>NC_138296.1:44330000-44755000 GCF_965601325.2 Salmo salar
ATGTTCTCAGGGGTTATTTATATGAGCCTGGTCTTTGAACACGCGTGCCAGCGCACCCGCATTGGGAAGGACATATTGAGCTCCCAAGTATGTAGGCCTATCCAAGTTTTTCCATCACCCTCCGGCTGACAAGCCTCTCGCGGATTCGTGAGTTAAAGCCATGGCATGCCACTGCATTGGGGAAAGAAAGCCTTCCGCTCACACTTTGGCGAGTGGAAACGGCCCATGGCTGTTTGCCTTTTAGCCGATTGGCATTTGAATAGACATACTTAAAATTACAATTTACCAGTAATTTATTTAAAATATGCAGGATGTCGAAGCAGGGTATCGAAGGAATCTTATTTTGATTAATTGTTATTAATTGCCCGACTAGCATCACCACCCTGGACGGTTCCGACCTAGAATATGTGGACAACTACAAATACCTAAGTGTCTGGTTAGACTGTAAACTCTCCTTCCAGACTCATATTAAACATCTCCAATCCAAAATCAAATCTAGAATCAGCCTCCTTCACTCACGCCACCAAACTTACCCTAGTAAAACTGACTATCCTACCGATCCTCGACTTTGGCGATGTCATCTACAAAATAGCTTCCATTACTCTACTCAGCAAACTGGATGCAGTCTATCACAGTGCCATCCGTTTTGTTACCAAATCACCTTATACCACCCACCACTGCGACCTGTATGCTCTAGTCGGCTGGCCCTCGCTACATATACGTCGCCAGACCCACTGGCTCCAGGTCATCTATAAGTCTATGCTAGGTAAAGGTCCGCCTTATCTCAGTTCACTGGTCACGATAACAACACCCACCCGTAGCACACATTCCAGCAGGTATATCTCACTGATCATCCCCAAAGCCAACACCTCATTTGGCCGCCTTTCCTTCCAGTTCTCTGCTGCCAGTGATTGGAACGTATTGCAAAAATCGCTGAAGTTG
The DNA here is from genome assembly GCF_965601325.2 of Salmo salar. Classification (NCBI taxonomy): domain Eukaryota; kingdom Metazoa; phylum Chordata; class Actinopteri; order Salmoniformes; family Salmonidae; genus Salmo; species Salmo salar. The sequence continues at coordinate 44,330,943 of NC_138296.1, forward strand.
GAGACTTTTATTTCCCTCACCAACTTTAAACATCAGCTACCTGAGCTGCTAACCGATCGCTGCAGCTGTACATAGTCCATCTGTAAATAGCCCACCCAATCTACCTACCTCATCCCCATTCTGTTTTTATTTACTTTTCTGCTCTTTTGCACACCTGTATTTCTACTTGCACATCATCATATGCTCATTTATCACTCCAGTGTTAATCTGCTAAATTGTAATTATTCGCTCCTATGGCCTATTTATTGCCTACCTCCTCATGCCTTTTGCACACACTGTATATAGACTTCCTTTTTTTCTACTGTGTCATTGACTTGTTTATTGTGTTTTTGGCTTGTTTATTGTTTACTCCATGTGTAACTCTGTGTTGTTGTCTGTGTCACACTGCTTTGCTTTATCTTGGCCAGGTCGCAGTTGTAAATGAGAACTTGTTCTCAACTAGCCTACCTGGTTAAATAAAGGTGAAATAAAATTAAAAATAAAAATTGTATCAAACAGATGCCAAACGCAAAAAATTTTGCCAACAGAAGAGCTTTGTACATTAACTTCTGACAAAAGCCGAGTTCCACCTGTCTTTCTCGAGACAAAGCAGAGCCAATAAACAGATACTAGATGTTGTTCCTATCCAATGCTCTATAAATGACTGTCCAAATCTGCCAACATGAGCACCTCCAACAGAATACATATGGGCCTATCACATTAGATATTTCCTAGGAGCGAATGCCAGTTCCTGACATAGGACACCATGCGGATAGCTGTCCTATTTCATGTTTAATTTATAGACATCTCTCAGTGAAGGAATACTACATGGTTGATATCTCACAGAGATATATTTCTGCCAGGCTCTGACCAGTCTGACGGGGCCGTAGATTTATAATATCCCTGTCAGTTTGCCATTTTAAACAACCTGGTGGTTTCATCTTCATGGTCACATATGTAGAATGTTTTCATTACATATGTGAAGGAAAAGTAAAATAGAGTAAAACTCCACAGAGGAAAGCAAGTTAAATACATTTTTGCATATTATAATGACAGGTGATTTATTATAATCTAATAAACTAGAATAAACTGTATAAACACAATTTTTAAAACATATACTAAAATACACTACAGTATATACAGTACATTCGTAAAGTATTCAGACCCCTTCCCTTTTTTCACAGTTTGTTACGTTACTGCCTTATTCTAAAATTGATTAAATATAAAAATGTCCTCATCAATCTACACACAATACCCCATAATGACAAAGCGAAAACAGGTTTTTAGAAATGTTTGTTAATTTATAAATAAATAAAAAATCATCTGAAATACCTTATTTACACAAGTATTCAGACCCTTTGCTATGAGACTCGAAATTGAACTCAGGTGCATCCTGTTTCCATTGATCATCCTCAAGATGTTTCTACAACTTGATTGGAGTCCACCTGTGGTAAATTCAATCGATTGCTCATGATTTGTAAAGACACACAGCTGTTTATATAAGGTCCCACAGTTGACAGTGCATGTCAGAGAAAAAACAAAGCCATGAGGTTGAAGGAATTGTCCGTAGAGCTCCGAAACAGGATTGTGTCAAGGCACAGATCTGGGGAAGGTTACCAAAACATTTCTGCAGCATTGAAGGTCCCCAAGAACACAGTGGCCATCATTCTTAAATGGAAGAATTTTGGAACCACCAAGACTCTTCCCAGAGCTGGCCGCCCGTCCAAACTGAGCAATCGGGGGAGAAGGGCCTTGGTCAGGGAGGTGCCCAAGAACCCGATGGTCACTCTGACAGAGCTCCAGAGTTCCTCTGGGGAGATGGGAGAAACTTCCAGAAGGACAACCATCTCTGTAGCACTCCACCAATCAGGCCTTTATGTTAGAGTGGCCAGACAGAAGCCAGTCCTCAGTAAAAGGCACATGACAGCCCGCTTAGAGTCTTCCAAAAGGCACCTAAAGGACTCTCAGACCATGAGATACAAGATTCTCTGGTCTGATGAAACCAAGATTGAATTCTTTGGCCTGAATGCCAAGCATCACGTTATGGAGGAAACCTGGAACCATCCCTACGGAAAAGCGCGGTGGTGGCAGCATCATGCTGTGGGGATGTTTTTCAGAGACAGTGACTGGGAGACTAGTCAGGATGGAGGGAAAGATGAACGGAGCAAAGTACAGAGAGATCCTTGATGAAAACCTGCTCCAGAGCACTCAGGACCTCAGACTGGGGCGAAGGTTCACCTTCCAACAGGACAACGATCTTAAGCACACAGCCAAGACAACACAGGAGTGGCCTCGGGACAAGTCTCTGAAAGTCTTTGAATGGCCCAGCCAGAGCCCTGACTTGAACCCGATCGAACATCTCTGGAGAGACCTTTGTCATGTTGGACGCTCCCCATCCAACCTGACAGAGCTTTAGAGGATCTACAGAGAACAATGGGAGAAACTCCCCAAATACAGGTGTGCCAAGCTTGTAGTGTCATACCCAAGAAGACTCAAGGCTGTAATATCTGCCAAAGGTGCTTCAACAAAGTACTGAGTAAAGGGTCTGAATATTTATGTAAATGTAATATTTGTACATTTTGAAAAATGTGCAAACATTTTTAAAAACCTGTTTTTGCTTTGACATTATGGGGTATTGTGTGTAGATTGATGAGGGAAAAAAACTATTGAATCCATTTTAGAATACGGCTGTAACGTAACAAAATCTGGAAAAAGTCAAGGGGTCTGAATATTTTCCGAATGCACTGTATAAAAAAGTATGTGGACACCCTAAATGAGTGTATTCTTTTATTTCAGCCACACCAGTTGCTGACAGGTACATAAAATCGAACACACTGCCATGCAATCTCCATAGACAGACATTGGCAGTAGAATGGCCTTACTGAAGAGCTCAGTGACTTTCTATGTGGCACCGTCATAGGATGCCAACTTTCCAACAAGTCAGTTCATAAACTTTCTGTCCTGCTAGAGCTGCCCCGATCAAAAGTAGTGCTGTTATTGTGAAGTGGAAACGTCTAGGAGCAACAACGGCTCAGCCGCGAAGTGGTAGGCCACACAAGCTCACAGAATAACTGTTTGTCGGGATAAATCAAATCAAATTTTATTTGTCACATACACATAGTTAGCAGATGTTAATGCGAGTGTAGTGAAATGCTTGTGCTTCTAGTTCCGACCATGCAGTAATACAGTGAGGGAAAAAAGTATTTGATCCCCTGCTGATTTTGTACTGACAAAGAAATGATCAGTCTATAATTTTAATGGTAGGTTTATTTGAACAGTGAGAGACAGAATAACAACAAAATAATCCAGAAAAACGCATGTCAAATATGTTATAAATTGATTTGCATTTTAACGTTTTTCTGGATTTTTTTGTTGTTATTCTGTCTCTCACTGTTCAAATAAACCTACCATTAAAATTATAGACTGATCATTTCTTTGTCAGTGGGCAAATGTACAAAATCAGCAGGGGATCAAATACTTTTTTCCCTCACTGTATCTAACAAGTAATCTAACAATTTCACAAACAACTACCTTATACACACAAGTGTAAAGGAATGAATTAAAAATATGTACATAAAAATATGATATGGGTTTCCATGGCCTAGCAGCCACACACAAACATAAGATCACCATGCGCAATGCCAAGCGTCGGCTGGAGTGGTGTAAAGCTCGCCGACGTTGGACTCAGGAGCTGTGGCAACACGTTCTCTGGAGTGATGAATCACGCTTCACCATCTGGCAGTCTGATGGATGAATCTGGGTTTGGTGAGATGCCAAGAGAACGCTACCTGCTCAAAAACGTAGTGCCAACTGTAAAGTTTGGTGGAGGAGGAATAATTTTCTGGGGCTGTTTTTCATGGTTCGGGCTTGGCCCCTTATTAAAGCGAAGGGAAATCTTAATATTACAGAGTACAATGACATTCTAGACGATTCTGTGCTTCCAACTTTATGGCAACAATTTGGGGAAGGCCCTTTCCTGTTTCAGCATGGCAATGCCCCCATTCACAAAGCAAGGTCCATACAGAAATGCAGGGGCGCAACTTTGGTTTTAGAAGTGGGGGGATAATATATATATATATATATATATATATATATATATATATATATATATATATATATATATATATATATATATTTATCCAGTTGGATAAACACTCAAAATAGCCTACCCAACCCCTCAGATGGTACTAAAGCACACCGTTGCCTCATTTTGTATCACATTCCAATGATAAAACTGGGGGGGGCAAAAATGCAATTTCAGAATGTGAGGGGGACATGCGTCCCTGCATAAATGGTTTGTCAAGATTGGTGTGGAAGAACTTGACTGGCCTGACCTCAACCCCATCAAACACCTTCGGGATGAATTGGAACACCGACTGCGAGTCAGGCCTAATCGCCCAACATCAGTGCCCGACCTCACTAATGCTCTTGTGGCTGAATGGAAGCAAGTCCCAGCATCAATGTTCCAACATCTAATGGAAAGCCTTCACAGACGAGTGGAGGCTGTTATATCAGCAAAGGGGGGACCGACACCATATTTATGCCCATGATTTTTTTATGAGATGTTCGACGAGCAGGTGTCCACATACGTTTGGTCATGTAGTGTATATGAATATAATTACTACCTTCTTTCCTGTCTTTCAAGATAATATATTCGATGACAAAGTGATAAGTAACATAAATCAAATTGTATAGGCGCGACCGTGATAACGTTGAAGACCCTTTGAGTGCGCATTCGTGTGTAGAGTGGCTGCGCGCTCTGACACCCGTGACTCCAGAGTGCGAGCTGGGCTTTCGGCTTTGACAGTCAGTCTTGTCACACATCGTTTCGAAAGATGTTGGGTACGGACGACCACAGGGACAATCTGAAACGTAACGGGACAGGTAGGCAGAAATACAACATATACAGTGTAGCTTTTGTTTTTACATATTGACGTGTGCTGTTTACTATTCAAAGTTTGTTGCCCCCATGTGACAGTTCATCACGCACAATTATCAGTCTACCGGTAGCGCGTGTATAGTAGGCTATTTCCCATTCATAATGGAATGGTTAGCTATAAAGTTATTCTGAGATAGCCAAATTATACATTTTACGAGGCAGATGCATATATAGGCCTAGATATTTTTTTACAATGAATGGACAAACTACCGATTGTTAGATTTGTTTATGTCTGACTGGCAATTTGTTGTCATGGGCAGCCTAGACTTTTTTTTATATGCATGTAATATTCATTTTGATTTGATTGTTAATCAAAACACATTTAGTAGTTTTATATGATTACAGCTTCGAGGTAATGTATTGTCTGTAATTTACGAAGCAAATGTTATACACTGTTGCGCTTTGAGGCTATTATTTGAGAGCACGTTGATAATTTAAATTGCACATTAGGCGATCTGAATGGGATTATTTCTTCATACTTCATCACTCACTGAATAAAATATGATATTACTCGACCGTTCATGGTCTATCCCGTCACGCGAACGGGCTGGGTGTTTCCGTATGGCAAGGGGTGAGCCGGTGCTTGTGGTTCTCAACGGCCAGATGCAGGCAGGCATTCCCTCAATAGAAAACTGTAACCATGAAACTTATGCTCCGCCAGCATCTGTAGTAGACTATTTAACCCACCCGAATTCCAAAGCCATTTCTCAAGTGTATGATGTGGTTCAATAACGTCTAATCTGGCCAAAAAAATCAGTTTATTTATATCTTTACACTCGGATAAGGGCAGTCGATAATTGTAGACCCTAGAATTGAATGAATTAATCACGTACAGTAAGAAAGCAACCGGTGGCTAATCATTCTGAAGAAGGGCAAACTTTATCAGACAAAGATCTAAAGCTTCAAGAGGTATTGTCGACACACAGGCCTGGGCATTGCGTACTCCACAGCTATCACCCACTGGGACCCATGACAGATGTTAGTCTGCTATACTTTACATTTATGTCAGTAGGCGGCTGTTTCAGTTGTAATGTCTATCTCAGTTGACCTCTACTCTTATGACATTGGAATTGGACACTTGCATTGTTTAATCAGTCAAATTATAATAATAATATTCATAAAATATTTCATTTATATAGGGCTTTTCATTATAAAGATCACCCTAAAGATGCTAAAAAGTAGTTATTGGGCTGAACAATGGTCTTCAACAGAGGCTGGAGCATCCAGGTCACATGACGACGATAATAATGATGATCATCCACAGAAACACCTTTCATTTCAAACACTGATCCAGGCCTTGGCTCTCCAACCTTGTTCCTGTAGAGCTACCCTCCTGTAGGTTTTCACTCCAACCCTGTTCCTGTAGAGCTACTGTCCTGTAGGTTTTAACTCCAACCTTGTTCCTGTAGAGCTACTGTCCTGTAGGTTTTCACTCCAACCCTGTTCCTGTAGAGCTACTATCCTGTAGGTTTTAACTCCAACCTTGTTCCTGTAGAGCTACCCTCCTGTAGGTTTTCACTCCAACCCTGTTCCTGTAGAGCTACTGTCCTGTAGGTTTTAACTCCAACCCTGTTCCTGTAGAGCTACTGTCCTGTAGGTTTTCACTCCAACCCTGTTCCTGTAGAGCTACTATCCTGTAGGTTTTCACTCCAACCTTGTTCCTGTAGAGCTACTGTCCTGTAGGTTTTCACTCCAACCCTGTTCCTGTAGAGCTACTATCCTGTAGGTTTTCACTCCAACCCTGTTCCTGTAGAGCTACTGTCCTGTAGGTTTTAACTCCAACCCTGTTCCTGTATAGCTACTGTCCTGTAGGTTTTCACTCCAACCTTGTTCCTGTAGATTTTCACTCCAACCCTGTTCCTGTAGAGCTACTGTCCTGTAGGTTTTAACTCCAACCCTGTTCCTGTAGAGCTACTGTCCTGTAGGTTTTCACTCCAACCCTGTTCCTGTAGAGCTACTGTCCTGTAGGTTTTAACTCCAACCCTGTTCCTGTAGAGCTACTATCCTGTAGGTTTTCACTCCAACCCTGTTCCTGTAGAGCTACTGTCCTGTAGGTTTTCACTCCAACCCTAATCTAGCGCTCATGATTCTAGTAATTAGCTGGTTGATAAGCTGAATCAGGTTAATTACAACTGGGGATGGAGTGAAAACCTACAGGAGGGTAGCTCTCCAGGAACAGGGTTGGAGTTAAAACCTACAGGAGGGTAGCTCTCCAGGATCAGGGTTGGAGTGAAAACCTACAGGAGGGTAGCTCTCCAGGAACAGGGTTGGTGAGCCCTGATCTAGACTATTATAACATAGTCCAAGCAGCAGTCAGACATCCATGTCCCCCTGTGAGGCCTGACTGACATGAGAAACACGTTCAGTAGTCCCAGGATGGCTTCTGAACGAGTGTCAGTTGTTGGTTTGATGTAATCTCTACTGTGTGCTTATTGTGCTGTGGGCACTCTGTACTCGCTGTAGCAAGCTGAGCTGAGGGGAACACAGATAAATCAAGGCAAATATCAACATGTTCAGTCAGGGAAGGTGAAATACGGCTGCTGAGGTTAGGAGAGCATTTATGGACACCACCTTAAGGCCTGCTACTCCTGCTGAATGCCTATGGATAAATAATAGGCCTGTGTTATTGTTGCTGTGACAGACTGCGTACATACTCTGTCAGTGTCACTCGTGTTTTGTCGCAGTTGTTTCAAAGTTTTTCATTTTTGTTATAATGGAGGAGTTGTCTTTTTCTGTCTTTGGTGAGAGCTGGTGAAGTACTATGAAGTGTGTGTACCTGTGTATGTGCCTGTGTGTGTACCTGTGTGTGTGCCTATGTGTGTATCTGTGTGTCTACCTGTGTGTGTGCCTGTGTGTGTACCTATGTGTGTATCTGTGTGTCTACCTGTGTGTGTGCCTGTGTGTGTACCTGTGTGTGTGCCTGTGTGTGTACCCGTGTGTGTGCCTGTGTGTGTACCTGTGTGTGTACCTGTGTGTGTGCCTGTGTGTGTACCCGTGTGTGTGCCTGTGTGTGTGCCTGTGTGTGTACCCGTGTGTGTGCCTGTGTGTGTACCTGTGTGTGTGCCTGTGTGTGTACCTGTGTGTGTGCCTGTGTGTGTACCCGTGTGTGTGCCTGTGTGTGTACCTGTGTGTATGCCTGTGTGTGTACCTGTGTGTGTACCTGTCTGTGTAACCGTGTGTACCTGTGTGTGTACCTGTGTGTTTACCCGTGTGTGTACCCGTGTGTGTACCCGTGTGTACCCGTGTGTACCCGTGTGTGTACCCGTGTCTACCTGTGTGTGTACCTGTGTGTGTACCCGTGTGTGTGCCTGTGTGTGTACCCGTGTGTGTGCCCGTGTGTGTACCCGTGTGTGTACCCGTGTGTGTACCCGTGTGTGTGCCTGTGTGTGTGCCTGTGTGTGTACCTGTGTGTGTACCTGTGTGTGTACCTGTGTGTGTGCCTGTGTGTGTACCTGTGTGTGTACCCGTGTGTGTACCCGTGTGTGTACCCGTGTGTGTACCCGTGTGTGTATCCGTGTGTGTGCCTGTGTGTGTACCTGTGTGTGTACCCGTGTGTGTGCCCGTGTGTGTACCTGTGTGTGTGCCTGTGTGTGTACCTCTGTGTGTACCTGTGTGTACCTGTGTGTGCACACGCTGTGGTGCCTGCTTTGTTTGCACTGTATGTTGACAGGGATAATTTAAGAAATGCTGTGCCAAGAGACATATGTCCATGCTGTTTGTGCTCAGAGATGACTCTGACGTAGACTGTCCCTTAGGGGTCCAGAGTGTCTCTTCACTGCTATAGCAGGCAACAGGTACAACACCACAGTCCCAGTCCCATCTCCAGCTTGAATGGCCACGGTGGGGGTTAGCTCTCTGCTATACTGAAGTAAAGCAACCATTACTATTTTATCAGAGGACCAATTCTCTCTCTCTCTCTCTCTCTCTCTGTCTCTCACTCTGTGTGTCTCTCTCTCTCTCGCCTCTCTCTCTCTCTCTCTCTCTCTCTCTCTCTCTCTCTCTCTCTCTCTCTCTCTCAAGTCCATTGTGGGGCCATTGCGCTTCCTCACAATTTTTTGTTAAAAAAATATTTTTGAGACAGTTTACTCACTATTGCTTGTCCATATACAATCAACAGAAACTATTCACATACTGAGCAAAGACAAAGATGCACACAACTGTCCAAGCAAGAAGAGTGTGTGCAATTTAAACATTTAAAGAGAAGGGAGAAGTATATTTGGAATGGTGGAAATGACAATGTATGGACAGAGAGAGAAAAAGGTAGAGGGAGAGCAAGAGAGAGGAAGAGAGGGAGCGCAAGAGAGAGGGAGAGCGAGAGAGGGAGAGCAAGAGAGAGGGAGAGCAGGAGAAAGAGAGAGAGCGAGGGCTGCATCTGTAGACAAAGAAAGGGTCCCCATAGGCATCTTGATGAAGGTAAGACTAAATTGTTTGTGACACAGCGAGTGGTTTACAGGTCGGAACAGTGACGCTCTCATTATGCCAATAAAGTGGATGCTACAGTAGCAGTGATCTGGTCTCTCTGCTGGTGTCTCACTGTGTATCACACCACCCTGCTTCCTTCCCCTCCACTCCCAACGAGGGGATCATGTTGGGACTTAATCAGCTGGGCTGGTAGCTGGGCTGGTAGCTGGGTTGGTCCCACTGACAAGACCGCTGTGTAGTATGTATGCATGTGGATATTTATATGTACAGTATGAATATGTATCCATATGTATGAATATGTATTTCTATGTATGAATATGTATTTATATGTTTGAATATGTATGCATTTTGGGGGGGATACTGTACCTTTTCTTTTTATATCCAGTTTACAGTTTTCACTTTAAATAACAGTAAATTTGTTAAAGATTGACTGACACACACACACACACACACACACACACACTGAACTGCTGCTGTGTGGGAGGTACAGGTGTTTTGAAGTCAGGAGGAACTGTAGCTCTTTTCTGCATTGATTTTTTTCAACAGTTTAATGTTTTCTCTGTACTACCTTGTTTTAGATTTTAGGGGATTTAAAGTTCATATTGCTAAGGATGGCTTTTTGACAGGAGCCCGAACCCTTCACAATTCTCACAAACCTCTCCTACTTGTTGTTCTTTCTCTCTTTCTCTCTTCTATCTACGTTTATCTTTCTTTTGTTGTTTTAGAAATAGTACTTTGACATTTTCACAGTTAAGTATGGATTGCAAGGTGTATTCAATGCCTATTCCTCAATTATATGGTACTAAACATAACAGCTTGACCTACAGAATAGGCAACCCTTCTCCAGTCGTGCTAGGACACATCATCCATACTTTCTTTCATCAAGGTAAACAGTGCTCTATCGCTGTCTCGACATATCCCCGCTCTGTGTCTTTCCCTCCCATGGTGTTGTGCCACACCACTCTGACATCTCTGTCTGACATTTTGAGCAGACTTCTCCAGACAGATGTCCTTCCCTTTCCCCCCACTGTGCTGGGACCTCCTGTTGTGTGTTCCTCTATGATGTTCTCCATGTCATCGCCTGCTGAGCCAAAGGGATAGGAGAGTGGGCACATCAGTTAGCTTGTTTTTGTCTGTGTGTGTGTGTGTGTGTGTCGTGTGTGTGTGTGTGTGTGTGTGTGTGTGTGTGTGTGTGTGTGTGTGTGTGTGTGTGTGTGTGTGTGTGTGTGTGTGTGTGTGTGTGTGTGTGTGTGTGTGTGTGTGTGTGTGTGTGTGTGTGTGTGTGTGTGTGTGTGTGTGTGTGTGTGAGTTTAAGAACAAACCTGTGGTTCTGATGTCCTTCATTTCAGGCTACGTTGGATCACAGCGACCTTCAGTGTGATTCTGTGAAAAGTTTTGTGTCGTCCCTGCTGGCTGCTTCTTCTGCTGCCAGCACAAACACACAGTTAAATCCCTATTAGCCAGGGGATGCTGGATAACAGAAGGAGGTGGGTCAGTGTTCTGTCTTTCTGTCTGTCTGTCCTGGACTCAGTGACACTGTCATAGTATCATTTACATAATATAAATCAGATGCCTTGTTACACGAAGCAGGAGGCTCAAAGCAAAACCATAGCATTTAGAGGAGGGGGATGTGAACCCCCTCATCATTCCTGAGCCATTGTTGCAGATGAGCAAAGTCAGTGGAGTGGAGGCTTGGAGTCGAGCTAAGCCAGGCTTGGTGACAGGTGAACTCAAAAGGGCAAATATCTATAAACAGGCGTGAACATCCCCCCTCCGGCCGCTCTCCGCTCGCCTAACTCAGACAGATGGAGAGGTCACTCCAGCCCTCGCTGCCACCCTGATCTACTGTACGACTAGTGGCAGAGGACGGGTGTGTGTGTGTAGGGGGGGCTCCAGGGAGGCTGGTGGGGGGGGTTTCTGACAGCTGCATGAAGCCCGCCTCAGGGCAAGCAGGCTGCCCTTTCCTGGAGAAAGCCACCCTCCGCCTGGCTGATTGGCATGCCCGGCCGGCAGTGCTCATGGCTGGGACCGACTCAGCAGAAGACTGCCTAGCTCCTCAGTTGGGTGTTGAAGGGCTGGCGCTGTCGGAGGGCTAAGGTTTCACTATGCCCTCCCTCGTATGTGCCCTCTGGGCAGAGGGTAAAGAGTGTTACTGCTACTAACACATTAACCTCTCTGTCCCCAGTCACTTTCCCTACCCACGGTCCCCTCCTGATCCCTTCTGTACTTCCTTCTACCCACCAAGATCTACCAGGAAGTGAACAGGCCAATAGAAGGGAGCCTAGAGGCAGCCTCTGAGTCAGAGGAGGGAGACAGTGTCAGAGGGTAAGCTCCCAATGAACAGCAGATTGAACCTGCTGTGTGTGGAGCTTTGTCTGATACTGTATTTTGATCCTGGCCCAGGGGTTTTGATTCCTCGTTACAGGATAATTATCCTAATTAACACAGAGTGCCAGACCCCTACTTCACTACCTCAGAGCCGTGATCATCACACACGTACACACATACCCTCTCACACCTCCGGAATGACCCTCACACACACTGGGCCCAGTGTTAGACATGCACGTACACACACATGCCCGCTCAAACACACACACACACAGTGGCCTGTCTATGTTCCATGGTAGTTGGCGGGTCGTGGTGCTCGTGAGCTGAACAGAGGGTCAGTGTGTGAGGCCAGGTAGGCAGGCAGACCCCCCTCCCCCTCCCAATAGGAGCACTAAATAGCCTGGTTGTTTTAAGGCCCCGCCACTACTCAACAGGAAGGGCGGGGACCCTGTCTAAACTGATTCTATCACAGGTTCCATATAAAAGACTGCCTGCATACATATTCATGTCCAGGTGTGTATGTAAGAACACGATTGGGAATTTTGACTGAAGACTAATACTCTGTGATTGGTTGATTACAGTCAAGCTCAGAGAGTCCTTTGGTCACTTCTTCTTCCGACTTGATCCATAGCGGTTGTGGGTTTGTGAAGGGTTTGTGTTTTAAACTCACCACAAAGTGTTTGGTTGATAACGTGGCTCTCAGAGAAATAAGGACAACAGAGATGTATATGAAGGCTATGCTTATGATGCAGGCATTTTTCAACTACAGTGAATCATTCAGAGCCCTTTTCAGCGAGGCTTTTATCTAAACCTGAGAGTGGTTTACCTCAGTCAGTGTTCGGAGCACATGTCCTGTTGTACTGTGATCTCCACAGAGAGCACACTGAACCCACTCTTCAGCCTTTGTAAATGGCTTTTCTTGATGGGGCCGTGGCGGCACTTTTCATGTGGGTGTGTAAAGTGGCAAGTTTGTCATCTTGCGGGGTTTGACTTTGGATGATAATAATACGGCTATAAATCATGTGTTTTATGCCTTTCTCAAACCCAAGGACATTTTCTCCAACCTAAGTCACACAATACAATTCTGAATAAAACACAGCAAACAAATTGAATATCCCGGAGAGAAAGGTACAGAATAATATGAAGAGCAGGAAAAGCATTATACGGTAGCATTAAGAGAGAAACAAATGTCAACCGCGTTAGAAAATACAGGCAGGGATAGAGGAGATGAAAATGGAAGATACCAGAACTTATTCATATGATGAAAACAGCCTAGAGCGATTTCTAACCAGACACACACACACACGCACACGCACACACACACACACACACACACACACACACACACACACACACACACACACACACACACACACACACACACACACACACACACACACACACACACACACACACACACACACACAGAGAAGCAAATATACACACAGCTGCTTTTATGGCAAGATTCAAATGCCCCACACACACACACACACACACACACACACACACACACACACACACACACACACACACACACACACACACACACACACACACACACACACACACAGATCAACAAAAAACGTTTGGGAAAGAATGAGCTGAAATGAAAGGCATTTCTGAGCGCATGACCTTTCACTAGAATACAAGTGTATATACACCTGCATTTTACCATATGTGCATTAGATGTGAACCCAGCTTGTCCATGTGCTGAACAAAGTCTGTGACCATGCATGTGAGTCGCTCCATAGGAGCAGCTGCTGTGTGTGTGTGTGTGTGTGTGTGTGTGTTTATATTTGGGACACACCCTAGGGTAAACAGCTAAGTCGTGTTGGGGTGAGAGATTGTGAGGAAGTTTCTTTAAAATGCTGGCGAGGATCCATCTGTCCTTTCACAACTCCAAGGGAGCAGTCCATCTGCATCGCCATATGGTTGGGTCTGTTAAAGCAGAATTCTGCGTTTTTCACGCAGAAGAAAAGAAATAAAAAGCGTAAGAAATATCGTGCTGCGTTTTGTAAACGCAGATCTAAAATGCTTCGGCATCAGACACATTTTATGCTTCAGTTGCGCTTTTCACGAACTGGGATTCTGTCAGCAAACAGCGCTCTGACTGATGTGAAGCTACTGTTCTCCATCATTCTGTCAGCAGACAGCGCTCCGACTGATGTGAAGCTACTGTTCTCCATCATTCTGTCAGCAGACAGCGCTCCGACTGATGTGAAGCTACTGTTCTCCATCATTCTGACAGCAAACAGCGCTCTGACTGATGTGAAGCTACTGTTCTCCATCATTCTGACAGCAAACAGCGCTCTGACTGATGTGAAGCTACTGTTCTCCATCATTCTGACAGCAGACAGCGCTCTGATTGATGTGAAGCTACTGTTCTCCATCATTCTGACAGCAGACAGCGCTCTGACTGATGTGAAGCTACTTTTCTCCATCATTCTGTCAGCAGACAGCGCTCTGACTGATGTGAAGCTACTTTTCTCCATCATTCTGACAGCAAACAGCGCTCTGACTGATGTGAAGCTACTTTTCTCCATCATTCTGTCAGCAGACAGCGCTCTGACTGATGTGAAGCTACTTTTCTCCATCATTCTGACAGCAGACAGCGCTCTGACTGATGTGAAGCTACTTTTCTCCATCATTCTGTCAGCAAACAGCGCTCTGACTGATGTGAAGCTACTTTTTTCTGGTACTTTTCTCGGTGTAGCCTATTTTTACTCTGGTAAAATGCAAGATTAACTTCTAGCAAAACATTAAGAAATGGAGCTTGCTTTTTCATTGTAAGCTCATTTCCTCGTGTGGCTGCTTGCCAAAAAGCGTTGCACTTCTGTCATCGGATGAAAATAAAGCTATTTTCTGCCGAATGTGTTGCACTAATGTCTTTTCTGTGATTGAAAACTATAGTTGCACGTCCCTGGTCAGTGTATTGAAGCAAAACAACACTGTTGACTTTCAATATAAAACACAGCTGAGATGGTTTAAAGCGCAGATTTATCAATGGTCTGCATATTGAAAATGCCGATTTCTGAACTCTTAATGCGAGCCCTGGTTCCTCACCCCTCTCTGCCTTTACATGACACCTCACCCCGGCACCTCACCCCAGCACCTCAACACAAACACGCGCCACTCCCCTTAGACTCGGAGCAATTGGAAAATGAACAAGAGTAAGAATTCAGGAAGTATGGACAGGAACAGTCATATCAACCTTCATGTCTGTTTTGTGTTCAGGATATAGATGTTGGTGTAATAACTGTACATTGTTCAGCCCCCACACCCACTCATGCTTGGGAGATTTGTTGTATTTACATGTACACCTACATTCACCTTTTCAACAAGTGTTGGTTTGAATCTTTATTCCCTAAAAGCTCAAGCACTTCCTCAAGGTTATTTCTATCCATATATTATCTATCTATATCATATATATCTAGGTGTAAGAAAAGGGCAATTCAAATGAAGCCAATAAGCCACTCGGAGACCTCCGTGACCAAAAGAGCCGATTAATAAAATAATACTCAGTCTGCTTTTAAATACCTTAAATACCACTTCCTCCTTTGAGCAGAGTCTGTTTGAAACGATATCCGTCTTTAGGAGCCACGGCTGGACAGCGTGACGTCTGGTCTGCTGCATCGGCTGAGCTATAGAGTGGCTGTTGGTTCGTGACGATGTGGGCCTCTTTTTAACCTGAGGCAGAATCTCTGTTTCTCATAGAAACAGCCTTGATTTCATCTCTAAAGGTGATATGAGCTGCACAGTGCGTACAAACACACACACACACACACACACACACACACACACACACACACACACACACACACACACACACACACACACACACACACACACACACACACACACACACACACACACACACACACACACACACACACATATTCATTCTGATACACACACAGACCCTGATACACACACACACACGCTACAAGCCCCAGTCCAATGACTCATACCTGTGAAGAGTGACCTAATGATTTGACAGGCGTTGGTTAGACAGCGTGACGTGCACTAATCCATACCTGTGTGTGTGTCTGTGTCCTCTGGGATCCAGGCTGTGATTTCTCTGCTGCTAATAACACAGTAATCACAGCCATTCCACCTCTCAGCAGGGGGCTCCAGAACACACACACACACACACACACACACACACACACACACACACACACACACACACACACACACACACACACACACACACACACACACACACACACACACACACACACACACGTCCCCCATCTTTCATCGATCAGCCTAAATTCACAGTTGATAAAAACTCATATACTCCAGTGTAATCTCAGAACCGCCACGGTTAGAGGAGGCCGTCATTGTAAAATACGAATGTGTTCTTATCGGACTTGCCTAGTTAAATAAAGGTTAAATAAAATGAAATCAAAATCAGGAAACAGTAGCTCTCACGTTGTTGATCTGTCACACTGACGTGTGGCGACTACAACGGAGTGTTTTAGATGCCGTGTGTTTGGTCACTTTGGTTCACCATCGGTTGGTGCCGTTGCTGATGCTATGGGGTTGTCATAGACACGCTGTTGTTGATTTGTCTTACTGAGATGGTGAGGTGTGGCAACAGCCATAGAGCTGTTGCTGGGGTTTTCTACGGCTTTTGTTTGGTTACCTTGGTTCGCCTCGTCCTGCTGCAGGTGCTGATCCTTTGGGGTTGTCATAGACGTGGGTCTGAACTGGTCTGGACTGGTCTGGACTGGTCTGGACTGGAATTGCTTTCTGAAGGGTTGTGTAATATTTGTTCATCTGTCCTGGCCCTGCCTCCCTCCCCTGCCACTAGCTCCTCAGATTGGAGTGGGCTTTAGCTCCTCTATCACATACCGACTGGCCTTTGATTACAACTGAGATTGTAGGCCCGTCTCGCACATGCAGATACAGCCTACTGCTACAGTATGTGTGTATTCTGTCTGTGCTGTGTGTTTTATATGTACATGTTGTCTTAGTAGACTGGGTGTACATTTTCATCTTTCCAACTGTCTGTTTTGACTTTGTGTCTTTGTGTTTCTCTTTCTAGTTTATTTAAGTGTTGTTGTTGTTGTTGTTGTTGTGAGTGTGTGTGGCTGGTTGGTTGTACATTCCCTCTCTGTTTGGGGCCTCCTGTCTGTCTGTCTGTCTGTCTGTCTGTCTGTCTGTCTGTCTGTCTGTCTGTCTGTCTGTCTGTCTGTCTGTCTGTCTGTCTGTCTGTCTGTCTGTCTGTCTGTCTGTCTGTCCTGTCTGTCTGTCTGTCTGTCTGTCTGTCTGTCTGTCTGTCTGTCTGTCTGTCTGTCTGTCTGTCTGTCTGTCTGTCTGTCTGTCTGTCTGTCTGTCTGTCTGTCTGTCTGTCTGTCTGTCTGTCTGTCTGTCTGTCTGTCTGTCTGTCTGTCTGTCTGTCTGTCTGTCTGTCTGTCTGTCTGTCTGTCTGTCTGTCTGTCTGTCTGTCTGTCTGTCTGTCTGTCTGTCTGTCTGTCTGTCTGTCTGTCTGTCTGTCTGTCTGTCTGTCTGTCTGTCTGTCTGTCTGTCTGTCTGTCTGTCTGTCTGTCTGTCTGTCTGTCTGTCTGTCTGTCTGTCTGTCTGTCTGTCTGTCTGTCTGTCTGTCTGTCTGTCTGTCTGTCTGTCTGTCTGTCTGTCTGTCTGTCTGTCTGTCTGTCTGTCTGTCTGTCTGTCTGTCTGTCTGTCTGTCTGTCTGTCTGTCTGTCTGTCTGTCTGTCTGTCTGTCTGTCTGTCTGTCTGTCTGTCTGTCTGTCTGTCTGTCTGTCTGTCTGTCTGTCTGTCTGTCTGTCTGTCTGTCTGTCTGTCTGTCTGTCTGTCTGTCTGTCTGTCTGTCTGTCTGTCTGTCTGTCTGTCTGTCTGTCTGTCTGTCTGTCTGTCTGTCTGTCTGTCTGTCTGTCTGTCTGTCTGTCTGTCTGTCTGTCTGTCTGTCTGTCTGTCTGTCTGTCTGTCTGTCTGTCTGTCTGTCTGTCTGTCTGTCTGTCTGTCTGTCTGTCTGTCTGTCTGTCTGTCTGTCTGTCTGTCTGTCTGTCTGTCTGTCTGTCTGTCTGTCTGTCTGTCTGTCTGTCTGTCTGTCTGTCTGTCTGTCTGTCTGTCTGTCTGTCTGTCTGTCTGTCTGTCTGTCTGTCTGTCTGTCTGTCTGTCTGTCTGTCTGTCTGTCTGTCTGTCTGTCTGTCTGTCTGTCTGTCTGTCTGTCTGTCTGTCTGTCTGTCTGTCTGTCTGTCTGTCTGTCTGTCTGTCTGTCTGTCTGTCTGTCTGTCTGTCTGTCTGTCTGTCTGTCTGTCTGTCTGTCTGTCTGTCTGTCTGTCTGTCTGTCTGTCTGTCTGTCTGTCTGTCTGTCTGTCTGTCTGTCTGTCTGTCTGTCTGTCTGTCTGTCTGTCTGTCTGTCTGTCTGTCTGTCTGTCTGTCTGTCTGTCTGTCTGTCTGTCTGTCTGTCTGTCTGTCTGTCTGTCTGTCTGTCTGTCTGTCTGTCTGTCTGTCTGTCTGTCTGTCTGTCTGTCTGTCTGTCTGTCTGTCTGTCTGTCTGTCTGTCTGTCTGTCTGTCTGTCTGTCTGTCTGTCTGTCTGTCTGTCTGTCTGTCTGTCTGTCTGTCTGTCTGTCTGTCTGTCTGTCTGTCTGTCTGTCTGTCTGTCTGTCTGTCTGTCTGTCTGTCTGTCTGTCTGTCTGTCTGTCTGTCTGTCTGTCTGTCTGTCTGTCTGTCTGTCTGTCTGTCTGTCTGTCTGTCTGTCTGTCTGTCTGTCTGTCTGTCTGTCTGTCTGTCTGTCTGTCTGTCTGTCTGTCTGTCTGTCTGTCTGTCTGTCTGTCTGTCTGTCTGTCTGTCTGTCTGTCTGTCTGTCTGTCTGTCTGTCTGTCTGTCTGTCTGTCTGTCTGTCTGTCTGTCTGTCTGTCTGTCTGTCTGTCTGTCTGTCTGTCTGTCTGTCTGTCTGTCTGTCTGTCTGTCTGTCTGTCTGTCTGTCTGTCTGTCTGTCTGTCTGTCTGTCTGTCTGTCTGTCTGTCTGTCTGTCTGTCTGTCTGTCTGTCTGTCTGTCTGTCTGTCTGTCTGTCTGTCTGTCTGTCTGTCTGTCTGTCTGTCTGTCTGTCTGTCTGTCTGTCTGTCTGTCTGTCTGTCTGTCTGTCTGTCTGTCTGTCTGTCTGTCTGTCTGTCTGTCTGTCTGTCTGTCTGTCTGTCTGTCTGTCTGTCTGTCTGTCTGTCTGTCTGTCTGTCTGTCTGTCTGTCTGTCTGTCTGTCTGTCTGTCTGTCTGTCTGTCTGTCTGTCTGTCTGTCTGTCTGTCTGTCTGTCTGTCTGTCTGTCTGTCTGTCTGTCTGTCTGTCTGTCTGTCTGTCTGGAGGGCTGAGAATACATGAGAGGACCAAAGCCAGCTCCCTGTTCTCCAGACTCTCCTTCCACTATTCTGTACCTCTCTCCACTGGCTGGCTGGTTGAATCACTTTTCCCTGCAGCGACTCAAAGATAGAGCTCTCCCTCCAGTCTGTCTGCACACCCTCATCACGACCTATTGGAGAATGACTCACTGAATCACTTCTGTTAGGTAACAGGTTTGACTCTCTCTCGGGTCCCTGGTTGACTCTTGCTTGATAGTAATGATATATTTATATAGCGCTTTTTATTATGAATCTCAAAGCGCTTCACAGTGGATCAGATTCACTGCCGTTCAGGTTCATGTCTGTTGGTTTGTTCAGAGTTGACTGGTATCGCTTAACACGCCAGTTTCCTGTCCTTATACCAGAGTCTGTGTGGATGAGACAGTGCCAGTTGAGTGACTGAATCTCTGCATTTTGCAACATGCATTAGTTGGAGGATTGAGTTATTTCTCTCTCCCGCTCTCTCTCCTTTTCTTTCTTATTCTCTCTCTTTATCATTCTCTCCCTTTCTCTCTCTCTCCAGCATCAAGCTCAACTCGACTCAGTCCATCACAAGCTCATGCAGGGCTGGCAGACACGATAATTGAACCATATATTTTTGTCTCTCTTCGCTGTAAGGAAAGGAGAGCATAAAGCCTTTCTCTAGCGTGATAAGTGCTCTGCTCTGGGGAGCGTTTTGCTGACAAAACAAGGGAGGTGGGGTTCAGCTAACGATCATAATGTCCCCACTGTCAGAGAAGAGGAGAGAGGAGAAAGAGGAAGAATTGATGTGTGTGTGTGTGTGTGTGTGTGTGTGTGTGTGTGTGTGTGTGTGTGTGTGTGTGTGTGTGTGTGTGTGTGTGTGTGTGTGTGTGTGTGTGTGTGTGTGTGTGTGTGTGTGTGTGTGTGTGTGTGTGTGTGTGTGTGTGTGGTGGTGGGGGGGGCGATGAGTGCTTGTGTGCCTGCGTGTTGTTTAAGGTCCCTCTGATATGAGGCTGTATTGGAAAATGCTTTTAGTTCTGCTGCTGTTCAACACTAATCAGTGTGTGAATAGGTGACCTGCTGCTGTGGTGATGGTGAACGTGGCTCTCTGTGAAACCATTCAGCCTTGCCAATGAACAACAGCTTCCCCGGCCTCATAATGGACACCATTTAGAGATCTGAATAGGCTGCGGTTTTTAAAGCAGTGTGTTCTCCCCTTCCCTCGACACCTGGGTCGGTTCTGTCACAGCCTGGAATGGAGGAGGAATGGCCACGTTCAATAATGTGCTGATGCGTTTGACATCATGAAAATGCCTTTTTGATTAGTGCAGTCCTATTGACTCGTGATCAATGTCTTTACATTTACATTTACATTTAAGTCATTTAGCAGACGCTCTTATCCAGAGCGACTTACAAATTGGTGCATTCACCTTATGATATCCAGTGGAACAACCACTTTACAATAGTGCATCTAAATCTTTTAAGGGGGGGGGGGGGGGGGTTAGAAGGATTACTTTATCCTATCCTAGGTATACCTTAAAGAGGTGGGGTTTCAGGTGTCTCCGGAAGGTGGTGATTGACTCCGCTGTCCTGGCGTCGTGAGGGAGCTTGTTCCACCATTGGGGTGCCAGAGCAGCGAACAGTTTTGACTGGGCTGAGCGGGAACTGTGCTTCCTCAGAGGTAGGGGGGCCAGCAGGCCAGAGGTGGATGAACGCAGTGCCCTTGTTTGGGTGTAGGGCCTGATCAGAGCCTGAAGGTACGGAGGTGCCGTTCCCTTCACAGCTCCGTAGGCAATCACCATGGTCTTGTAGCGGATGCGAGCTTCAACTGGAAGCCAGTGGAGAGAGTCTTGACCGATGATTTTCAGACAGGCCTCTACGTGCTATTTTAAAGTATACTACATGTACAGTAGGCAATATGGACAGAAATATGAAATATTTCTTTAAGACATATCTGCACCAGCTCTCAAGATAGTTGAGCTAAACGTTTGGGCCTGTTTCTGTTTGTGGCCTCTGTGTGTTCTGGATGTGGTGTTGAATCACTGGCTCTGTAAAGCCTCAGTAAACATCTCCTAAAGGAGAGGGATGAAAACAACTTCTAGGAGGTTGAATCTCATATACTATTGCTTTGCTTGGCTGGGATCAATATTTGAATTGAGCAAAACAAGCTAGTAACATGACATTTAGGCTGTTTTTAGATGGTAGAAAGAACAGTGGAATAAAGACCCTGGGGTGATAGTGACCACCTACACATCACATACACACTGACCTACACATCACGTACACTGACTTACACATCACATACACCGACCTACACATGACATACACACATATACACTGACCTACATATCACATACGCTGACCTACACATCACACACACTAACCTACACATCACATACACACACATACACTGACCTACACATCACATACACTGACCTATATATCACATACACACACATACACTGACCTACACATCACATACACTGACCTATATATCACATACACTGACCTACACATCACATACACACACACATACACTGACCTACACATCACATACACACATATACACTGACCTACACATCACATACACACATATACACTGATCTACACATCACATACACTGACCTACACATCACATACACTGACCTACACATCACATGCACACCCATATTTACTGACCTACATATCACATACACTGACCTACATATCACATACACAGCCCTACACATCACATACACACACATACACTAACCTACATATCACATACGCTGACCTACACATCACACACACTGACCTACACATCACATACACACACATACACTGACCTACACATCACATACACTGACCTACACATTACATACACACACATACACTGACCTACACATCACATACACACACATACACTGACCTACATATCACATACACTGACCTCCATATCACATACGCTGACCTACACATCACATACACTGACCTACACATCACATACACACATATACACTGACCTACACATCACATACACACATAAGCAGGGTTCATACAGACATTGACTATTCAAATTCAAGGACTTTCAGGGACTTTTTCAAGCACTTCATTGTCATTTTCAAGGACCGCAACATTATACAAATGTATCGTTTATATAATTGTACATATAGGGCTTAATATAGAACCCCACACTCCCGCCAAAAAGCATTCAAAAACTGTACAAAAAGCATTTAAATTGTGTACAAAAACAAGTAGGGCTATTACCACTTTAGTAATAATGATTCTTTAGGCTTTGCCAATGCATTGATATGCAAATTATTATTACATTCTAAAATATGTGAGAATAATGTGGACATTGCCTGACTGAATAGATTGGATGCATGGTGATTTTCCTGTAGCCTATGTGGCTGACGCAGGGCAGCATTAATCTCACCATTTGAATCTCACCATCGCTGTTTTTATAATGAGAAATTGACCAAACTCCAGGTTCCTTTTTTAAATTGAAGGATTTGTATGGAAAGTGAAGTTGAAGTCAACAGATGTTGTCGTCCTCATAATAACCACACATGGTTTTACCGCAACAGAATAGCGCTACACCCTTTAATTGAAGCTGCAGGAAACAAATGAAAATGGCCACATCTCTCACAAAAACTGTTATAAAAATCACGGATAATTATAAGGGAGCAGGAGAACTTATAAATTGGCTACAATAATTACAAGGACTTTTCAAGCACCAAATTGAGGAAATGTCTGATTTTCACGGTTGGTCTATTCCAGTACTTTAATTACTGAGCTCCAAGTTCAAGTAGGCTACTTCAAGCCCCTTGTATTGTTTAACATTGCAGGTGTAACATGGAAAACAAAATGTTTGTCATGTTATTTCATTACCAGATCATATTGTGAGTAAACCCACTAGGCTATGTCATTTGTTTGTCATTATATGCAGAATAATTCATAGGAATAGCATTGGATGTTGCGCAATGGTCTATTCTACACAATTGTGCAAAAGTAGGCTCAGAGTCCAATCCGAGGCACAGAAATATATGAAAACACGAACTCATTACTTTGATGTTTTCTCTGTTAAATCTAACGAGACCCTGCTGTAAATCAAGCAGACAACAACAGATGATCAACATCAATTCGCTAGGGATTTTAAACTGACCAAAAATATAAACTCAACATGTAAAGTGTTTCATGAGCTGAAATAAAAGATCCCAGAAATGTTCCATATGCACAAAAACATTATTTCTCTCAAATTTTGTGCACAAATTTGTTTTACGTCCCTGTTAGTGAGCATTTCTCCTTTGTCAAGATAATCCATCTACCTGACAGGTGTGGCATATCAGGAAGCTGATTAAACAGCATGATCATTACACAGGTGCACCATGTGCTGGGAACAATAGAAGACCACTCTAAAATATGCAGTTTTGTCACACAATGCCACAGATATCTCAAGTTTTGAGGGAGTGTGGAATTGGCATGCTGACTGCAGGAATGTCCACCAGAGCTGTTTGGCAGTACGTCCAACCGGCCACACAACCGCAGACCACGTGTAACCACCAGTGCTTCATTTGTAAATCGTGAGAACACATAGTTGGCATGAGAGGGGGAGGGGTTATCCGCGGGACTCTGAGTTACCAGAACACATTGAGGAAAAAAGTGTCCAACACAACGTAGCAGCGCAGCAGACAGAGTAAACAGCCAAGTAGCCTGCTATCTATGGTGGTGAAATGGACAGCACTCTCCAAGGTGCTGATTAATTCAAAGCATTTTAGACGTCACTGCAGTACACCCACATACCTGAGTGTAGCAGCGAGGCTTACACAAGTCCACATTTTCTGTTGCCTAATTTTCTAGACATCAATGTACAGCAACATTTTTAGACGTCACTGCAGAACACCGGCCGTATGCATATGCACACGTACTCAGCTGTGGGGCTTACAAGACCCGAATTTCATATCATTTTCAAGACATCAATGTAGCAGTAGAACAAATATCACAATATCGGAATATAACTTCAAATAAAATAAATCAATGTAGACTACAGCAGAACACACATACAGTTGACATATACTTAGGTCATTAAAACTCATTTTTCAACCACTCCACACATTTCGTGTTAATAAACTATAGTTTTGGCAAGTCGGTTAGGACATCTACTTTGTGCATGAAACAAGGCATTTTTCCAACAATTTTATTTCACTTATAATTCACTGTATCACAATTCCAGTGGGTCAGAAGTTTACATACACTAAGTTGACTGTGCCTTTAAACAGCTTGGAAAATTCCAGAAAATTATGTCATGGCTTCAGAAGCTTCTGATAGGCTAATTGACATAATTTGAGTCAATCGGAGGTGTACCTGTGGATGAATTTCAAGGCCTGCCTTCAAACTCAGTGCCTCTTTGCTTGACATCATGGGAAAATCAAAAGAAATCAGCCCCAAAAAATTGTAGATCTCCACAAGTCTGGTTCATCCTTGAGAGCAATTTCCAAACTCCTGAAGGTACCACGTTCATCTGTACAAACAATAGTACGCAAGTATAAACACCATGGGACCACGCAGCCGTCATACCGCTCAGGAATGAGACGCTTTCTGTCTCCTAGAGATGAACGTACATTGGTGCGAAAAAGTGTAAATCAATCCCAGAACAACAACAAAGGACCTTGTGAAGATGCTGGAGGAAACAGGTACAAAAGTATCTATATCCACAGTAAAACAAGTCCTATATCGACATAACTTGAAAGGCCGCTCAGCAAGGAAGAAGCCAATACTCCAAAACCGCCATAAAAAGCCAGATTACGGTTTGCAACTGCACATGGGAACAAAGATCGTACTTTTTGGAGAAATGTCCTCTGGTCTGATGAAACAAAAAATAGAACTGTTTTGCTATAATGACCATTGTTATGTTTGGAGGAAAAAGGGGGAGACTTGCAAGCCGAAGAACACAATCCCAACCACCGTGAAGCACGGGGGTGGCAGCATCATGTTGTGGGGTGCTTTGCTGCAGGAGGGTCTGGTGCACTTCACAAAATAGATGGCATCATGAGGAAAGGAAATTATGTGGATATATTGAAGCAACATCTCAAGACATCAGTCAGGAAGTTAAAGCTTGGTCGCAAATGGGTCTTCCAAATGGACAATGACACCAAGCATACTTCCAAAGTTGTGGCAAAATGGCTTAAGGACAACAAAATCAAGGTACTGGAGTGCCCATCACAAAGCCCTGACCTCAAGCCTATATACAATTTGTGGGCAGAACTGAAAAAGTGTGTGCGAGCAAGGAGGCCTACAAACCTGACTCAGTTACTCCAGCTCTTCTCTTTGTTGTGGAAAGCTACCCAAAACATTTGACCCAAGTTAAACAATTTAAAAGCAATGCTACCAAATACTAATTGAGTGTATGAAAACTTCTGACCCACTGGGAATGTGATGAAAGAAATAAAAGCTGAAATAAATCATTCTCTCAAATATTATTCTGACATTTCACATTCTTAAAATAAAGTGGTGATCCTAACTGACCTAAGACAGGGAATTTTTACTAGGATTAAATGTCAGGAATTGTGAAAAACTGAGTTTAAATGTATTTGGCTAAAGTGAATGTAAACTTCTTCCTTCAACTGTATAGGCCTCCTGCCTATGTGATAATATGAAGCACAGATTATCTTCACAGTACAGAACAAGTTTGTAAAGAAAAAAAAGATCCTACCGTAGTTTTCAAAACCTCCCACAATGACTTTCCCCATGTCAAGTCCATTTAACTCCTGACAGTCAATTTCTTGCTCAAAGCCATGAGCGGGCCTGTGGCTGTGAAGTTTAGCCTTCTTCTAAGGCTGTTCTGAAGACTCTGGCTGTAGTGTCTATTTTTATTTATTTGGGTGTTAACTATAACCTGGGTGTCTTCTTTAGACTTGTCTACAATGCTTGCTGCCTCAAAATGCGTCTTGTTTCAGCATGTTCAAAAGCCTTTTTTTTCTGAGGGCTCTTTGTTGTTGTTTTTTAAACGTCCAGGGCAGTTTACATTCCACTCACTCTTTTGCCAGTTTATTCCCCCCAGCCCTACCTTTTTGCATCTTATAGTCCAGCTTTGAATTCTGCATGACAAGCCACGGGTTACACCACAGATAGAACAATGAGAAAGATATTTCACTGGATGTATACATTTTAAGCATCCACTTGGCGTTTCCACTCACTACCAAATATGGTAGTGAGAGGAAGCCCAGTGGTCGTCAGTGGGAGAAGATGGCAGGAGATGGATTTTGGCCGACGTTCTGCAAATGTTCACATTGATGAAACAAAGGCAAATTGGAAATATGCAGATGTATGCTAGAACGGGCCAATAGGATCTCGCTAGCTCGTGCTTGGCTCTGCCCACCTCCTTGCTTGTTCTGCCCACTATGACTAATTTGTTCCCATCGGAAATGACAGGCTGTGGCCTATCTTGGTTTAGTTATAAAAAAAATCTTTAGCTATACGTTTGCTTGTTCTTCAAATAAAATAATCAAATTTATTTAAAAAGGCCTTTTTACATCAGCAAATGTCACAAAGTGCTTATTGAATTGCAAATTTGAACGGGCGGGATTAGCAGCGCTACTAGCAAAGGCATCGCCATCATGAACAATTTTCCCATCACTCCTCTCCTCCGGCATTGACAGTTCGCTGACTTGTTCTGGGTTCGATTCACCATCTTTCTCTGGATTTCTGGATTGCCTTTTCTTATCAATTTTTTATTTGGCTTTCCCACGTTTCAAATTCAGTAGGGAGACGACTAGCCTAGGCTACGTGACGTGATTACGTAGGGACCTCTTCACTAGCTGACCACCACTACCAAGACCTGTGTCAAGATCAGTTACTTACCCCACCGGCCCTCCCAATAACCTCTATGTACAAATAAGAGAGCAGGTCTGGAATCAGTGTGGCAGGATAGGATGATTACACAGAAGGATCACAGTGCTTTTACATGATGGTTTTTCTGGGGGGTGGGATAAATAACGAGGAGGCGACTTGATTTAATTCTGATCACTTTGATTAGAATATGTACAGTACGAACAGTGAAACAATTCATAAATCATGCCGAGAGAGGTACCTGAACCGAGCAAATAGGTGCTGGAACGAACTAAGTTCGGCAGGATCCGGCTCAAATTAAGCACTGGTAACCACACCAGCCCAGGACCTCCACCTCCGGCTTCTTCACCTGCGGGATAGTCTGAGACAAGCCACCCGGACAGCTAATATAACTGAGGAGTATTTTTGTCTATAATAAAGCCCTTTGTGGGGAAAAACTCATTCTGATTGGCTGGGCCTGGCTGCCCAGTGGGTGGGCCTGGCTCCCAAGTGGGTGACAGGGCTGCTCCCCAGCCCAGTCATGTGAAATCCATAGATTAGGGCCTAATGAATGTATTTTAATTGACTGATTTCGTTATATGAACTGTAAGTCAGTAAAATCATTGAAATTGTTGCGTGTTGCGTTTATATTTTTGTTCAGTATAGATCCAAAGTGGATCCGAACACAGCTGTCTTCACCGGCGTAACGGATTAGAGATTCTGGACATTCCTCGTGAACAGTTGGGCTGTTGTTGCATCACATGCGCTATCACAACAGCTGTTCGTCACCTGACTGTCATTCAGAAAATTCCTTCCTGGATCAGATGAGGATGTGTGTGAAAATATCACAGCGTAACTAATCAGCTGGACACCGAATGCACATCCAACAAGTATTATGCATAATGATTGAAGAACCACGATAATGACAGTATTGATTTAGGTTTTAAGTATCAGGGTAAGGTGACTCATTCGGTTAGAAGATTCTGCAATTGAATCTTTTTGGGGGGATTTGTGTGCCCATGAAAGCAGTTTTCACCCTGTGACATAAGGAGACAGGAAATGTGATGTAGTTATACTGCATTTCTGAGATCGCCATACAAAAAACTGTCAGACAGCTTGATCCAGGATTATTACAGGGTTCAAGTTCAAATGTCTAATTTAACTGATTAATGCTTAATATATGATATAACGACAACTTACACTGCCATAAACGCAAGGACAGAAAACGTATGTTTCATGTCACACGATTTTTGACAAATACTGTTTATCAAGACACCAACTCGGGAATTTGATTGAATATAGCTATTATCTCCCCTTATATATTCATGTAATGAGATGAAAAAAAATTGCCAGATTATTATCAATGACCTATCAACAGCTGTAACAAGTTGTCCAGCGTAGGAAATCCTCACTGGTCCCCTAGTTTATAGAAAGACCCACATACACAACTACGTACACTCACTCAAACTAGAGAGATTCTGTGCGCGCTCTCCAAATGTTAAATAGTGCCGTGTCTGTTGGAAAAAGCTTGCTGAAGGTCAATGATATTTACATGTCTTAATAGAGGTTTGTTGAACAAGTCCCCCTCTCGCTCCCACTGGTATAGTCTACTGTAGTCCAATAGGCCAGGCTTTTTCACATGGATTTTGAAACTGGAATGAAATATAGGGGTTATTGAGCTTCTGTGTCTGTAACTGTGTTGGTGAGTGTGTAAGGGATGTATTGTAATCGATGCTACTGGCAGGTCCCCCAGCCACAGCCCAGATCTTTCCAGCCCAGTCCTGCCCAGTTCACAGCCTCTCTGTGGAGGAAAGACTCCTCCCTGATGGTAAACATGAGTGTGGCACATGAACACACAACCCCCAGGCAGCCAGCCAGGCACGGGCCCACTGTAAAACCCCAAAACACACACCCGGCTGGGGGCAGGAGGCTGGGAGTCTGGCCCCCTCACAAGGCACAGAGAGCACCCCTGTTCCCCCTCTGGCCCGGCCCAGGACACAGGGACACACTGGAGCCTTTGGAGGGGGTCTGGGAGAGGGACCAGGGAGAGGGGCACACATAGAGCATGCTCTGTGCTCTGCTTCCTCCACTGGGCTCCCAAAGACACGGCTCCATCCCTGCCCCATCCTGCCTCACCCCCTATCCCCTTATAACCCACTACCTTCAGCTGTTTCTGTTCCAGGCCTTAGCTACCTGCGCACCGGGCCCCCATGAAGCTTATGTTTTTGGCCAGCGATGTCCCTCCTGCTCCTACTCTCTCCCTGTATTTTCCTAGACTGGTTCTGACTGTTGAGTGTTCTCCAGATCCATGTGCAGCGTTTATCTAGCTGTGGATCTGAGGCTGGGCTGAGGCTATACTGAATCAATGTGCAGGACCCTGAACAACACACAAGGATGTGCAGCAGGGAAGAGAAGGCTGGCCTTGAAAGAGGCGTAATGTTGAACCCAAAACGGACTCGTTCTGTCTGTCTATCTGTGTGTCTATCTGTGTGTCTAGCTGTGTGTCTATCTGTGTGTATATCTGTCTGTCTGTCTGTCTGTCTGTCTGTCTGTCTGTCTGTCTGTCTGTCTGTCTGTCTGTCTGTCTGTCTGTCTGTCTGTCTGTCTGTCTGTCTGTCTGTCTGTCTCTCGCTCTCTCTCTCTCTATATGTTTGGGTTAAACTGGCTTTTGTCAGGTGTTTGAAGTGTCTTTGTGCTGTGCTGAGTTTTTAACCCAGATAGTAGGCCTGCCATCCTCCCAGCTAGTGTTGACCTTGGCCCACTTCAGGGGAACACTGCTCTGATTTCTTCCTAATCGACTCTGCCCAATTCTTCTTCCCACAGCATGCTCTCAAAATAGCATTTGCATGCCCCATTAAGCACCCTTTTAATTGTTAACATGCCACACTTCTGTCCTTGGCACAAATGAGGCACTTCATGTAAATGTCACCCGCATTTAAGGAAGCAGTGGCAAGGCAAGTGTTTAGCAGCTAGACATAGCCTAGTGCGTGGCGCTGCAACTGGCATGACCGTTAGCATGCTTTTAGTGTGGCAGAGTGCTACTTGACATACTGTATTTCATATTAGGCTAGTCCTTTAGCACATAACAACAAGGACATCAGGTTAGTCAATAATAGTATTACATAGCATGGCCTTGTTACATAGTATAGATGCTTTTTTTATGGTTTCCAATTGTCCATTGTTCATTTCCAGTCAGTGGCCTCCGAAAGAATGGTTGGACTGGCTTCTCGTTGGAGGGCTGGTACCCTAAAGAGGTGTTTTCTCCAGTAGCCTACCTTCTTTCCCTCGCCCTCCACCCCTCGTCCTGAGCATCCACCCTCACCCGACGTCCCGTTGTTTCCCCTAAGGGACAATAGCAGCACCCCCCCCCCCCCCCAACCCTCCCATCCCTGGCCTTAGCCAGCCCCTCCATCGTCCTCCCTCTAACCTGTTCAGCTGTGCTGTGCTGTGTTCTGGGCTGTGTGTGGCCCCCCCTGTCGTGTCCCCTGGAGGCCCTTAATGCTAGCGCTAGCATTAGTACTGAACGGTGCCAGCCCAGAGGCCTGGCTGGCATGCTACAGTCAGCTGCTGCTGCACACACACACACACACACACACACACACACACACACACACAGATGCAGAGCTGTCTGGACCAAGGCCTCGGTCCCACGGTAACAGATGGATGGGATGGAGGGGCGCTCCCGGGTCCAAATCACTTTCCTGCAGCTAGGTGAAAGAGCACCATGAGGGAGATGGGCAGGAATGGGGACCCAGCTTTGTTTGTGTGCGTGTTTGTGTGCACGCTTGTGTGTGAGTGAGTGAGTGAGTGCGTGGCTACCTCTGTTGCTGTATTCTTAGTAGCTACAGCTTCAGTGTGTGGAAGCAACCCGCCTTTTGGTTTGTTGTGTGTTCATAATGTTTATTCATGTGGTTCTACTTTCGTTCTCTCTGATATCTGATAACACAGGAAGTGGCTTGCTGCCTAATGAATTACATGGAGAGCTCAGGTTGGGGACGAGACTGGTCGTTGTCATAGAAACCATGACGTCCCTGTCTATCTGCTATGTTCCAAAAGAACAGGCCACTGTGGAGACCAGGTGAAGTATGCTCTGTTCGTATGACTGACTGCCCACAATGAGACACCCACATCTGGGTGAATCTTTAACCCCACTCTGAGGGCCTTATCAGTCACGAACACAGGCTATGAATCATAATCTGTCTCCTCAGTCGTAATCATTATTTCTTTTAAAGTCAGACATGACTCACTCGCGGAACGTTTGGGTTTTAATATCTGAGGTATTTTGGATGTTATCTATGATATTATTTAGGTTTTTCGAAAAGGACTGGCTGCTTCAAAACGTAGTGCATTTGAACATCCGCTTTTAGTGACCTCGTTTTTGTTTTGAGGAAAAGCAATGTCCAATCTTTATCTCTCTCCCTCTCTCTCTCGTTCTCTCTCTCTCTCTGTTTATCTGTCTCTCCCTCTCTCTCTCTCTCTCTCTCTCTCTCTCTCTGTCTATCTGTCTCTCTCTCCATCTGTCTCTCTCCTTCTCTCACGCTCTCTCTGTCTCTCTCTCAGTTTCTCTCTCTCTCTGTCTCTCTCCCCCTCTCACCATGCCGCTGTGTCTCCATTAGTTGAGGAAATGAGGCGAGGCGCAGACTCACATATCTAGACCTCTCGCTGCTCTATGAGCCATCACCCAGAAAGGAGAGAGCAAGAGATGGAGAGGGGGGAGAGAGGAAAGAGAGATCGGGAGATGGTGAATGAGACAGAGGAGAGGGGGCGACGGATGGAGAGAGGGAAAGGGAGAGAGCAAGAGTCGGGAGGATAGGGGGAAGACGTAGAGGGGAGAGATAGAGGGAAGAGGAAGAGGGAGAGATGGGGAATGAAACAGAGGAAAAGATGTAGGTATGTAAAAAGGGGTGAATTGGGTGTGGGTCTGTGAAACGCCGGCTCTGTGTATTATAGTGCAGAAGGCTGGTCTGGTAAAGAACACCATAATGAACATAAACTACTGCACCATCGACATCATTCCTCTCTTTCACTCTCTCCATCTCTCTCTCCTCTCCATCTCTCTCTCCATGTCTCTTCCTTTCCTTTTAGGGGAGCTGCTCTATCACTCAGCATGGCCTAATGTGCTTTTTCAGCAATTCTGAATTCACTTCCTTTTCTCTCCATCTCTCCGTCCTCTCCATCTCTCCCTCTCTCTCTCCATCTCTCCCTCCTCTCCATCTCTTCCTCTCTAGATGGGCCCACGCCCACAGATAACTGGCAGTAAAATCCCCTCTGTTGAATATGGAATTTCCATACATATGTATTGTGGGCTATTGGATTGCTTGTTTGCACATGCCCAGATTGGCTATTTAAGATGACTGGAGGAAGTGCACAGAAGTGATAGTCTCGTTCAGGCTGGGTGGGCGGACGGTGAAACAAATACAGACGGATGTGCCTGTTTGTGCATGAATGTGAGCCAGTGTAAGGGAAAAGGGCAAAGGCTTGAATATAGACAGATAGTGTAGTGTGTGTGTGTGTGTGTGTGTCTGTAAAGGTTTAATAACGTGAATATACATTGATGAAAGAGGGACTAGGGCAGACAGACAGACAGACAGACAGACAGACAGACAGACAGACAGACAGACAGACAGACAGACAGACAGACAGACAGACAGACAGACAGACAGACAGACAGACAGACAGACAGACAGACAGACAGACAGACAGACAGACAGACAGACAGACAGAGAGCAGTATAAAGCTTGCAGCTCCATGCATCGTGAATACACCAGTGTCAGCATCACCTCCTAGCAGCCAGCTTATGGTGCAACACCATTCACATTTCACTATCCTCTTTCTCTGCTAATCTGTCCTTTTTTTAAACGAGTCCACGCAGTGTTATCAGTCGTCTCCTTCCCTGATAAGGACTAAAGGAGTATACAGTAGGAGAGCTTCTATCTGCTTTATCTGATGACGGTGAGGCCAGGAGTGGGGCTGACTACATTTAGTTTGCTGCCGTTGCGTTGGCTGGAGCTTCCGCTTGACTGTGACCTTGCTCTCATGGCCAAATATGTTGCCTTTAGAATGTCAATTCTTTGAAATGGGTGCCACTGTATTGTATGAGGGTGTGTTGACGCCTGGGGTGGTAGGTTCGAAACCCACACCGTTTTCAGGAGAAAGGTGTTTAAAAGCAGCAAGCTTTTCTCCATCCAAACAATCTTCTCCACTCAGAAAGAGGCCAAAGTTGTTTGGTGCTCCCAGCCATCACACTCATCTTCCCAGCCAGGCTGCACCGTAGGTTGTGTGGTGGACGGCGGGTGGCGGTCCTTCCCGGACTCCCTGCCTGGCTGTGCAGCCCATAATCGCCTCTTATCATTCAAGGATTGGCTGACACGCTGAGCAGAGGGCTTGATGGGACGGTAATGACATCGGCGCTATGTCTCTGTCGCCATGGTGCCACGCTCTCAATGCCACACATTCTCTGTCACACACAGCCACAGGAGGACAAGCTGAGGGGACAAACACTCCTGAATTAAAGAGCGGTTAGAAGAAGTGCCAAATGCACTGTAACATGGATTTACCTTTCCTTTACTTGAGTCATTTCGGAGACCAATTTGTGACCTGTCTCACTCAAGGAAAGCTTAAGTGCTTTGTGTCATTTGGTTTTTGCTGCCACTCTAGTATAGTCTGTTGGAATGAACATCTTCATTGACTGTGGAGAAATGCAGTGCTGTTTTCCTAGCTTGGCTCTTCAACTTCCTACTCTAGTCCTGCTGTGTGACCAGCCCTGTGTGTGTGGATAGACAGAGATCCTTTTCCCTTTTCATTGCTCTTAAACGGAGGAGATATTTCATCCTGACACCTGTTGGGTTGAGAAACGGGTGTGTTTTACTGCAGTGTCTACTGGGAAGCCGACAGGCCGCCACAGCGACGTGCTCCGTGTAGCAGCTCACTTTGTCTCAAGTGTCACCTGCAGGCTGCAGCCATGTCGCTGTGTGCTTTTCTCTTATTCAGCAACCTACCGTTAGTCACTCTCCTTTACCCGTCTTCTGCTCTGTCGCCGTTTCTTTCTCTTTTCATTTTTTCTTCTTCTCTTTGCCCCTCTGGCTCGCTCTTACTGTCATCCTAGTCTCTCTCTCTCTCTCTTAGTGTCATCCTAGTCTCTCTCTCTCTCTTACTGTCATCCTAGTCTCTCTCTCTCTCTCTTAGTGTCATCCTAGTCTCTCTCTCTCTCTTACTGTCATCCTAGTCTCTCTCTCTCGCTCTCTCTCTCTCTTAGTGTCATCCTAGTCTCTCTCTCTCTCGCTCTCTCTCTTAGTGTCATCCTAGTCTCTCTCTCTCTCTCTTAGTGTCATCCTAGTCTCTCTCTCTCTCTCTTACTGTCATCCTAGTCTCTCTCTCTCTCAGTGTCATCCTAGTCTCTCTCTCTCTCTCTTACTGTCATCCTAGTCTCTCTCTCTCTCTTACTGTCATCCTAGTCTCTCTCTCTTACTGTCATTCTAGTCTCTCTCTCTCTCTCTCTCTTACTGTCATCCTTGTCTCTCTCTCTCTTACTGTCATCCTAGTCTCTCTCTCTCTTACTGTCATCCTAGTCTCTCTCTCTCTCTTACTGTCATCCTAGTCTCTCTCTCTCGCTTACTGTCATCCTAGCTCTCTCTCTCTCTCTTACTGTCATCCTAGTCTCTCTCCCCTTTACTGTCATCCTAGTCTCTCTCTCTCTCTCTCTCTTACCGTCATCCTAGTCTCTCTATCGCTCTTACTGTCATCCTAGTCTCTCTCTCTCTCTCTTACTGTCATCCTAGTCTCTCTCTCTCTCTTACTGTCATCCTAGTCTCTCTCTCTTACTGTCATCCTAGTCTCTCTCTTAATGGCATCCTAGTCTCTCTCTTTTACTGTCATCCTAGTCTCTCTCTCTCTCTCTCTCTCTCTCTCTCTCTCTCTTACTATCATCCTAGTCTCTCTCTCTCTTACTGTCATTCCAGTATCTCTCTCTCTCTTACTGTCATCCTAGTCTCTCTCTCTTACTGTCATCCTAGTCTCTCTCTCTCTCTCTTACTGTCATCCTAGTCTCTCTCTCTCTCTTACTGTCACCCTAGTCTCTCTCTCTCTCTTACTGTCATCATAGTCTCTCTCTTACTGTCATCCTAGTCTCTCTCTCTCTCTTACTGTCATCCTAGTCTTTCTCTCTCTCTCTTACTGTCATCCTACTCTCTCTCTCTCTTAGTGTCATCCTAGTCTCTCTCTCTCTTACTGTCACCCTAGTCTCTCTCTCTCTTACTGTCATCCTAGTCTCTCTCTCTCTTACTGTCATCATAGTCTCTCGCTATCTCTTACTGTCATCCTAGTCTCTCTCTCTCTCTTACTGTCATCCTAGTCTCTCTCTCTCTCTTACTGTCATCCTAGTCTCTCTCTCTCTCTCTTAGTGTCATCCTAGTCTCTCTCTCTCTTACTGTCATCCTAGTCTCTCTCTCTCTCTGTTACTGTCATCCTTGTCTCTCTCTATCTTACTATCATCCTAGTCTCTCTCTCTCTCTTACTGTCATCCTAGTCTCTCTCTCTCTCTTACTGTCATCCTAGTCTCTCTCTCTTTTACTGTCATCCTAGTCTCTCTCTCTCTCTTACTGTCATCCTAGTCTCTCTATCGCTCTTACTGTCATCCTAGTCTCTCTCTCTCTCTTAATGTCATCCTAGTCTCTCTCTCTCTTACTGTCATCCTAGTCTCTCTCTCTCTGTTACTGTCATCCTTGTCTCTCTCTATCTTACTATCATCCTAGTCTCTCTCTCTCTCTTACTGTCATCCTAGTCTCTCTCTCTCGCTTACTGTCATCCTAGTCTCTCTCTCTCTCTTACTGTCATCCTAGTCTCTCTCTCCCTCTTACTGTCATCCTAGTCTCTCTCTCTCTCTCTCTCTTACTGTCATCCTAGTCTCTCTCTCTTACTGTCATCCTAGTCTCTCTCTTTTACTGTCATCCTAGTCTCTCTCTCTCTCTCTTACTGTCATCCTAGTCTCTCTCTCCTCTTACTGTCATCCTAGTCTCTCTCTTAATGGCATCCTAGTCTCTCTCTTTTACTGTCATCCTAGTCTCTCTCTCTCTCTCTCTCTCTCCTCTCTCTCTCTCTCTCTTACTATCATCCTAGTCTCTCTCTCTCTTACTGTCATCCCAGTCTCTCTCTCTCTCTTACTGTCATCCTAGTCTCTCTCTCTTACTGTCATCCTAGTCTCTCTCTCTCTCTCTTACTGTCATCCTAGTCTCTCTCTCTCTCTTACTGTCACCCTAGTCTCTCTCTCTCTCTTACTGTCATCATAGTCTCTCTCTTACTGTCATCCTAGTCTCTCTCTCTCTCTTACTGTCATCCTAGTCTTTCTCTCTCTCTCTTACTGTCATCCTACTCTCTCTCTCTCAGTGTCATCCTAGTCTCTCTCTCTCTTACTGTCACCCTAGTCTCTCTCTCTCTTACTGTCATCCTAGTCTCTCTCTCTCTTACTGTCATCATAGTCTCTCGCTATCTCTTACTGTCATCCTAGTCTCTCTCTCTCGCTTACTGTCATCCTAGTCTCTCTCTCTCTCTCTTAGTGTCATCCTAGTCTCTCTCTCTCTCTTACTGTCATCCTAGTCTCTCTCTCTCTGTTACTGTCATCCTTGTCTCTCTCTATCTTACTATCATCCTAGTCTCTCTCTCTCTCTTACTGTCATCCTAGTCTCTCTCTCTCTCTTACTGTCATCCTAGTCTCTCTCTCTTTTACTGTCATCCTAGTCTCTCTCTCTCTCTCTTACTGTCATCCTAGTCTCTCTATCGCTCTTACTGTCATCCTAGTCTCTCTCTCTCTCTCTTAGTGTCATCCTAGTCTCTCTCTCTCTTACTGTCATCCTAGTCTCTCTCTATCTTACTGTCATCCTAGTCTCTCTCTCTCTTACTGTCATCCTAGTCTCTCTCTCTTACTGTCATCCTAGTCTCTCTCTTTTACTGTCATCCTAGTCTCTCTCTCTCTCTCTTACTGTCATCCTAGTCTCTCTCTCTCTCTCTTACTGTCATCCTAGTCTTTCTCTCTCTCTCTTACTGTCATCCTACTCTCTCTCTCTCTTAGTGTCATCCTAGTCTCTCTCTCTCGCTTACTGTCATCCTAGTCTCTCTCTCTCTCTCTTAGTGTCATCCTAGTCTCTCTCTCTCTCTTACTGTCATCCTAGTCTCTCTCTCTCTGTTACTGTCATCCTTGTCTCTCTCTATCTTACTATCATCCTAGTCTCTCTCTCTCTCTTACTGTCATCCTAGTCTCTCTCTCTCTCTTACTGTCATCCTAGTCTCTCTCTCTTTTACTGTCATCCTAGTCTCTCTCTCTCTCTCTTACTGTCATCCTAGTCTCTCTATCGCTCTTACTGTCATCCTAGTCTCTCTCTCTCTCTCTTAGTGTCATCCTAGTCTCTCTCTCTCTTACTGTCATCCTACTCTCTCTCTCTCTTAGTGTCATCTTAGTCTCTCTCTCTCTTACTGTCATCCTAGTCTCTCTCTCTCTCTCTTACTGTCATCCTAGTCTCTCTCTCTCTCTTACTGTCATCCTAGTCTTTCTCTCTCTCTCTTACTGTCATCCTACTCTCTCTCTCTCTTAGTGTCATCTTAGTCTCTCTCTCTCTTACTGTCACCCTAGTCTCTCTCTCTCTTACTGTCATCCTAGTCTCTCTCTCTCTTACTGTCATCATAGTCTCTCGCTATCTCTTACTGTCATCCTAGTCTCTCTCTCTCGCTTACTGTCATCCTAGTCTCTCTCTCTCTCTCTTAGTGTCATCCTAGTCTCTCTCTCTCTTACTGTCATCCTAGTCTCTCTCTCTCTCTGTTACTGTCATCCTTGTCTCTCTCTATCTTACTATCATCCTAGTCTCTCTCTCTCTCTCTTACTGTCATCCTAGTCTCTCTCTCTCTCTTACTGTCATCCTAGTCTCTCTCTCTTTTACTGTCATCCTAGTCTCTCTCTCTCTCTCTTACTGTCATCCTAGTCTCTCTATCGCTCTTACTGTCATCCTAGTCTCTCTCTCTCTCTCTTAGTGTCATCTAGTCTCTCTCTCTCTTACTGTCATCCTAGTCTCTCTCTCTCTCTGTTACTGTCACCCTTGTCTCTCTCTATCTTACTATCATCCTAGTCTCTCTCTCTCTCTTACTGTCATCCTAGTCTCTCTCTCTCGCTTACTGTCATCCTAGTCTCTCTCTCTCTCTTACTGTCATCCTAGTCTCTCTCTCTTTTACTGTCATCCTAGTCTCTCTCTCTCTCTCTTACTGTCATCCTAGTCTCTCTATCGCTCTTACTGTCATCCTAGTCTCTCTCTCGCTTACTGTCATCCTAGTCTCTCTCTCTCTCTTACTGTCATCCTAGTCTCTCTCTCTTACTGTCATCCTAGTCTCTCTCTTAATGGCATCCTAGTCTCTCTCTTTTACTGTCATCCTAGTCTCTCTCTCTCTCTCTCTCTCTCTCTCTTACTATCATCCTAGTCTGTCTCTCTCTCTTACTGTCATCCTAGTCTCTATCTCTGTCTCTCTCTCTCACTGTCATCCTAGTCTCTCTCTTACTGTCATCCTAGTCTCTCTCTCTCTCTCTCTCTTAATGTCATCCTAGTTTCTCTCTCTCTCGCTTACTGTCATCCTAGTCTCTCTCTCTCTCTCGCTTACTGTCATCCTAGTCTCTCTCTCTCTCTCGCTTACTGTCATCCTAGTCTCTCTCTCTCTCTCTCTCTCTTACTGTCATCCTAGTCTCTCTCTCATACTGTCATCCTAGTCTCTCTCTCTCTCTCTCTCTTACTGTCATCCTAGTCTCTTTCTCTCTCTCTTACTGTCATCCTAGTCGCGCTCTCTCTCTCACTGTCATCCTAGTCTTTCTCTTCCTCTTTTCTTCCCCCTCCCTCCCTCCCTCCCTCCCTCCCTCCCTCCCTCCCTCCCTCCCTCCCTCCCTCCCTCCCTCCCTCCCTCCCTCCCTCCCTCCCTCCCTCCCTCTCCCATTGAGCTAATATTAGGCAGAAGGTATAATTGTTGTGTGAGCTTGCTCTGTTCAGGGACCTGGGCTGACTAGGGGCTAATTAGCCCAGGGACTTCTGATTAAGAGAGAGGGGGGAGGGGGTCCTACTGGGGATAAATCACTCTATTACCCAATAGGAGGAGTAACCAGAGGGGAAGGGAACAGCACCCGGGCCCTGGGAAAGGGGCAGGGAGCACTCGGTCCCACACTTACCAAGGAATGTGGGACAGTTTTGACTCCATGTGCCTCTAGATAGTTACTGCAGAGAGTTGGAAGTGGAATATTAGTCAAATGATTAACAGAATCAACAGGGGACAATTCAATCATCCACATTCAGCTCTCTATAAAGGTGAAGTGTAGCAACATCATGGTTGTTGTTGGAGATGTGCCTGTGTTTTGGTTTGTGCCTTGAAAGTAAAGCCACATCATGTTGTCTAAACATTAAGCAGCTAATTCCCAGAGGAAAGACGTTGACGGGGATTATTTATGAGACAGTGCCATGCTGATGTAAGCAATAACTGTACAAATACAAGTTAGTTTACTGTATCCCAAAATATAGTTTGAATAAGAAGAGAAAGACATGGACTGTTACAGTTGAAATCGGAAGTTTACATACACCTTAGCCAAATACATAGAGAGAATTATTTATTTCAGTTTTTATTTCTTTCATCACATTCCCAGTGGGTCAGAAGTTTACATACACTTAGTATTTGGTAGCATTGCCTTTACATTGTTTAACTTGGGTCAAACGTTTCGGGTAGCCTTCCACAAGCTTCCCACAATAAGTTGGGAGAATTTTGGCCCATTCCTCCTGACAGAGCTGGTGTAACTTAGTCAGGTTTGTAGGCCTCCTTGCTCACACAGGCTTTTTCAGTTCTGCCCACAAATGTTCTATAGGATTGAGGTCAGGGCTTTGTGATGGCCACTCCAATACCTTGACTTTGTTGTCAATGTCCATTTGGAAGATCCATTTGCGACCAAGCTTTAACTTCCTGACTGATGTCTTGAGATGTTGCTTCAATATATCCACATAATTTCCCTTCCTCATGATTCCATCTATTTTGTGAAGTGCACCAGTCCCTTCTGCAGCAAATCACCCCCACAACATGATGCTGCCCCCCCCCCCCCATCCCCGTGCTTCGCGGTTGGGATGATGTTCTTCGGCTTGCAAGCCTCCCCCATTTTCCTCCAAACATAACAATGGTTAACATTATGACCATAATAACATTATGGTCAAACAGTTCTATTTTTGTTTCATCAGACCAGAGGACATTTCTCCAAAAAGTACGATCTTTGTCCCCATGTGCAGTTGCAAACCGTAGTCTGGCTTTTTATTTATGGCGGTTTTGGAGCATTGGCTTCTTCCTTGCTGAGCGCCCTTTCAGGATATGTCGATATAGGACTCGTTTTATTGTGGGTATACATACTTTTGCACCTGTTTCCTCCAGCATCTTCACAAGGTCCTTTGCTGTTGTTCTGGGATTGATTGACACTTTTCGCACCAAAGTACATTAATCTCTAGGAGACAGAACGCATCTTCCGGAGCGGTATGACGGCTGCGTGTTTATACTTGCATACTATTGTTTGTACAGATGAACGTGGTACCTTCAGGCGTTTGGAAATTGCTCTCAAGGATGAACCAGACTTGTGGAGGTCTACATTTGTTTTCTGCGGTCTTGGCTGATTTCTTTTGATTTTCCCATGATGTCAAGCAAAGAGGCACTGAGTTTGAAGGTAGGCCTTGAAATACATCCACAGGTACACCTCAAATGGACTCAAATGATGTCAATTAGCCTATCAGAAGCTTCTAAAGCCATGGCATCATTTTCTGGAATTTTCCAAGATGTTTAAAGGCACGGTCAACTTAGTGTATGTAAACTTCTGACCCACTGGAATTGTGATACAATGAATTATAAGTGAAATAATCTGTCTGTAAACAATTGTTGGAAAAATGCACAAAGTAGATGTCCTAACCGACTTGCCAAAACTATAGTTTGTTAACAGGAAATTTGTGGAGTGGTTGAAAAACGAGTTTTAATGACTCCAACCTAAGTGTATGTAAACTTCCGACTTCAACTGTATTTGCTTGAAGGTTCATCAAACAGGGTATTTCAGTTATATGTTGATGTTTGTTGGGAAGAATCTTGTCCTGCAGGAAGAGCTGAGCGATATCCCTAGATGGGCGGGCTGCAAAGTCAACATTGGCAATATATTATAAAAAATCATGATAATGTTTTATTTGTTTAATTTAGCGTTAGGGTTAGTCATAAGGTTAGCAATGTGTTTTATGACTCTGTGGCTGTGCCAGCTAGTGACTACCCTGCAGAGCTGCCTCCGGCACATGACTCATCACAATAAATTCCAACCTGCATTTCTGTTACGCAACTCATCTGTCAGATTTGGTCTCTTTTAGCATTCTGTCATTCATCTGTATTCCTTCCAGTTGCATAGTCTGACAAGGTAATGAGAGACGGGGTACAGTACATGCAAGCGTGTGTGTCTATATGTATGTGTGTGTGTGTGTGTGCTTGAGTATGTGTGCTGGCTAGCCCAGGAACACGACACAGGGGCATTACACCACTGACACTCTGGGACCAATTACTAGACGACAGCAGGGGTTTGACCTCCATTTATAATATTTATTCTGTATACGCTGTGTCTTTACCATTTAAATGTACTGCCATCTATCACTGACTACTGCTCTCTGCCTCACAGGTAGCTACAACCATGTAATAGTTTGCTCCCGAGTGGTGCAGCGGTGCTAGAGGCGTCACTACAGACCCTGGTTCACAACCGGCTGTGTCATAGGAGTCCCATAGGGTGGCGCACAATTGTCACAGCGTCGTCCGGGTTAGGGGAGAGTTTGGCCGGGGTAGGCTGTCATTGTAAAATAAGAATTTGTTCTTAACTGGCTTGCCTAGTGAAATAAAACATTTAAATAAATAGTCATACACTTCCAGCCAGGGGCAGACTGGGACCAGAGATCATCCCGTGCATTTCTAACACACTGGCCCATTTTTGGAAATGTCCTGAGAGGGACTGAGAACGTCGATATAACTCGCGCTCACCGGAAAAAAAATCTAAAAATGATGGTACAACACGGCTCGGGTTAATGCTCAGAATGAGAGCATGCTGCTTAGACCACTGCACCACAGCAGTTCATAATGCTCTAGAACAGTGGGTCCCAAACCATTTATAGTCCCGTACCCCTTCAAATATTCAACCTCCAGCTGCGTACCCCCTCTAGCACCAGGGTCAGCGTGCCTCTCAAATGTCGTTTTTTTGCCATCATTGTAAGCCTGTCACACACACACTATACGATACATTTATTAAACATAAGAATGAGTGTGAGTTTTTGTCACAACCCGGCTCGTGGGAAGTGACAAAGAGCTCTTATAGGACCAGGGCACAAATAATAATATAATAATAATCAATAATTTTGCTCTTTATTTAACCATCTTACCTTATTTGTTCATCAAAAATGGTGAATAACTCACCACAGGTTAATGAGAAGGGTGGCTTGAAAGGAAGCACATAACTCTGCAATGTTGGGTTGTATTGGAGAGAGTCTCAGTCTTAAATCATTTTCCACACACAGTCTGTGCTTGTATTTAGTTGTCATGCCAGTGAGGGCCGAGAATCCACTCTCACATAGGTACGTGGTTACAAAGGGCATCAGTGTCTTAACAGCACGATTTCCCAAGGCAGGATACTCTGAGCGCAGCCCAATCCAGAAATCTGGCAGTGGCTTCTAATTAAATTATTTTTACAGAACCGCTTGTTGCAATTTCTATGAGGCTCTCTTGTTCAGATATCAGTAAATGGACTGGAGGCAGGGCATGAAAGGGATAACGAATCCAGTTGTTTGTGTCATCCATTTTGGGAAAGTACCTGCGTAATTGCACACCCAACTCACTCAGGTGCTTCGCTATATCACATTTGACATTGTCCGTAAGCTTGATTTCATTTGCACACAAAAAAATCATACAATGATGGAAAGACCTGTGTGTTGTCCTTGTCAATACAGACAGAGAAGAGCTACAACTTCTTAATCATTTTGTCCAGCACATTGAATATAGTTGCGGAGAGTCCCTGTAATCCTAGATTCAGATCAATCCGGTTGAGAAAAAACATCACCCAGATAGGCCAGTCGTGTGAGAAACTCGTCATCATGCAAGCAGTCAGACAAGTGAAATTTATGGTCAGTAAAGAAAACTTTAAGCTCATCTCTCAATTAAAGAAAACGTGTCAACACTTTGCCCCTTGATAACCAGCGCACTTCAGTATGTTGTAAAAGCGTTACATGGTCGCTGCACATATCATTGCATAGTGCAGAAAATACACGAGAGTTCAGGGGCCTTGCTTTAACAAAGTTAACCATTTTCACTGTAGTGTCCAAAACGTCTTTCAAGCTGTCAGGCATTCCCTTGGCAGCAAGAGCCTCTCGGTGGATGCTGCAGTGTACCCAAGTGGTGTCGGGAGCAACTGCTTGTACGGGCGTTACCATTCCACTATGTCTCCCTGTCATGGCTTTTGCGCCATCAGTACAGATACCAACCCATCTTGACCACCAAAGTCCATTTGATGT
This sequence comes from Salmo salar, assembly GCF_965601325.2. NCBI lineage: Eukaryota > Metazoa > Chordata > Actinopteri > Salmoniformes > Salmonidae > Salmo > Salmo salar. Next base: position 44,374,308 of record NC_138296.1, read on the forward strand.
CACAAAGCTGTCCAGTACTTTAAAAATATCCTCTCCTGTTGTCCTGGTTTCCAGTGATTTGCAGAAGAGGATGTCTTCCTTAATTACCCCCCCCCCCCGTAAACGTAACGCACATATACCAGGAGCTGTGCCAGGCCCGCCACGTCTGTTGACTCATGCAGCTGTAACGTTTAAAATTCACTGGCTTGTATGCGAGGCAGTAATTGTTTCAAAACATCTCCTGCCATGTCACTGATACGTCGTGAAACATTGTTGTTTGATGAAGTATAGTCTGTATAGTTTTTTTGGCCTTTTCCCTAGCATTGTCCCAGCCATATCCGCGGCAGCAGGAAGAGTTAAGTCCTCCACAATAGTATGGGGCTTGCCTGTCCTAGCCACTCGGTAGCTCACCATATAAGACTCTTCTAGCCCCTTCTTATTAATGGTATCTGTTGCTTTTATACACGCCTTACTACTCGAAAGTTGTCTTGATTCTCGCAAAAAAAAACTCCCGTGGCTGATTTTTCAAATTGGCATGTTTTGTTTCTAAATGTCTGTGCAAGAGTGAAGGTTTCATCGAGTTGTGAGATAGTACTTTTGCACATATAACACACTGTGGCTGAGGAAAGACACCACTCCCAATATAAGTGAACCCCAAATCAATGTAGTTCTCATCATATTTGCGCCTCTTAGATGGTCCAACGTCCCTGTCTGTTGTCCGGCGCTTTCCCGGGTAAGGGGGCAGTAGCTCTTCGGCTGAAACAGATTCACAACTGTCAGTGTCCATGCTAGCTGGGTTAACAACAAATGTAGAATTACTGATGCTAGCATTGAATGTGCTTGTGGAAGCAGAACAACTTGTGTCGTCGACAGGTGCAGGTTTAGTACTGCTGGTAGTAGCAGTACTACCAGTAGACTGGTATGTGTTTCTATGGTATGTGTTTCTAGTTTTCTGAACCATTTATCAATTTTCAAGCAAATGGAATGAGCAGCAGCTATGTTTGGCTACAAACGGACCGTTAGTGGAATTCCCGCGAGAGTGTAACAGTTAATGTGATTGAATGTTAATTATTTGACTAGGCTATCTGTATTTAACATTGTGTTGTTATTTCGCTGAACACTAGATGGTTTCATTTTATTTTTGGCAGTGAAACGAGGCTACTCAGGTGAGGGAAAAAACCTCACCCAAATGTATAGCCCTGTTGGAAAATATAAATGGACTGTTTGAAAATTTGAATAATTTATATATTTTTTATTTTTATTTTATATAATAAAAAAAAATGTGAATCACATTTTTATTTGGCGTACCCCAGATGGCATTGTGCGTACCCCAGTTTGGGAATACCTGCTCTAGAAAGCAGAGTACTTGATGATACGAAATGGAAACAGCATTGTTTATTATTATTTAGTTTTATGCACTAACCTTAACCATTCGGAATTAATACCTACACTTAACCCTTTTAGTTGTTTCTGTTTGAACTCTGTAACCACGCGGAATGAACCCTGTAACCACGCGGAATTTCTTTTGTCAAATATCGACGTTTGTTCATTTACGTCAAATCCCAAAGTGAAACTATGAGATCAGGTGGAATAATTTTGCGCAAAAAAACAACATTTTAACCAGCCAACAAAGATGCACCAGCCTATCTGGAATTTGCCTGAAATACCAGTCCGTTTCTGGCACCAGATGTTTATACTTCATACAGTCCTTATAGTGTGCTTCATGTCTTTGGTCCGAGCGGTTTTTATGTTCCGTATCTTTTCTACAGTATATTTCATATCTCATCTTCATAACAAATGCATTGGGTGTGTCATACTAAGCATGTGTTGTGTGTTTTCTGTCTATTGTGTATGATGCCCCGGTTGAGGTATTGTTAGCGTATTTACTGTCTCTATTGTGTATGATGCCCCGGTTGAGGTATTGTTAGCGTATTTACTGTCTCTATTGTGTATTATGCTCTGGTTGAGGTATTGTTAGCGTATTTACTGTCTCTATTGTGTATGATGCCCCGGTTGAGGTATTGTTAGCGTATTTACTGTCTCTCTGTTGTGTATGATGCTCTGGTTGAGGTATTGTTAGCGTATTTACTGTCTCTATTGTGTATTATGCTCTGGTTGAGGTATTGTTAGCGTATTTACTGTCTCTCTGTTGTGTATGATGCCCTGGTTGAGGTATTGTTAGCGTATTTACTGTCTCTCTGTTGTGTATGATGCTCTGGTTGAGGTATTTTTTGCGTATTTACTGTCTCTCTGTTGTGTATGATGCTCTGGTTGAGGTATTGTTAGCGTATTTACTGTCTCTGTTGTGTATGATGCTCTGGTTGAGGTATTGTTCGCGTATTTACTGTCTCTGTTGTGTATGATGCTCTGGTTGAGGTATTGTTAGCGTATTTACTGTCTCTCTGTTGTGTATGATGTTCTGGTTGAGGTATTGTTAGCGTATTTACTGTCTCTGTTGTGTATGATGTTCTGGTTGAGGTATTGTTAGCTCTGACTGAGGTATTGTTAGCGTATTTACTGTCTCTATTGTGTATGATGCCCTGGTTGAGGTATTGTTAGCGTATTTACTGTCTCTCTGTTGTGCATGATGCCCTGGTTGAGGTATTGTTAGCTCTGATTGAGGTATTGTTAGCGTATTTACTGTCTCTATTGTGTATGATGCCCTGGTTCAGGTATTGTTAGCGTATTTACTGTCTCTCTTTGTTTGCTGTGAGTCTGCCGGTGGAGGGTTCTCCTCTCGGCCTTTTAAAATGCAGGCAGCGTCAGAATATTACACCACAGATAATGAATAGAGCCAGCCATGAACAAGCGGCCCTTTAAATTACAACAGACTGGCCCTGCACGCTCTGCTGCCTCTCAGAGCTCCCCATCTCCTCCTCTTCCTCCATCACCCCATCCCAGCCAATCACATTACACCTCCAGCATAAAACACAACACAGCAGCAACCAGGGAAGTGTGTGTGTGTGTGTGTGTCAAATCAAATCAAATTTTATGTGTGTGTGTGTGTGTGTGTGTGTGTGTGTGTGTGTGTGTGTGTGTGTGTGTGTGTGTGTGTGTGTGTGTGTGCGCACACGCGCCTGTGTGTGTGTGGTCCACAAAAATTTGCCGAATGGTCTGAAGTGACGTGATATTTTCTAGGTCACTTTTCTCTGACTTCTTTCATACTTGTGTTGGTCTGAGTAGTGTTAATGATACCAAACGAACACATATTTTCATACACACACTTTACCTTGTAACTATTGGCCCGCTTCTGAGAAGGCAGTTGGTTTGTTTCCTCTGCCTGCCTGTGTGTGTGTGTGTGTGTGTGTGTGTGTGTGTGTGTGTGTGTGTGTGTGTGGTGTGTGTGTGTGTGTGTGTGTGTGTGTGTGTGTGTGTGTGTGTGTGTGTGAGAGAGAGAGAGAGAGAAATAGAGAGAGAGGTTGAATGTATTTGTGTGTGTGTCTGTCGGTCTGCGTGCCTGACTGTGTGTCTGTGTTTGCGTAATGTTAGAGGAGCGTGTTTCATTAGGCTGTGTTTACAGTTTTTCTCAATTGCTAAAACACAATTTCTGAAACCTTGCTCCATTTCCTGAAAACATTAAGCACAAAACCTCATCTTCAAGCACTATTTACATAACCTCTGACTCCTCTCGCAAAATGAAACCTTCGCCTCAAAACAGTTTTACCTGTGTTCAAAATCAAACACTGCTCTCAAATCATAAACAAAGTGATCAAAATGATATACACTCTCAAGCAGTCAGTAAACAATACACCGAAAAATAGAAAACACATTGTTCAAAACATACAATTCTCAGGGAAAAGTACATTTTTTATCTAAAAAAAGATTCATATTTTTCCGTCATTGTCTTTTGATGAACGAAAACATGTTCTATCTTAGTAGTTCAAAATTGATCAGAAATTACTACTCTGCTTTGCTCTTTGCAATTTTGTTTTTTGTTCTTCCTCCTCCTTGTACCCCTATTTTTACAGTACTGTACCCTGCATCTCACAAACTTGTCCTTTGTCTCTGTGATACTGTAATTCTTGTTCTTTGTTGATATGAACCTGCAACCAGTCAAAATCTATTGAGCAGTCAGTACTGTTAATAAATGGAAAGCCCAATGTTCAGGGCCATACAATTTGTCCATTATACAGCCTACAATGCACTGTACTACAGTATACAATACTAAAAGGGACAAAAATCAAAGGAGTAAACATGTGATCAATGTGCTTCTTCTTGTCTTTGGGCTGGGTCAGGCCAGAGCACTTCGTCGACATCACAAGCAATATTGTCCCTCCTGAGGCAACGGGGGAAGAAGCCTCTTGTGTGCCATATCCAGCCCTGACATGATTCCTCACCTATATCACCACAGGCTAAATCCATGGCTTGCGCAGATTTACTCTGGTGTAGGGTTGTCTATCCTACACTTTCCATCTCCAAGAGGAGAAAAACTCCTCAATCGGATTCAGGAAAGGCGAGTATGGAGGGAGGTACAAGTTCATAAACTGCCCATTGATGTTAAACCATTCCCTTACCTGAGCAGCTCGGTGGAAACTGACATTGATCCACACTATCACATAGGTGGGAATGGGATTCTCATTTAGCTCTTGACCCTGCTGCTCTTGAACCTGCTGCTCAAATAAAATATCTCTTAGATTGGCAATAAATCTTAGAAGGTGCTGGGTGTTATATGGCTTGAGTGTAACATGGTGATGTAGAACACCATGGTCGCTGATAGCAGCACAGATTGTGACATTGCCACCTCGTTAACCAGGGACTTCAACAATGGCCCGCTGTCCAATCACGTTTCGGCCTCTCCTTCTCCTCTTTGTTAGATTGAAGCCTGATTCATCGACAAAGATGAACTCATGGGGTCTGTCCAAGGATTCCAAGTCAAATATTGTCTGTGTAGAAATACAATATACTGTATGTAGGATTTTGTAAGTCGTACAGAGACAGTGCTATACTGTAGAGTACAATTAGGCCTACTGTATGCACATCTGATTCACATACATTGTATGTACTGAAGAGTAATGTCATTCACATAGTATGTGTTAGTACTGTAGAAAATCTGGATTACAGTAAATGTTTCTGAATGTACACTTACTTGCACATACTGAGCTCGCAGTTCTTTCACCCTTGGTGAGTTGCGCTCAAAAGGTACTCTGTATACTTGTTTCATTCACGTCCTGTTACGATGGAGAACACGGTCAAATTGTGGAAATGCTCACACTGTCGATTCCCTGGAAGTGTGTGTTGTCTTGTATCACTCGTTCCTGGATTTCTCTGAGTCGTATTGTATTATCTTGCCAACTATAACGGCCTCTTGCTCCCGAGTGAATATAGCTGTCCTTCCACCTGCATGTGGCAGCCTTGCAATTCTACAAAAAGTAGTTGTGCAGTTACAAAACATATTCATGCAGTACAATACATACAGTGATTAACTTTACAAATGTCTATTGAAACAGCTGCATATAGTGTAGTACAGTAAATTTGCAATTACAAAAATACAGTAGTATACTGTACCTGTTCTCTTCTCTGAATGTCCTTACTATGGTGGACACAGAAAATCGGCTCATATTGGGTTGCACTCTAAGTCCTGCTTCCATCATTGTCAGTCCATGGACAAGAACATGGTCTATAACTGTTGCTCGAATTTCATCAGATATTTCCACTCTTTGTCTTCCTCTTCCTCTTCGTCCTCCTCTTCCTCTTTCTTGCCCTCCTCCTCCTCTTCCTCCTCGTTGCCCACCTCGCATACGCACTCGTCCTCGTCCTCTCACATTGTTTCTTCTATCCATTCTCAGACTTTCTCCTTCCCACCTTTAACAACCTGTTTGCTCTCTGAACTGGCTTATATTGGTTGTGTCGCATCATTTGAAACCGGTTAAATACATTTTGAGTGGTTGTGTTCAATCAATGACATGTGTTCTCTATTTGTATTTGATTGTTGCCACTTGTGTTTACCAGTATGGATGACATGTGCATTAGAGTGCAGAATGTGTTTTGAGAATGAGAATGTGTTTAGAGTTTTGCTGTAAAGTCTAAGTGAGATCTGCAAATTGTGTTTTACCATGTGAAATGGTTTAAGGTATTGACCACAGACTGCATAATTAGCTAAATGAGTCCAGGCAACTGAGAACTTTGTTCAGCCAATGGGTTTTAGTGTTTTAGCAATTGAGAAAAACTGTAATGAGGTTGAACCTGATGTTATTTCAAAAGGCCCTCTTCACTCTGAGAGAGAGAGAGAGAGAGAGAGAGAGAGAGAGAGAGAGAGAGGAGACATCACTCTTGGATCTGAATCCCTATGTATGATCACGTCTAATTTAAGGGCTTGACTCATCCCTTAGGAGGTAGGTGTGTGTGTTGGACAGGGGGGTGAATGTGTGATGGTTTATGTTTGCAAATGTGTCTGTTTATTGATGAAGGAGGATCATTTGTTTACCGTACCTGTCTTTAGTCAACACTACATGTTTACCTGGCTCTCTACTATGTGGGTCATGTATGTTCAGCAGCTCAAACATGGCTTGCTAGAAAGAGTAGGCACAGGTTCTGTAATTCCACTTTGCAAAGTTTAGCTAGGTTGAACCACGGGATTGACGTGGTATTTCTTGTTAGAGCGAGGTCTGGAGAGTGTCTCGCCAAGTACCATTAGCTCTGTATAGATCTGCCTCTGTAAGATGGGGGTTAGCTGGCTCTATGTGTTCGACCTGGCTACCGTGTGTGTGTTGTTGAGTGTAGCTGTGTGTGTGTGTGTTCTCTGTGTGTGTGTGTTGTTTAGCTGAGTTAGCCGTTGCATCCAGTGGAGTGTGTCTGGCTAATTTGTGGGGAGTGTGTGTGTGGGAGGGGAACAGAGGCCCTCCACGCAGCCCACCTGGGCCTGGAGGGTGTGTGGGCCCTGAGAGCCTCCTCCAGCCCTCGCTCCGGGCCACTCTCAGGGGGACACCAGTCACACTCTCGCCCCTGCTGACGTTAAGCCCTGCTACTCTCAGCACACAGGGGCCAGCTGGAGGCCAGGCTGGAGGGCCAGGCTGGAGGGCCAGGCTGGAGGGCCAGGCAGGGCAGGTGGCACATGCTCTCAGTGTATGAGCACACATGCCCACGCAGTATATCGAACTCAGAGACAGAAATGTGGTATATTTTAGATAGAACGCACACTTTTGAAATAGACGCTTTATCAAACACGTAGCAACTTAGCCAGCATTACTTCACCTGCCTGTTCTCAGAGATGTCCGTCTTACCTAGTTAGAACAGGAATCACACATTATGTTTTTAGAAGTCTCACAAAGCCGTTACTAGCTTTATAGAAGTAGCATGAGGGAGACATATCCCCAACGCCTCACCTGCTGTCGCCTGCTCTGACCGTCTCCGGCCCAGCAGCTCCCTAAGGGGTTGTTGGCCAGTTGCCCTGGCCTGCATCCCAAATGCCACCCTACTCAGTGCCCTATGGGCCCTGGTCAAAAGTAGTGCACTATAAAGGGTGGCATTTGGGATGCAGACAGGTTCTAAGAACTGGAGCTGTGGCCACTAGGCATCGTGTTCTCAACCTTGCACCAAACATCCCCCTGAGGGTTTGCAAACTTTTTCCTCTGCTAACCACTGGCGCATGAGGGCTCAGACTCAAGTCCCTCAGCTCAGTGGTAGAGTTACACTACTTTGCCATACTGTATTGTGACAGCCAAGCATGGCCTTTCAGACCCAGTGGCTGCTGTATGTACTGTGCACTACAGTTCTGACACATTAATATTGCTATCACTGCTTTTTATCAACAAGCGCTCTCATTTATTTCAATGCCATACTAAGGAAACGTTTTGCAACTTTTATGATCTGGTATGCATTTTTCCCTGACTACATTTTCCAGTTGATTTGTTAAGTTCTCCCATAATGACACATGTTCAGTGGAGCTTGTTCGCCACAGTCAGGAAAGCTATTTGCATGTTAATGTCCTCGCCATCGCGGCTCTATTAAGCAGCGTTTGGATGTTTGATATCTGCGTTAACTTCCACTGGCAGAGCAGAGGCAGCATCTGACTGAGCAGGCTGCTCAACAGCAGAGCGCTTTGCCCAAAGTCATTATTAAAGTGCTGGAAAAGAGCACAGAACTCCTTGAGTGTGAAAGGCCCTCCATGGAGATATGAGGGCAGTGTGTGTGTGTGTGTGTGTGTGTGTGTGTGTGTGTGTGTGTGTGTGGTGTGTGTGTGTGTGTGTGTGTGTGTGTGTGTGTGTGTGTGTGTGTGTGTGTGTGTGTGTGTATATATATATATATAATGGGTTTTGTTTCACAGAGAATGAGATAATAAGCACACCAGTGGAGCGACGTGAGCTGTTTAGCAACAGGCTATTGTTGTGAACGGACCTTACCTGATTTCCAATTATACTGTTCATTTCCATGACTTACACATGAACATTGACTTTACATGAATAAAACCGAAACATTACAAAAACTGTTTATGAATCAAATACATTATGTGGAGACTGACACCCCATAAGCACTTAGAATTTTAAACAAGTTTTCTTCACCTCCCAACTCACCCCGCTTGTAAGAAGCATAGGATTCCGTCTGTCTACAGTCAATCATGTTTTTACTGGACTGGTGTGGCGGCCATGTTGTTTCTGGACTGTGCATTCCCATTCCCATTTATAAGACAGCTGTGTGATCCAGTCTCATTCACTATACATTCATGCTACTTCTATCCCACCACAATATTTGGGCTTTAGAATGAAAGAGATGAACACAGGAAGCATTCACTACCTGACAACCTGTGGTCCCTCTCAGACCTCTGCTCTGGCTGGACCAGGGAGAGAGGTGGAGGATGGCTGGGGAACAGAGGGAGGGAGAGAAGGAGGGATGAATTGAGACTTGGTCCTCATACAGGAGCTTTTCAGTGTGGTAAAGTGGTTGAAGCAGAGATGGATAAAGACACATGTCTTCCTTATCAACTCCTCACCTTAAAAGTACAAAGAGCAGGACAGCCTCATTCTCTCACAGACACACACGAACGTACACCCTCACATTTTAAATACTTCATTTTAATCCACAAATCATGCTACATTCATGAAGGATTCAAGCATTTCAGACGTCTTTGTATGCTTTGACTCTTAGGGACACACACACACACACACACACACACACACACACACACACACACACACACACACACACACACACATGGTGACATCATAATCATTCCATTTGTGTTTTTAGGGAAAATATATTTTCTTTCTTCGTCTTCCTGCTAGTCTTAGCCAGACTGCCTGCTGACACTGTTCACAATACACCCTCTGTGTGTGTGTGTGTGTGTGTGTGTGTGTGTGTGTGTGTGTGTGTGTGTGTGTGTGTGTGTGTGTGTGTGTGTGTGTGTGTGTGTGTGTGTGTGTGTGTGTGTGTGTGTGTGGCTGCGTGTGTTTTTGCATAATATGACTCATACCACTAGTTTCCAGTCCTCTCTTACACATGCACGTATTTCTATGTTTTCCTAATTTTTGAGGAAAACATGTTTTTACAGTCCATGAGTACTGCACATATACCTCCTGTAATACAACATCTCTATCCACTATCCTCTCCTGTCTGTACCACACTAGATTCCACCCCTAGTCTAACCAATGGGCTTTCAACCTTTTTATTGGGGTCATCTTCCATTGTCTTAGAAGACCATTAACTGTCCCCAGGTTATTCACAGCTAGCTCTGTGTAAGCCTCCATTATAAACTGGGTGGTTCGAGCCCTGAATGCTGATTGGCTGACAGCCATGGTATATCAGACCGTATATCACGGGTATGACAAAACATGTGTTTTTACTGCTCTAATTCCATTGGTAACCAGTTCATAATAGCAATAAGGCGCCTCGGGGGTTTGTGATGTATGGCTGATAGACTGTACCACGGCTACGAGCTGTGTCTAGGTGATCCACGTAGCGTCGTGCGAAAGAACAACACTTAGACGTGGTATATTGGCTATATACCACCCCCCCCCCCCCCCCCCCCCCCCCCCGGGCTTTATTGCTTCATTCTAAAAGATGAAGAGAACATTCTACACTCAACATATAGAATGAGGGGCGCTGGATACACTGGCCAGGCTTGGAAAAGAGTACTTCTACGACCCCTACTCCCAGAATGTCTGTTCCATCTCATACGAAAGCTAGATCGAATCCCCGAGCTGACAAGGTAAATATCTGCCGTTCTGCCCTTGAACAAGGCAGTTAACCCACTGTTCCTAGGCCGTCGTTGAAAATAACAATTTGTTCTTAACTGACTTGCCTAGTTAAATAAAGGTTAAATAAAATATATAGACTGCTCAACGCTTTCCTAAAGTACAGAGTGAGACTCGTCTGGGGAAATGTCAATAGAGTCTTATACTTCAGTTTAATCTGATTCTGGCTACGGATAGAGACTATAATAACCAACACAATGATTGGAGTGATTCAGTCCCTACACTTAATCCAGCTGCTATTTATTCTTGTGTGTGTGTGTGGGTCTAATCCACCGAAAATAATCTCCATGGAGCACGACAGGGTTGGCTGGGGTTTGGCAGTGTTGAGGCGTTAGGATTCATGTGTCACAGTTGCTAATGGTGGCTGGACAGTAGAAGTGTCCGTGTGTGTGTGTGTGTGCGTGTGTGTGTGTTACAGACCCAAGGGGAAAAACTCCCTGTCGATATCTCCCAATGGAATTCTATTCCACCTCCTGTCTAGCGGTAAAGCTCGGCGCTGATTGATCCAGTCTGGGATCTCTGGTTTGGTCAAGGAGATGTAACAATAGATCAGTATGATAACATTACGAGACTCTTGGTTTTCTCCAAGGGTTTTCACTTCATTTACTAAAGGGTTGTTTTCGCACACAGACTCAAGCAGCATCTCTTCACTTCAGATATCTCTTTGTCAGTGTAGACTGACTTATCACAGCTGGCACTGATTCATCTGGTTAATTTATGGGGTCAATGTCTGACTACATTACTGTGTGTACAGATGACTGTGTGGGAGTGTAGGAGCGTGGTGTGTGGGAGTGTAGGAGCGTGGTGATTGTGAGTGTAAGAGCGTGGTGTGTGGGAGTGTAAGAGCGTGGTGTGTGGGAGTGTAGGAGTGTGGTGTATGGGAGTGTAGGAGCGTGGTGATTGTGAGTGTAGGAGCGTGGTGTGGGGGAGTGTAGGAGCGTGGTGATTGTGAGTGTAGGAGCGTGGTGTGTGTGAGTGTAGGAGCATGGTGTGTGGGAGTGTAGGAGCGTGGTGTGTGGGAGTGTAGGAGCGTGGTGATGGTGAGTGTAGGAGCGTGGTGTGTGGGAGTGTAGGAGCGTGGTGTGTGGGAGTGTAGGAGCGTGGTGATGGTGAGTGTAGGAGCGTGGTGTGTGGGAGTGTAGGAGCGTGGTGTGTGGGAGTGTAGGAGTGTGGTGTGTGTGAGTGTAGGAGCGTGGTGTGTGGGAGTGTAGGAGCGTGGTGATGGTGAGTGTAGGAGCGTGGTGTGTGTGAGTGTAGGAGCGTGGTGTGTGGGAGTGTAGGAGCGTGGTGATGGTGAGTGTAGGAGCGTGGTGATGGTGAGTGTAGGAGCGTGGTGTGTGGGAGTGTAGGAGCGTGGTGTGTGGGAGTGTAGGAGTGTGGTGATGGTGAGTGTAGGAGCGTGGTGTGTGGGAGTGTAGGAGCGTGGTGTGTGGGAGTGTAGGAGCGTGGTGTGTGGGAGTGTAGGAGCGTGGTGTGTGTGAGTGTAGGAGCATGGTGTGTGGGAGTGTAGGAGCGTGGTGTGTGGGAGTGTAGGAGCGTGGTGTGTAGGAGTGTAGTGTGTGGGAGTGTAGGAGCGTGGTGATGGTGAGTGTAGGAGCGTGGTGTGTGGGAGTGTAGGAGTGTGGTGTGTGTGAGTGTAGGAGCGTGGTGATGGTGAGTGTAGGAGCGTGGTGTGTGGGAGTGTAGGAGCATGGTGTGTGGGAGTGTAGGAGCGTGGTGATTGTGAGTGTAGGAGCGTGGTGTGTGGGAGTGTAGGAGCGTGGTGTGTGGGAGTGTAGGAGTGTGGTGTGTGTGAGTGTAGGAGCGTGGTGTGTGGGAGTGTAGGAGCGTGATGATGGTGAGTGTAGGAGCGTGGTGTGTGGGAGTGTAGGAGCGTGGTGTGTGGGAGTGTAGGAGCGTGGTGATGGTGAGTGTAGGAGCGTGGTGTGTGGGAGTGTAGGAGCGTGGTGTGTGGGAGTGTAGGAGTGTGGTGTGTGTGAGTGTAGGAGCGTGGTGTGTGGGAGTGTAGGAGCGTGGTGATGGTGAGTGTAGGAGTGTGGTGTGTGTGAGTGTAGGAGCGTGGTGTGTGGGAGTGTAGGAGCGTGGTGATGGTGAGTGTAGGAGCGTGGTGTGTGTGAGTGTAGGAGCGTGGTGTGTGGGAGTGTAGGAGCGTGGTGATGGTGAGTGTAGGAGCGTGGTGATGGTGAGTGTAGGAGCGTGGTGTGTGGGAGTGTAGGAGCGTGGTGTGTGGGAGTGTAGGAGTGTGGTGATGGTGAGTGTAGGAGCGTGGTGTGTGGGAGTGTAGGAGCGTGGTGTGTGGGAGTGTAGGAGCGTGGTGTGTGGGAGTGTAGGAGCGTGGTGTGTGTGAGTGTAGGAGCATGGTGTGTGGGAGTGTAGGAGCGTGGTGTGTGGGAGTGTAGGAGCGTGGTGTGTAGGAGTGTAGTGTGTGGGAGTGTAGGAGCGTGGTGTGTGTGAGTGTAGGAGCGTGGTGATGGTGAGTGTAGGAGCGTGGCGATGGTGAGTGTAGGAGCGTGGTGATGGTGAGTGTAGGAGCGTGGTGTGTGGGAGTGTAGGAGCGTGGTGTGTAGGAGTGTAGTGTGTGGGAGTGTAGGAGCGTGGTGTGTGTGAGTGTAGGAGCGTGGTGATGGTGAGTGTAGGAGCGTGGTGATGGTGAGTGTAGGAGCGTGGTGTGTGTGAGTGTAGGAGCGTGGTGATGGTGAGTGTAGGAGCGTGGTGTGTGGGAGTGTAGGAGCATGGTGATGGTGAGTGTAGGAGCGTGGTGATGGTGAGTGTAGGAGCGTGGTGATGGTGAGTGTAGGAGTGTGGTGATGGTGAGTGTAGGAGCGTGGTGTGTGTGATCAGCTGCCCTCCACAGCCATCTCCCTTCTCCTATATCCCAGGCAGGCCCAGGCAGCACAGCAGGTGCCCTCCCCATAGACTGGCATGTTAATCAAGTGGGATTAGGATTCAGTGAGTACAAATGTGATGGAAAAGGGTTTGAATTACATGCTAAGCCCCCCTGCCCACTAATCCACTGCCCTATGCTCACATATGTCACCCACGGGGTGAGGACAGAGAGGGAGTGTGTGTATTGTGACCCCAACCTAGCCTCCTGGTGTCCCACTATCACACATACACAGGGAGGGAGGGAGGAGTGATATCTAATCAACGTGTTTGTTCCACAGAGACAGTGACGCAAGGAGGGGGGGGGGGGCACTGTTCCTCTCCAAAGCAATAGATCAGTATCTCGCAAGGACAGTTCACCCTCACACCCATCACACACAGTAAATACCCTGACAGACAGTCACAACACCAAGCGCACCGCGCCCCACCGGGACAGTTGATTTTACCGTTTACCTGTCACTTTAAATCCCCCTCCTCTCCTCTCCTCACCTTCCTCTCCTCTCCTCTCCTCTCCTCTCCTCTCCTCTCCTCACCTCTCCTCTCCTCTCCTCACCTGTCCTCACCTCTCCTCTCCTCTCCTCTCCTCACCTGTCCTCACCTCTCTCTCCTCTCCTCTCCTCACCTCTCCTCTCCTCACCTCTCCTCTCCTCTCCCTCACCTCTCCTCACATCTCCTCACCTCTCCTCTCCTCTCCTCTCCTCACCTCTCCTCACCTGTCCTCACCTCTCCTCTCCTCACCTGTCCTCTCCTCACCTGTCCTCACCTCTCCTCTCCTCTCCTCTCCTCTCCTCTCCTCTCCTCTCCTCTCCTCTCCTCTCCTCTCCTCTCCTCTCCTCTCCTCTCCTCACCTCTCCTCTCCTCTCCTCTCCCTCACCTCTCCTCACATCTCCTCACCTCTCCTCACCTCTCCTCTCCTCTCCTCTCCTCTCCTCTCCTCTCCTCTCCTCTCCTCTCCTCTCCTCTCCTCTCCTCTCCTCTCCTCACCTGTCCTCACCTCTCCTCTCCTCTCCGCTCCTCTCCTCTCCTCACCTCTCCTCACCTCTCCTCTCCTCTCCCTCACCTCTCCTCACCTCTCCTCACCTCTCCTCTCCTCTCCTCTCCTCTCCTCTCCTCTCCTCTCCTCTCCTCTCCTCTCCTCTCCTCTCCTCTCCTCACCTCTCCTCTCCTCTCCTCTCCTCACCTCTCCTCTCGCTTGTTGTATTCCTGCTCCCTTGTTTTAGACTGAGCAACATCCTCCACTGCAGTTTTGCATCCTGTTACATGAGTGACAAATTATCTTAGTATGTTGTGAGAGGTAAGCTGATTTCTCTAAATCCACCCAGATCCCTCCAGTTAATAGAAGCTAGGCAAAACAAGTAGCATCCTCTCTCTCTCTCTCTCTCTCTCTCTCTCTCTCTCTCTCTCTCTCTCTCTCTCTCTCTCTCTCTCTCTTTCTATTTCTCTCTCTCTCACACACACACACACACACACACACACACACACACACACACACACACACACACACACACACCACACACACACACACACACACACACACACACACACACACACAGCCCTGTTGAACAGACTTGGCGAGGGCCATTTGTAGTGACAGTGTGGCCCATCCCATGCTGGTGCTTGGTGACTGTCCTCTGTGGAGGCCAGGGTAATTATCTTTCACGCACCATTACCCCTCCTGATCTCCTGATCTTCCCCCTGTGTGTTTTCACCATCAGGACTAGCCAATCAGAGACACTCATCTCCTCCCTGTGTGTATTCACCATCAGGACTAGCCAACCAATCAGAGACACTCATCTCCTCCCTGTGTGTATTCACCATCAGAACTAGCCAACCAATCAGAGACACTCATCTCCTCCTTGTTTGTATTCACCATCAGGACTAGCCAATCAGAGACACTCATCAACACAGAGACACTCTGCAATCTTAGAAAAAAGGGTTCTACCTGGAACCAAAAAGGGTTCTTCAAAGGGTTCTCCTGTGGGGACAGCTAATGAACCCTTTAAGGTTGTAGATAGCACCTTTTTTTATAGGAGTGTACCACAGGTCCATCTGTATCTATGATGATGACATTTCAGCTCGGTGTCATCTGTCTGTCTGGACGACACCTACCCCTGCCACCCCTCTCTCTCTCCCTCCATCCAAACATAGAGATGGAGCAGAAACAGTGTCGCGTGCTGCTGGTTTCTAGTTTACAGCCCATTTCCTAATGGAGATAAGAGGCTGTCGTCTCCTGTCGTCGTTCAGCAGCCGCCAGGAGCGTGTTATCTGTGATAGAGCACACTAGGTCATTCTGACCCTGTTGTCAATCTCTCCTTCCTGGAGTAATAATGCTTCAATGAGGTTATTATGATGGAGGGGCAGGCTGGGTAACACCAGAGTCCCGGGAACAGGATTTGACTACGTAAAGGGGGATGGGCTGGCTACGACTTGTTTATTGGTGGAGAGTGGGGACGTTCTAATCTTGGTACTGTTATTATGAGCATATGGATTGGAGACTTATTCATCTCACCATCATCATTATCATCAATATCATCATTGTCATCATTACAATTGTTTCTCTTGTGTTTCACTATTATATTTCCCACCATTTGACCTGTTGTTAAAAGGGGTTTATAAGTAAGATTGAATTGAAGTGTTGATATTTTGTCTGTGATGGGTTGGTCGGGGCAGGGTGTGAGTGAGATGTGACTCCTCTGGCATCTGCTGTGAAGCCAGGCTGAAGTCTTCTCCCCTCTCTAACCAGCACGTGTCATATACAGGACAGTCTGACCCACACAACAATGTCCGGTGTTTGTGTGTGTGTGCGTCTGTTTTGGTCAGTGTGTTTTTACCTCTGACCTCTAGTGTGACACACTGACATTCTTGCTCGTTTCCACTGTCTGAGGCGATCCATCAAACCCTGTACAGACCAAACAGCTATAGCCTGAGCCTGTCTGGGTGGAAGCCAAGACGTTATGGTCAGAGAGTGACCCTGTGAAGGAGAGACCTCACCTTCCTGAAAAGCCACAATGCCCTGAGCACTGTCCACACCTTCTCTCTTTCTCTGTCTCACACACACACACACCTTGCTCTCACCTCTGTCCACCGCCTCCAGACAGCAGTACTACTGGTCCTATCCCAGGAAATACCTCAGACTACATCACTGTGCCCCGTATCAGTGCCACTGTCCCCGTATCAGATTCTAATGTAACTGGTTTATCAGAGCTCTGCCAGACTAATAGCTACTGCCCATGAATATTGATTAACATGGCTTGTGTTACATGGATGGGCAGGGTACCATGCTACTGAGCGACGGATGAGCTCCAGGTATCCCTGTCAAGTCCCTACCATTGGGACAAGTGTCCTGTGATACGCTGTGTACCTGAACAACACAAAGTACAGCACACTGTCTTTACCTAAAGAGCATAAAGACCAGTGGCCTGGAGGAGGATGACCTACGCTACTGAGATCTGTGGCGTTGATATTGAGATGGACTGTTTTCCAACTCGTGTCGTAGTGACTGACAGTTCTATGGTGGTGATGGAAGTGGACACTGTTGCTAGGCTGGAATTGTGAGTGACAATATGATTGATTTGCACCTGATCCAGCAGGGGCATAAGACATTAACGCACACACACACACACACACACACACTTTATTAGCCTGGTTTGACAATGTTAATATGCTCCTAGGGGTCTCTTTCCCACTGAGTACTGAGGAAAGATGTGCTCCAGCTATGTGCTCAGTCAGGGTGTGTGTGGTGTGTGTGTGTGTGTGTGTGTGTGTGTGTGTGTGTGTGTGTGTGTGTGTGTGTGTGTGTGTGTGTGTGTGTGCGTGTGCGTGTGCGTGTGTGTGGTGCGTGCGTGCGTGCGTGTATGCAAGCATGGCTCTTGTGGAGGGTTACAGAAGGTCCTGTCAGCACCCGTTCACTCCTATATTCACACACCAGCTGAGCTTAACACGTATCCCTACACCTCATAGCCCTACTTCCCCAGGGTTAGGTTGGTCACTTTGGATCACCCAAACTCAGTAACGTAGTCTGATTACTTTTAGTTACTTTTCGATTACTTTCCCTTTAAGAGGCATTAGAAGAAGACAAAAAGTATCCATCAAACAATTTGGTGTGTCATCATAGTGGTCTCTGCTCTCAGGTGGAACAAATGTAAACTTGCGCCTTTTTCAATGCTGAATTAATTGTCATTGAGAAAACAGAAATGGGCCATAATATCTATAAAAGGAATCATCTAGTTTTCCAAAAGTATCTCGAATTCAATTGAAGTTACAGTTTTTTTGTAATCAGATTACATGTAGCCTAATCAGTTACTCCCCAACCCACACATATACTCACCCTACAGCATTCCTCAGAGGGAAAGTCACGTTTCAGTCATTTAGCAGAGCAACTTACAGTGGTGAGTGATACATTTTTGTACTTTTTTTTCCCATACTGGTCCCCCGTGAGAATCGAATCCACAACTCTGGCGTTACACCCCCTATGCTCTACTAACTGAGCCATTTAGTTGGTTCGGAGGGGGCATCATACATCAATGTTGGGCACAGTGGCTGCCAGGGCAGACCAGGGCAACCAGCATACCTCATTTACTGTGTGGTACTGTACCTCCTGCTAGAGCTCCTACAGCTGTTGACCTTTTGACCTGCTGGCAGAGTGGGTTTACACAGGCACAGCCGCTGACAATGGAATGTTCTCGATTGAGTCCACTGACCACTCACAGGTCAGAATCACAGGACAGAGTTCTTCCTTGTGTTTTTGTTGGGCTCATTGGTGTGTGCGTGTGTGTATATGTGTATATGTGTATGTATGCTGTGTAGACGTTTTTCTGTATGCTATGCTTGTTGGTGTATTTATGTGAACACACTCAATCACTGAGCAGGTTCTAGTAGGACCGCAGTAGAATGTCTCTAGCAGTATGGCGCACGACCCTGGCTGTGTGATAGGAGAGTTCCTGTGACCCAGGTACCACACATGTTATCCCTGTGTGATTTACGAGGTGAGTGTGTGAGCAGTCGGAACACGTCCATTCACCTGTTGCTCTGCTCGGTCTCAGTCGTGGCCAAAAGTTTTGAGAATGACACAAATATTAATTTTCACAAAGTTTGCTGCCTCAGTGACTTTAGATATTTTTGTCAGATGTTACTATGGAATACTGAAGTATAATTTCAAGCATTTCATAAGTGTCAAAGGCTTTTATTGACAATTACATGAAGTTGATGCAGAGTCAATATTTGCAGTGTTGACCCTTCTTTTTTTGAAGACCTCTGCAAACCGCCCTGGCATGCTGTCAATTAATTTCTGGACCACATCCTGACTGATGGCAGCCCATTCTTGCATAATCAATGCTTGGAGTTTGTCAGAATTTGTGGGTTTTTGTTTGTCCACCCACCTCTTGAGGATTGACCACAAGTTCTCAATGGGATTAAGGTCTGGGGAGTTTCCTGGCCATGGACACAAAATATTGATGTTTTCTTCCCCGAGCCACTTAGTTATGACTTTTGCCTTATGACAAGGTGCTCCATCATGCTGGAAAAGGTATTGTTCGTCACCAAACTGTTCCTGGATGGTTGGGAGAAGTTGCTCTCGGAGGATGTGTTGGTACCATTCTTTATTCATGGCTGTGTTCTTAGGCAAAATTGTGAGTGAGTCCATTCCCTTGGCTGAGAAGCAACCCCACACATGAATGGTCTCAGGATGCTTTACTGTTGGCATGACACAGGACTGATGGTAGTGCTCACCTTGTCTTCTCCGGACAAGCTTTTTTCCGGATGCCCCAAACAATTGGAAAGGGGATTCATCAGAGAAAATGACTTTACCCTAGTCCTCAGCAGTCCAATCCCTGTACCTTTTGCAGAATATCAGTCTGTCCCTGATGTTTTTCCTGGAGAGAAGTGGCTTCATTGCTGCCCTTCTTGACACCAGGCCATCCTCCAAAAGTCTTTGCCTCACTGTGTGTACAGATGCACTCATACCTGCCTGCTGCCATTCCTGAGCAAGCTCTGTACTGGTGGTGCCCCAATCCCGCGACTGAATCAACTTTAGGAGACGGTCCTGGCGCTTGCTGGACTTTCTTGGGCACTGAAGCCTTCTTCACAACAATTGAACCGCTCTCCTTGAAGTTCTTGATGATCCGATAAATGATTGATTTAGGTGCAATCTTACTGGCAGCAATATCCTTGCCTGTGAAGCCCTTTTTGTGCAAAGCAATGATGACGGCACATGTTTCCTTGCAGGTAACCATGGTTGACAGAGGAAGAACAATGATTCCAAGCACCACCCTCCTTTTGAAGCTTCCAGTCTGTTATTCGAACTCAATCAGAATGACAGTGTGATCTCTAGCCTTGTCCTCGTCAACACTCGCTGACATGATGTCAGCTGGTCCTTTTGTGGCAGGGCTGAAATGCAGTGGAAATGTTTTGGGGGGATTCAGTTCATTTGCATGGCAAAGAGGGACTTGCAATTAATTGCAATTCATCTGATCACTCTTCATAACATTCTGGAGTATATGCAAATTGCCATCATACAAACTGAGGCAGCAGACTTTGTGAAAATTAATATTTGTGTCATTCTCAAAACCTTTGGCCACGACTGTACTCTGCCACTTGCAGTATAAGACAGTGAGCTGTATGACATGACTGCCACACAGTCATGGTCAAGTGTACTCACTGACAAAGGCTTCTGGGTTGAGTGCTGTTTTCAGCACACAAACATCAAGGAAGAGCGGGTTGTGGGTGTGTGTGTGTATTCAGTCATACACACCACACACACACACACACACACACACACACACACACACACACACACACACACACACACACACACACACACACACACACACACACACACACACACACCACACACACACACGTTCCATGTTCCCTGCACAGTGGTATAAGCCATCCATACTGTAGTATTTGTCCAGCAGCTACCAGACAGACACAAGACCTGGCAGAGGAGACCCGACACTCAAGACTGCCTGGCTATGGGCCTTCATTGTCTTCTCTCCTTATTCTCTCTACTCAATCTCTATTTCTCTATCTTCCTCTCTATTTCTCTCTATCTTCATCTCAATTTCTCTCTCTCCACCCTCTCTCCATCTCTCTCCCCTTCTCTCTCCATCTTTCTCTCCCCCCTCTCTTTCTGTCTCTCTCTCCATCTCTCTCTGTCTCTCTCCAGGGTTTGATTGCGGAGGAAGCAGATTGCGGCTCAGCTCTGATTGCTGTGTCTTTGTTAGGCACAGTGTGGAGCCTCAGGACATGAGAAATAAAGCAGCCCTATCCTTAGCCGCTTGCTAGCGCCCAGTAGCATAGCCCTCATTATAGGATCTCAGCACGCTCTCGACACGCATTCAACTAGCCAGCATCATACTGTATACTGTAAGTGCTATGTCCATCATTAGCTGGTGGAATACTAGCCTGTCCCTTTCTATACAACCTCCTTTCTGGAGGTTATCCAATCATGCTGTGGGCATCCACATATGGTCTGTCCAGAGCAGGAATGTCCAGAGCAGGAAACAGTCACCTATCGTACAGATGTAGAATCTTATTTTAATCACCCTGTTTCAGGAGAACTTCTCTGCAATGCAGGACATTTAAAACTTAGTGTTGTAACGCGGGTCATCTAATGGGGACCAAGACGCGGCATGTGACGTGCTCATAATTACTTTTATTAAACTCTTAAACAACAAAACAACAAACGCCCGAAAACAGACCCGTCAGGTGCAACATACACAAAACAGGAAACAACCACCCACAAAACCCATGAAAAAACACCCCTACTAAATAGGACCTTCAATTAGAGGCAACGAGGAACAGCTGCCTCCAATTGAAGGTCAACCCAAGAAACTAAACATAGAAATAGACATACTAGAATAAACATAGAAATATACTAACATAGAACATAAACCAAAAACCCCGAAACACATAAAACAAACACCCCCTGCCACGCCCTGACCAAACTATAATAACACATAACCTCCTTTACTGGTCAGGACGTGACAAGTGTAGTGTTTTTGAGGTTTAAAAAAGGCTTCTGAAGTTTGTAATTTCCATTTTGACTTGATTTTACCTCATCAACCCCTACAAAAATAACCATGAATAATAATAATCCACATAATAATTTATATTTCCTGTTGCTGCAGGATTATTTTCATGATGTAACAAACTGGCTCAAATTACAATCCTACAGCTGTATATATAGTTAATTTACTTAGCACATAAAAAAAGGAAACATCATACATAGAAAAAGTGAAACATTAAAGTGCAGGGAGACGAGATAAACCAAAGAGGGCCTCTGCTCATTAGTGTTGGGAATAGATAGCTTTAGCCTTTAGTCAGCTTGGGTTTCCATTAGCTACCATATTTGACATGCGTTTGACATACGGCTGGGTGATAGGACTCACTGTAAGGGTGTCTATGTGATATAACAAGCATGGCGAGAGTTAGTGTGAGGGGGAACATGTGATCTGACACCGCTGGTACAGGGTCAGTGGTGGTGAGAGAGAGTTGGTGGCTGTGATATATGGTGCCAGTGTTAATGTGTTTATGGAGCCAGTTGAAATGAACTCAGTGGGGATTTGATGGTTCACGTCCATACAGTACACTCTGCCATGGCCATTATAGCCCCATCTCTCTCGCTCTCTTCTCCCATCCCCCTTTCACACCATTTATCTTTATCTCTATCCCTCGATCACTTTCTCATTTACCATACCCTGCCATCTCTCTGTTGCTCCCTTTTATCTTTCTCCATCTCTCTCAATCTCTTTAACCCCCCCCCCCCCCCCCCCCCTCTATCTCTCCCTCTGTCCTTTGTCTGTTCCTCATGTAGCTTGGCAACACAAATAGAGCGTTCCTAATTCAGGGCTCTAATGCAGATAATCCTTCCCAGGATCGTTTGCTTCCCTCATCCTCGCTGGCATGGGGGGTTAGAGGGGGCATGGGGGGTGGGGCTTGCGGTGCAGGGGCGGCATCCTGGCACGGAAGATGAGGAGGGCCTGCTGCATGCCAACACCAACACCCCAGCTGATTCCATGGCCTAAGGGCTGCTGGCATGGCCCGGGGCACACTCCTCAATACAAGCACGGCACGCTCACACAGACATGTGGCACTTGTGCCCCCCCCCCACACACACACACACACACACACACACACACACACACACACACACACACACACACACACACACACACACACACAGGCGAGCTGATACAGCACTTTAAGGGACGCAATTAAGCACTTTTGTCTCTCTGCATTCAGCCAGTGTGCAACCCTTCACTTCTCCTCCGAGACTGATTCCCTGCGCGTGCGCATGTGTGTGTGCACTATCAGCGTGCACGTCCTCTCGTAAACACACTAGGAGCAGACCTGAGTGAATTAGTGGTTAAGTTTGATCAAATGGAGCAGCTACTTTGTCATGGTGCTTAACTGCATGTGATGCTCCCATCTCACCTCCCTGACTGGAATGAATTCACTCCCACTGAGATAATGATGTTAAAGAGAAGAGAAGCAGCTAGGGCCTGGGATAATGCAATCACATCCACGCTACAGCAATTACAAGCCCTGATTACATTTGGCACAAACACACGTCAGAGAGAGTATTTTGTATGAAAAGTTGTAAATGATATGCTAACATTCTTGAGTATCTCTCAGAGGGTGGGAGGGAGAGAGAGAGAGAGAGAGAGAGAATTTGTTAATTTTCATTAGAATCTCCATTAGCTTAACGTTACCTAATCTTCCTGGGGTCCAACACCAATTAATAAGAAATTACAAACAATTACAAATTAAGACTTTACGAACATCTAACAAGTCATTTTGGAATGACCAATGTAGATATTTTCAAATACACTCAACTTAAAAGGTTTTATATCACAATGTTGATTTGAAATCTTTTGGACATTAGAGCAATCATGAGGGAATTATATTTGAGTCAGAAAATGACAGGAAACACATTTAACATTCAGTCGATGCTTTCTATTTCCTGTCCAGTCTTATGGTCTATCACATTAGATGTTCTTTCTATTTCCTGTCCAGTCATATTGTCGATCACATTAGTTGTTCTTTCTATTTCCTGTCCAGTCATATGGTCTATAGCATTAGATGTTCTTTCTATTTCCTGTCCAGTCATATGGTCTATAGCGTTAGATGTTCTTTCTATTTCCTGTCCAGTCATATGGTCTATAGCATTAGATGTTCTTTCTATTTCCTTTCCAGTCATATGGTCTATCGCATTAGATGTTCTTTCTATTTCCTGTCCAGTCATATGGTCTATAGCATTAGATGTTCTTTCTATTTCCTTTCCAGTCATATGGTCTATCGCATTAGATGTTCTTTCTATTTCCTGTCCAGTCAAATGGTCTATAGCGTTAGATGTTCTTTCTATTTCCTGTCCAATAATATGGTCTATAGCATTAGATGTTCTTTCTATTTCCTTTCCAGTCATATGGTCGATCGCATTAGATGTTCTTTCTATTTCCTGTCCAGTCATATGGTCTATAGCGTTAGATGTTCTTTCTATTTCCTGTCCAGTCATATGGTCTATAGCATTAGATGTTCTTTCTATTTCCTGTCCAGTCATATGGTCTATAGCATTAGATGTTCTTTCTATTTCCTTTCCAGTCATATGGTCGATCGCATTAGATGTTCTTTCTATTTCCTGTCCAGTCATATGGTCTATAGCGTTAGATGTTCTTTCTATTTCCTGTCCAGTCATATGGTCTATAGCATTAGATGTTCTTTCTATTTCCTGTCCAGTCATATGGTCTATAGCATTAGATGTTCTTTCTATTTCCTTTCCAGTCATATGGTCTATCGCATTAGATGTTCTTTCTATTTCCTGTCCAGTCATATGGTCTATAGCATTAGATGTTCTTTCTATTTCCTTTCCAGTCATATGGTCTATCGCATTAGATGTTCTTTCTATTTCCTGTCCAGTCATATGGTCTATAGCATTAGATGTTCTTTCTATTTCCTGTCCAGTCATATGGTCTATCGCATTAGATGTTCTTTCTATTTCCTGTCCAGTCATATGGTCTATCGCATTAGATGTTCTTAGATTTTTTTCTTGAAGGTGGATTTACTTTTTGCCTGAGAAATATGGATTGGTAAAGAGTTCCATTCAGCTATGGCTCTATATATAACGGTAGATTTAAGGTGATTTGTCCTTGGTTTGGGTTGTCTTAGATGCCCTGAATTTACCTGTCTGGTTTGGTGGTTATGGGTGTTGCTAGTTTGTACTAACTGGCCTGAAGAATGCTGTTTTTTTAAATATAACATTCCTAAAGAAAATCAGAAGACTAGATAGTAATTTGTTTTCAACTTGAAGCCATGAGAGAGAGCGAGAGAGAGAGAGAGAGAGAGAGAGAGAGAGAGAGAGAGAGGCTTCTTACAACTGTTACAATTCTGTTATAATTGTCCGTTTCTATCTGCGTTCTGTTCCTATACACATATAGATCTCATAATGTTACCAGACTGTTCTCTGTCTTGTCTTCCTGACGGCAAACTATGGCATCAGAGAAACGTTGAAACAGTTCAAATCAAATCAAATCAAATTTATTTATATAGCCCTTCGTACATCAGCTGATATCTCAAAGTGCTGTACAGAAACCCAGCCTAAAACCTCAAACAGCAAGCAATGCATGTGAAAGAAGCACGGTGGCTAGGAAAAACTCCCTAGGAAAAACTCCCTAGAAAGGCCAAAAACCTAGGAAGAAACCTAGAGAGGAACCAGGCTATGAGGGGTGGCCAGTCCTCTTCTGGCTGTGCAGGGTGGATATTATAACAGAACATGGTCAAGATGTTAAAATGTTCATAAATGACCAGCATGGTCAAATAATAATAATCATAGTAGTTGTCGAGGGTGCAACAAGCACGTCCGGTGAACAGGTCAGGGTTCCATAGCCGCAGGCAGAACAGTTGAAACTGGAGCAGCAGCAAGGCCAGGTGGACTGGGGACAGCAAGGAGTCATCATACCAGGTAGTCCTGAGGCATGGTCCTAGGGCTCAGGTCCTCCGAGAGAAAGACAGAAAGAGAGAAAGAGAGAATTAGAGAGAGCATATTTAAATTCACACAGGACACCGGATAAGACAAGAGAAATACTCCAGATGTAACAGACTGACCCTAGCCCCCCGGCACATAAACTACTGCAGCATAAATACTGGAGGCTGAGACAGGAGGGATCAGAAGACACTGTGGCCCCATCCGATGATACCCCCGGACAGGGCCAAACAGGCAGGATATAACCCCACCCACTTTGCCAAAGCACAGCCCCCACACCACTAGAGGGATGTCTCCAACCACCAACTTACCGTCCTAAGACAAGGCCGAGTATAGCCCACAACGATCTCCGCCACGGCACAACCCAAGGGGGGGGGCGCCAACCCAGACAGGAAGACCACGTCAGTGACTCAACCCACTCAAGTGACACACGCCTCCCATGGACGGCATGGAAGAACACCAGTAAGCCAGTGACTCAGCCCCTGTAAAAGGGTTAGAGGCAGAGAATCCCAGTGGAAAGAGGGGAACCGGCAAGGCAGAGACAGCAAGGGCGGTTCGTTGCTCCAGCCTTTCCGTTCACCTTCACACACACCTTCACACACACCAAACAGTTGAATTCCCACCAGTTTAAGGTTAGATTCAGGGTTGGTCCCAATCCTCACCTCACCCTCTGTGTCTGCTTGGCTGAGAGAGAGAGAGGGAGAGAGGGAGAGAGAGAGGGAGGGGCTATGTGTGATCTTTCCACTGCTCTCTGACCTCTTGTAGTAGTAGAGTATTACCTGTCTCGGCCAGTTGATGACAGCGCTGGTGCCTTTGATGCATGGTGTTTGTGACGCAGCCGTGATTAGAGCTCTCTCTGGAAGGGGACACGTCTGGCCGATGACCTATGAGGTCTGGAGCTCCATCCCTCTCCTCCAGCTAGCTCCCCCTGGTCTCCACCATCAGCACCACCACGACCATTAGCACCCAGACTGAGGGACTGGACTCTGAAGTGCACCTGCCTGGGAACACTAAGAGACCTATAGTAAGAGAACAGAAGGGCTGACTAATAAGGCCACTGTGATGGAATGTACTGGGACCAATGGCTGTGTTGCGTGGTACGTTGAGAGAAGAGGGTCTATCAGATGGTTGATGGCTGGATCATTATCTCTCCGTCTCTATCCCAACTGTGTTGACTGTGTGTGTGTTCAGGCCACTGTGAATCCTCTGGGTAACCAAAGCCCTCTGGATTCCTCCATTAGACATTGTCTATATCCACTATAACCGGCTGTGTGAGGGGATGTCTGCTCTTCTCCTCTCTCCTCTCCTCTGTCCCGCTGGACGTTACCAGCTGGACTGGACTAGATGAGGGGGCCCGGTGTGTCCCTGGCGACCGTTGCCGTCTCACGGTGAGGTTTGTTTCATTAGGATAACACAGAATAACAGTGTGTGTGTGTGTGTGTGTGTGTGTGTGTGTGTGTGTGTGTGTGTGTGTGTGTGTGTGTGTGTGTGTGTGTGTGTGTGTGTGTGTGTGTGTGTGTGTGTGTGTGTGTGTGTGTGTGTGTGTGTGTGTGTGTGTGTGTGAGAGAGAGAAGAGGCGTTGTCAGAAAATAGCGACGCACATGTGCCCAAGCCCAGCTCCTTCCTCTGTTAATGTCCTTAGACAATCCTTCCTTCTCTCTTTCTCTGCTCTTCCACAGTCACGCCACCGGAGCCTGTCCCCTTCTGTTATGTTCCCAACACACGTAGCGATCCTCTAGCTGCGTCGCGTAGTGTGTGAGACAGAACACACCGCACCAGCCTACAGTGACATCCAAAAGTATTGGGACTTTTGTTGTTGTTTTGGCTCTGAACTCCAGCACTTTGTATTTGAAATGATACTATATATAGTATGAATAATGATGAGTGAGACAGTTACAGACGCACAAATATCATAACCCCAAGACATGCTAACCTCTCACCGTTACAGTATCAGGGGAGGTCAGCCTTTTTGGGGGGGATTTGATATTTGTGCGTCTGTAACTTTCTCACTCATCATTAGTCACGATTCATTCAGGGATATCTGCAATCACGGTAGCATCCACATTAATGTCAAAGTGTTTAAAAAACATATTCTATTCTTATTTACAATTATTAATTATTAATGACAATTATTTACAAAGGGACTCCAAAATGACACAGTACATTATTTACCATTCTATTGGGCACAAAGTAATCTGAAACACAACCAAAATGAACTGCAAATGCGTCCAACAAGCTTGTAGAGTCACAAGCTTGATGTAGTCACTGTGTGCTATGAATATGGGACCAAATACTACACCTTTGACTACTTTAAAACACATAGAAGTGAATTTGTCCCAATACTTTTAGTCTCCTAAAATGGTGGGAAATTTTACAAAAAGGGCTGTAATTTCTAAACGGTTCACCCGATATGGATGAAAATACCCTCAACTTAAAGCTGACAGTCTACAGTTTAACATTATAGTCATTGCATCATTTCAAATCGAAAGTGGCAAATCCTGACAAAGATCTTCTTCCATTGCTCACTGCTGAGGTTAAGGCTAGCAGTTGGAGCAGCCAGCCTGTCTAGTTAGAGACAGAAGAGCATGATTCATGCTGATATAGTTGTCACAGGGGCTGCTGTGTGACGGTAAGGACCTTGTTTTATGTTACACCAGACAGATGGTGTTTAGGAGGAGGCCAGAGGGGAGCAGCTATAACCAGGCCATCCAATAAACACCCCTTAGATGGGCCTCAGAGTCATCGTTGGAGCATCGCCAGTGTCTAACCTTTAGGATTGCTAATGGGGAGATCGAGTTGAAAGGACGGTGTGTGTGTGTGTGTGTGTGTGTGTGTGTGTGTGTGTGTGTGTGTGTGTGTGTGTGTGTGTGTGTGTGTGTGTGTGTGTGTGTGTGTGTGTGTGTGTGTGTGTGTGTGTGTGTGTGTGTGTGTGTGTCTGTGTCTGTGTGTGTGTGTGTGTGTGTGTGTGTGCAGAGATATTCAATCCCCTCCTGGTTCAAGATCCCTTCTGCTTAAACTGTTTTGTGCATTCCCCCTAACAGCGCCCCTTGAGTGCACATTCGGTAATACGTATTCCCCAGTATGGTACAGAAACGGTATGACGGCATGAAAATCTGGATACCGCCAAACCTCTAGTGTGTGTGTGTGTGCGCACGGGTGGGTGTGTGTGTGTGGAGTGGATTAGTGCACATCTGTTTGTGGCTGTTTCTGAATATCTGTGTGTTTTCCTATGTGTTTATTTTGCTGTAGTGTGGAGCCCCGCCCAGCAGTGGTAGTGGTGGCTGGTTGTCTTGGCCCCCAGCTGGGTGAGTCTGTGGTGGGGGGAGAATGTGGGGAATTCTGTCTCAACTGCTGGGCTAACTTTAGCTTGACCAGGGCCTTGGCCCGCAGGGAGAAGAGAGGACAAGCCTTCCAGAAGACAGGCCGGGTTTGGCAAAGATTTTGGTCTGGCTGGCTCAAAACAGTCAACCACATATCAACCACAGAATATAGCAGGAAGGATAACAACAACATGAGCATGGAAAAACATCTGTATACTTGTGCACAAGATACACAGATGCTAACTGTTCACTTATAGACACAGACAGACAGGGAATATTTAGATGATTATCCATGAAGTGTGCATTAGCTCCTCCTACTTCCTGTCTACTGAGTGCTGTGTGGGTGTTGAGGTTGAGGTTGTTGTTGGGTTCGTTCGTCTCAGCTGTCTCAACCAGGTCAATGTGTCTCTCTTCTCTCCTTCACTATGCTAATACATTGATATGCACATACTGTATGCAGAACATGTAGCCTGTGTACACGTATGCTGTCATACACTGTTTATTACACATGATCTCTCTCTCCAGGGTCGGTCCTGGCCGTTCTGCCGCCCTAGGTGAGACAAAACGGCGTCGAAAAAACACCGAAAATATGTCTTTTCCGAACGTTGAAATCAGGTTCATTTTCGGTTCTGAATGAAAGTTGAAAAGACGTCTTGTAAAGGCGTCTATGTTTGGGCCAAATCAAGGCTGGTCCAGACCGGACACAATCTGAACCAAACATAGACGTTTATGATTGGTTCAAATTTGGTCTGGACTGGACCAAAAACCAAAGTCTGTGGACATGGAAATCAAGGCCGGTTCGTGCTTACTGGGGTGTAGCCTACCATGTTGACCCACAATGGAATTTTATGAATGCCCATCCATGTGGTAGGCCCACTGTTTGTAAAACAGGCCATTGCATTGGCTTTATTAGTCCTGCTTCCTGTGACTAATCAATTTGGCTATTTAAGCTCTGAATATCAGCTACCCAACTTTATCAGGAGGAGTTATCCTGAGCCGATTTGCAATGTGTTTACACAACTTGAAATGCAGAAGTATTTTCTTTTTCGCTATGATCAGCTCGTAAAAAAATGACATATACAAACTTGAAACCACTGATCTTGACAATTTTTCCCATGGGATGAAACTCCTGGACAGCAGTCTTGTGTAGCCTGATTGTCCATTTTACTTTGACCTGTTTTTAGGATATGTTGTTTGTTAACGTGTCAGCACATTTTTTATTTGATTTGGCGCCATTTAGGTTAGGCTATTTGATCGGAGAAACCGGCATGATGTAAAAAGAGTCTCATTATTACTTTGTCGTCCATTTTTATCTCCAGCCAGGCCATACTGTATGCTCTTTCTACCACAGGCAATATCTGTTACATGATTTATATTAGATAATTTTTGGACGGAACGTTGGTGGAGCGTCGCAGCAATGCATCTCTCCAACAGCACTCTGGAGATGTCACACCCTGACCTGAGAGAGACGTTTTTTCCCCTCTATTTTGGTTAGGTCAGGGTGTGATGTGGGGTGGGCATTCTATGTTGTGTATTTCTTTGTTTGGCCGAGTATGGTTCCTAATCAGAGGCAGCTGTCTATTGTTGTCTCTGATTGGGAATCATACTTAGGCAGCCTTTTCCCCACCTGTGTTTGTGGGTAATTACTATTTCTGTGTGTGTTTTGTGTGCGCCTCAGTTGCGTCACGTTCTTTTCTGTTTTCCTGTTTATTGTTTTGTTCAGTTTCACCTCAAATAAAGATGTGGAATTACAAGCATGCTGCGCCTTGGTTGATCTACGACAGGGAGTTTGAAGATAGCGAACGTGACAGGAGAGGCGTGCTGGGAATGGACAAGATTAATATTTTGAATCCCTGCCTTTGACAAAGTGCGCACTGCTTATCACAGGGCAGCATCAGCGCTCACCTAAAAAGCCCCTATGCCACTGGTTGAGAGAAATTGTTTTTGTTTTTGGGCAGAATTATGTGAGGTTTTATGTGTTGTTGTTGGAGGAGCATCTCAGTCAGTTTAGCTCAGAAAATGCAGCCCTGGTCAATCTGCCCTGTCGTACAGGCACACTTATACAAACACACCAGAGGAGGCTGGTAGGAGGACCTATAGGAGGACTGCTGTGGCTGTCGGTGACATTTAAGATGACGGAGGATGATAATTGTTTTATGGACATGGCCTTATTTCTATTACAGCATATTGGATGACTGTCATTCATATTCCCATTCACCCAGTTCAATGTAACAGCGATAGGTTTAGGCTACTACATGATACTAGAATTTGATGGTTATACCTTAAACCAAAAAGGGTTCTAGATAGCACCTTTTTTTCTAAGAGTGTAGCCTATGAATTGAAGTTTACAACGTAGGTGCACAGGTCGAGAGAATTTTGAGTAATCAAGGTGACAGACTGTGGCACATTCAATACCGCCTTGCACACTCTTGCCTGCATCTAGCTGATTTACAGTGTAATCATTAGTCCAACAGTTGCAAACGAGAGTTTCTATTGGACAAATTCAGATGTTTATCCCTATTTCGTTCCATTTGCCTCCGTTTAAGAAACGTTTTTTCAACAGAATCAGGGCAATGAACACAGTTCACGTTCATAGCAGCCACATACAAACAGCTCATTGTATCTATAATTCCTTCTCACAACTATCTACGCTCTCTCCTCCTCTCACATTTTCCCTTTGCTTGTGGACTTCGGTGCACAACACATCAGCTGTCTGTGACCATGCGAAAAAACCTTTCCAAGCCAAACCTTCATATCATGACCGTTAACTGCACACAGCCTACATCGTTGTGACGTCATAGTCAACATAGCTACAACAACTAACACTTTAGTAAACCCGCTACAATCATTCTGTACAGTGTACAGTCAGCAGAAAGCAGTTTAGCAGTTAGACCGGATGGCCCGGTGGTAATAAATGAATATAACCAAACGCTTACCTTGACTTGGAAGAGTTCCTGTGTTGGATAGCCCAAACACTCTCTGTTTGAGCCGGGTGTTTCAAATCAAATCAAATTTTATTGGTCACATACACATGGTTAGCAGATGTTAATGCGAGTGTAGCCAAATGCTTGTGCTTCTAGTTCCGGCAATGCATTAATATCTAACAAGTAATCTAACAAATTCACAACATCTACCTCATACACACAAATGTAAAGGGGTGAATAAGAATATGTACATATAAATATATGGATGAGCGACGGCCGTGTGGCACAGGCAAGATGCAGTAGATGATGTAGAATACAGTATATACATATGAGATGAGTAATGTAGGATATGTAAACATTATTAAAGTGGCGTTATTTAAAGTGACAAGTGATACCTTTATTAAGTTAATTTATTAAAGTGGCCAGAGATTTGAGTCTGTATGTTGGCAGCAGCCTCTCTGTGTTAGTGATGTCTGTTTAACAGTCTGATGGCCTTGAGATGGAAGCTATTTTTCAGTCTCTCGGTCTCAGCTTTGATGCACCTGTACTGACCTCGCCTTCTGGATGGTAGTGGGGTGAACAGACAGTGGCTCAGGTGGTTGTTGTCCTTGATGATCTTTTTGGCCTTCCTGTGACATCGGGTGCTGTAGGTGTCCTGGAGTGCAGATAGTTTGCCCCCGGTGATGCGTTGTGCAGACCTCACTACCCTCTGGAGAGCCTTGCGGTTGAGGGTGGTGCAGTTGCTGTACCAGGCGGTGATACAGCGGTGATACAGTTTGAGTAGGCTAAACTAGCTAACTGCATTCAATTCTAGCTAAGTAAGTGAAAATGAAAAAATATACTATGAAATATTGCTGCCCAACACACACACACACACACCTACCTCCTCAGGGATGAGTCAAGCCCTTAAATTAGACGTGATCATTCATAGGGATTCAGATCCAAGAGTGATGTCTCCTCTCTCTCTCTCTCTCTCTCTCTCTCTCTCTCTCTCTCTCTCTCTCCCTCTCTCTCTCTCTCTCTCTCTCTCTCTCTCTCTCTCTCTCTCTCTCGCTTCTCCTTAATTTTGGAAGAAATGAATTTGTTCAAAACTGTTCAACTATCGTCTTTCTCTTTGAGTCAACTACTCACCGTATTTGATCCACTGCAGTGCTAGCTAGCTGTAGCTTATGCTTTCACTACTTTGATTGGGCGTACAACATGTCAGTTCATGCTGCAAGAGCTCTGATAGATTAGAGGACGTCCTCTGGAAATTGTCATAATTACTGTGTAAGTCTATGGAAGGGGGTAAGAACCATGAGCCTCCTAGGTTTTATATTAAAGTCAATGTACCCAGAGGAGGATGGAAGCTAGCTGTCCTCCGGCTACACCATGGTGCTAACCCACAGAGTGCTGCTGAGGTTACTGGAGACCTTCATTGCAAAACAGTGTGTTTTAATAAATTATTTGGTGATGTGAATATATTTACTATAGTTTTATCTAAAAGGATAACTTTTTTAGATGTTTCACTATTTTTATTTTTATGAAATTCCCTGAGGAAGATGGTCCTCCCCTTCCTCCTCTGAGGAGCCTCCACTGGAGGACAGGCTCATTGTTATGGCTGGAACGGAGTCAAACATGTAGTTTCCACATGTTCGATGTGTTTGATACCATTCCATTCATTCCATTCCAGCCCTTACAATGAGCCCATCCTCCCATAGCTCCCCCCACCAGCCTCCTCTGACACAGACTCACACACAGTTTAAAACGGACACAAATACAAAGGCACACAAAAGCCACAGCTCCCTGAGGGCTTGTATACCGGTGCCGGAGACTTCTATCAGTCTGAGAGAGGTAGAGAGCGAGGGAGGAACAGACAGAGAGAGAGGAGGAGGAGGAAAGAAAGGTAACTTCTTGGCTGGCTGAGTGCATGGTTAGAATTCCCAATGAACATGTTTGTGAGTTTGACTGAGTAGCAGGCACCAGCAGCAGCAGACCTAGGGGACAGTGCCCTGCTCTGTGGCCCAGCCAGAGAGACTGATCCTGGGGGAGAGAGGACAGAGCCTCAGCCTGTCTGGTGGTAACACGATATTCTCCCAAACAGGCTGGTGATCATCATGGTGTCTCAGTTGATCTAAGTAGTGGGCTGTGATTGGTGAATGATGTGGAAGTGGGTGATGAGATAGATTGTTTTCCAGATTAGAGTGGAAGTTTTCACACACAAACGCACGCACACACACACACACACACACACACACACACACACACACACACACACACACGCACACGCACACGCACACGCACACGCACACACACACGCACACGCACACACACACACACACGCACACGCACACACACCACTCCCAGTCAACATTCAGCACAGTGATAGAATCAGAGAGATGCTGTTTGAATTTCCTCTGGTGTAACGGTTGGTTGGCTTGTGTACACACACACACACACACACACAGGCTGAGCAAATGTGAGCGGCCCGACTTTCACTAAGTCAAATGACATCTGTAAACAGAGATCAGAAAAAGAGCATCAATTCATGTGGGACTGCTTTTATATTGACTTTATTCAACTGGCTTTGGGTCGCCAGGCAACAAACACAAACAGTCTCTCTCTGTCCCACTTCCCAACTGTCCTCTGGCATTAACACGAGTCTTTCTCTTTCATTAAGGACTGAACAGGGTTACCTATGATAATTATTACATTGCTCATTAGAGGAGCGTATGCTTGGCTTTACAGTGTTACACCGGGAGAGCACAGAGACTGCACAGAGACCGCACAGAGACCGCACAGAGACCGCACAGAGACCGCACAGAGACCGCACAGAGACTGCAGACATCACACACCTCAGGCCTGTTACAGACGAGCTAGAATGACAACACGGCTAAACACCCCCAAACAGGGAAACAGATCCCAATCAAAGGTGTTACCACGTGCTCCACCAAGGCTGTTATTTATCTTAGAACTTGTCCTTGTGGTAAAAAATGATGTGGGTAAAACAAAGCGCGAATTAAATGTACGTATCGCGGAGCATCGGAGCACCATGAGGTGCAAAAAGTGGACTTACCCGGTTGCGGCCCACTTTTTGGAAGTGAACCACTCTATTTCATCTCTACGTTATATTGGCATTGAACATGTCACCCTCCCTAGGAGAGGGGAACCTCATCTCTACGTTATATTGGCATCGAACATGTCATCCTCCCTAGGAGAGGGGGTGACCTCGACAATTTATTGTTGAAACGAGAGGCTGCCTGGATCTTTAATTGAAAGACCCTTGCTCCATTCGGTCTCAACGTGGACTTTGATCTGATACCATTCTTGTGATTATTGTGATTTTGCTATTGTAAATGTTTGTAGGCTTACGTAGCCAAATTGTATCTATGATCGTACGCTATCCATATAGGTTTTTTTGTATGTTATTTTAATATGAGAATTAACCAATGATATCAGGCCACATCCGCCAATGATTACAGACACCTGTGTTCCTTTTGACACTATATAAATGAGTCATCCCGCAAACGTTGGACATAAATCTTTTTGCATCTGAGCTCCTAGAGTGTGTGGCTCTGCTTTATTTTTTTTAAGTGTTCCCCTCCGCTAGCCAGCACCTCGCCTAAATAGGTGTGCGTTTCTTTCACCTCTAGATTAACACGCCTAATGATACCACTGCCCTTTTAGTCTGTCTATCAACCTCTCTCTCCTTCTCGTCCTCCTCTTCTCTCTCTCTCTCGTTCGTTCTTTCTCTCTCTCGCTCTCTCTCTCTCTCTCTCTCTCTCTCTCTCTCTCTCTTTCTCTCTCTCTCTCTTTCTCTCTCTCTCATTTCTCTCTCTCTCTCTCTCTGTCCCTTTCTCTCTCTCTCTTTCTCTCTCTCTCTCTCTCTCTCTCTCTCTCGCTCTGTCTTTCTCTCTCTCTCTGTCTCTCTCTCTCTGTGTCTTTCTTTCTTTCTCTCTCTCTCTCTCTCTCTCTCTCTCTCTCTCTCTCTCTCTCTGTGTGTCTCTCTCTGTGTGTCTCTCTCTCTCTCTAACCATGTTTTGAGGCTATATAGTGTTTGTTTACGAACTTTGTAAAACAAGCTCATATTTTGGGTTCTGATGATGGTTGGGAGCGTGTGTGTGAGGGTGGAGGGAGTGTGTGTGTGAGGGTGGAGGGAGTGTGTGTGTGAGGGTGGAGGGAGTGTGTGTGTGAGGGTGGAGGGAGCGTGTATGTGAGGGTGGAGGGAGCGTGTGTGTGAGGGTGGAGGGAGCGTGTGTGTGAGGGTGGAGGGAGCGTGCATGTGAGGGTGGAGGGAGCGTGTATGTGAGGGTGGAGGGAGCGTGTGTGTGAGGGTGGAGGGAGCGTGTATGTGAGGGTGGAGGGAGCGTGTGTGTGAGGGTGGAGGGAGCGTGTGTGTGAGGGGGTGGGAGCGTGTGTGTGAGGGTGGAGGGAGTGTGTGGGTGGAGGGAGCGTGTGTGTGAGGGTGGAGGGAGCGTGTGTGTGAGGGGGTGGGAGCGTGTGTGTGAGGGTGGAGGGAGCGTGTGGGTGGAGGGAGCGTGTGTGTGAGGGTGGAGGGAGCGTGTGTGTGAGGGTGGAGGGAGCGTGTGTGTGAGGGTGGAGGGAGCGTGTGTGTGAGGGTGGAGGGAGCGTGTGTGTGAGGGTGGAGGGAGCGTGTATGTGAGGGTGGAGGGAGCGTGTATGTGAGGGTGGAGGGAGCGTGTATGTGAGGGTGGAGGGAGCGTGTGTGTGAGGGTGGAGGGAGCGTGTGTGTGAGGGTGGAGGGAGCGTGTATGTGAGGGTGGAGGGAGCGTGTGTGTGAGGGTGGAGGGAGCGTGTGTGTGAGGGTGGAGGGAGCGTGTGTGTGAGGGTGGAGGGAGCGTGTATGTGAGGGTGGAGGGAGCGTGTATGTGAGGGTGGAGGGAGCGTGTATGTGAGGGTGGAGGGAGCGTGTGTGTGAGGGTGGAGGGAGCGTGTATGTGAGGGTGGAGGGAGCGTGTGTGTGAGGGGGGTGGGGGTATGTGTGTGTGTCTCTCTGCAGGCAGGAATTGTTGTTTTTATTTGTAGTTGAGGTCACCCTAAGTGTTTTGGGAAAAGGGGATGCGTCTGGCTGGTTGTTTTTGGCGGTGTGTGAATGGATGTGTTTGTTTGTGATGTTTGCTGAATTGTATACTACTTACTACTTATTCATGCAGAAGCAAAGTGGAGGTCAAACGTGTCTATTTGTGAGAGTGTGTGTGTTCTGTAGTAGGGAGCGTGTGTTCACCATGTTCTCTGTGCTCTCTGCTCTCCTCAGGGGAATTTAAGAGGCGCTGACATGCCTCCTGTGTTTGTGTGGGTCTACTTGGGGGCCGGGTTTTGATTGCACCAGGCAGGAAGGGCCTTTGCCCCCACTCCATGCCCAGAGAGGGGAGCCTTGGGCTGGGTGTGGGGAGAGCTGCTCCTCCCTCCTCCTCCTCCTCCTCCAGGGTGGTAGTATTTCAGGCTCACTGGACAGCAGAGACAGGCTCGTAAGTAGAGGTTTAATTTCTGAGCCGCTATGCCGGGTGAGCCCGGGTCATTCAGCGAGAGATCAGCTCCGTGATTGATGATTCCCCCAGTGCCAGGGGGAGAGGGGGGCGAGGGGGCATGGCACAAAGAGGAAGCAGGGTACGTGTCAAGGCTGGCACTGCCCGTTCTCCCCGTGGGTTTCCCCTGCCACCCTCTGCCCCTCTCAGCCAGCGTTCATCCCTCTCTACACAGCAGACGCTACAGCCACACACGCTGCATAGGGCTGCAGTAAGAACATTCTCAGGCCTCTCCCACCTAATACCTCACACTGAAACATATACCTTTGGTCCTTGTGGGCCACCACCCAGTAGGCTATTTTCAGGGGCCACAGATTGTGTTAGAGCTGCCCTCTAACATTCAGCTGTTGGAGGTGTTCAGTGTTCAGGCATCCCCCACTTGTCTTAATGCTCCTATTCTTGTTACAAGGTCATGTTAGCAGGAATAGATGGTGTGGGAAAGACTACTGTACCATGTGCTTATGAATGAATAATGTATAGCTTTTTGAAGTCATTTTTTTCAATGAGCTGGAGTGAGGGATGCTTGGTAGTTTGGCAGACGGGGGGGTTGGGTCGTGTGGTATAAGGACCACAGAGATTTCTTTATTGGCTGCCTCGACTGGGCAATGCTCAAAGCTTTTTGAGAAAACATCTGATGGAGCCTTTGAGTGCTCCCAGATTGGCAATGTGAATAGCAGCTTTCATACCTCCTCTAGTGTGTGTGTGTGTGTGTGTGTGTGTGTGTGTGTGTGTGTGTGTGTGTGTGTGTGTGTGTGTGTGTGTGTGTGTGTGTGTGTGTGTGTGTGTGTGTGTGTGTGTGTGTGTGAAAGAGCGGGGGAGGGGGAGGTGTGTGTGTTTTAGAGTTTTAACTGCGTGTGTGTCTCCAAGGTTTGGGTGTGTGTGTGAGTGGTGTGTGAGTGGTGTGTGTGTGTGTGTGTGTGTGTGTGTGTGTGTGTGTGTGTGTGTGTGTGTGTGTGTGTGTGTGTGTGTGTGTGTGTGTGTGTGTGTGTGTGTGTGTGTGAGCGGGGGAGGGGGAGGTGTGTATGTTTTAGAGGTTTAACTGTGTGTGTTTCTCCAAGGTTTGGGTGTGTGTGTGAGTGGTGTGTGTGTGTGTGTGTGTGTGTGAGTGGTGTGTGTATCCAGTACGTAAATAAATCTGCGCGTAGGCAAAAGGCTTTCAGGGGGCTTTTCACATGTTGACGTCTCAATCTATCACAGGGATTCTATAGAGCTGCCTTTTCATGTATTTATGGCAGGAGAGAGTAGGAGGGGAGGGAATAAACAAACACAGGACTTTTCTCTCTCAGTGTGGATCTACTTTGAAGGAGAGACCCCCCCCCCCCCCCCCCCCCCACGTGTACCGTAAGTGTTGAGACGTGTTCAGGCAGTCTTTTTAAATCACATAGCACTCATCTGTCTGGAAATGTACTTTTTCTGTTAGGTTTTTATGATGTAATTGTTCACTAGAGCCAAAAGGGTTCGCACACATTTCATAAGACAGTTTGTGTTCTGTTTTTGTAACTATTGGTCTTACAAATACCGAAGACTTCATTCATACAGGGCCAGATGTACCAATGTGGACTACCTGTGCTATTTTTAACAGGGAACAGATTACATAACAACTATGCAAAAAAGGTGTCCCACTGGGCACAGTCAATTCAACGTCTAGTTTTGATTTACATTTGGTTGAGTTGTCAAGTAAAGTGAATTCAATGTGTAATCAACCAACATTTTTACCCTGCCATTGGATTTAGGTTAAAAGGTAAAAGAATGGTTGAAAAAAAAAATACGAAATTCCCTTACGTTGATTACTTTTTGCAAATCAGTCAGTTTTCCACATTGATTCAATGTCATCACATTACATTTTTGGGTTGAAATGAATAGGTCATCACATTTCATTTTGGGGTTGAAATTACTTAGAGACAACGTTGATTCAACCATTCTTTGCACAGTGGGGACCTTATTTGCTCCTATCTCATTCCTTAGCATAGAGTGGACAGACAGTGCTACAGAGTTAGACAGACTACAGACAGACCCACTGTTAGAGCCTTTGTTATAGCAGGCTAACACAGCAAGCAGGCGTGTAGTCACTCTGAGTGAAGCAGCTTGACTGATAGATAGCACAGCACGCTCCTCAGAGAATCAGAGAGTAGCCCTCTGTCTCCCCCCAGTGGTGCCATACTGAACTGCATGGCCTCCTATGTAGTTATACAATCTATGATTAGTATGGGATTGGGTAGTCCATAGGTAGTGAGTGTTCTTGTGGGTGTGTATGGGTGTCTGTGTGTATAGTATGTCATTGTGTGTATGTGCGAGTGTGTTTTCATGTGTTTCATGTACGTGTTCATGTGTTTGCACACGTGGGTGTGTTGTTTGTCCACGTGTACAGTGTCTGTGTGTGAGTTTAACAGGGGGGGCTTCGCACAGAGGCACCTCCGGAGGACAGGTGATGTCGTATCGTGATGGCACACGTCCGTGCTCTAACACAACGTTATACCACTGGGATACTGGGCACCTCAGACTCACAGAGCACTGCCTCTCTAATCCACTGGCCCTGATCCTTTACCACTGACCTCTTACCCCCGCTGGTCTGTTCTCGATACCTTCTCTCTCATCCTCTCTTCTGTGTCTCATCTCTATCCCTTTTCTATCTCCTCTCCTCTCTTTCCACGTTTCTGTTCTCTCTCATCGCTGTCCTCTTCTCTCCCCTCTTCACTCTCTCCTCTTCCCTGCAACTCTTCACCGTGTCATTGCAGTAAATGAGAACGTGTTCTCCGTCAAGTTACCTAGTCAAAACAAAGGCTAACGGCATAATAAATAACAAATCCTTCTCTCCTCTCTCAGGAATGAAGCGTCCGTTCAGCCCACCCTCTGTGTTAGAGATGGAGGAGGACAGGAGCGGGTTAGGAGTGGGGATGGGGTTGTCTGTGGACAGCGAGGTGTGCTGTGACACCCAGGAGGAGGGTGTAGTCCTGGGGGAGCAGCCAGGTCCAGTTGGGGGCGCCCTGCCCTCCTCTGACCATAGCAGGCCCAAGAGGGAGAGGAAGCAGCGCAGTTACACACTGTGTGACGTGTGTAACATCCAGCTCAACTCCCCAGCCCAGGCCCAGATACACTACAACGGCAAGTCTCACCAGAAGAGACTCAAACAGATAAGCAACGGGAAGATCCAGCACGGCAACACAGGTAGGACATCCCACCCACTTTCTGCACTATTCTGCAGCTGTACCCTACTCTACCCCTACACTGTTCGAAAAAAAGTTTTCAAAAGGGTTCTGCGGCTGTCCCCATTGGATAACTCTTTTCAGTTCCAGGTAGAACCTTTGTGGTTCCAGGTAGAACTCTTTTGGGTTCCATGTGGAAAGGGGTTCTACACGGAACCCAAAATGGTTCTACATGGAACCAAAAGGGTTCTACCTGGAACCAGAAGAGGTTCTTCAAAGGGTTCTCCTATGGGCACTGCCGAAGAACCATTTTTGTATTCAAGATAGAAAACTTTTTTCTAAGAGTGTACAGTACCCTACTCTACTATAACACTCTGAGGCTGCTCACCTCTGTACCCCCTTACCAGCTGAGGAGAGAAATGATAGTGTGCACACTTTAGACAAAGTGTGAATATGAGTTCTACCCCCCAATAGCACATCAAGCTGCATTATATAACCTAGTAAGGTGCATCGGTACTGTGTTCTACCTATTTCATCATACTTTCAGTACATTTCTAAGTGGACGCTGTGATAATGAGCATGACAAGTGAACATGGAGAGCTGCTACAGATGTAGGATCTTAATTTGATCGCCCTGTTGCAGGAGAACTTTCCTGCAATGCAGGAATTGTATTTCAGGTTTAAAAAGGTTTCTGAAGTTTGTAATTCCCACATTGAAATTTCAGACATGACTTTCCTTCTTTTTTTTATATATCAACCCCTACAAAAATGTTGATTAATTATAATCCACACATTCATTCACATTTCCTGTTGCTGCAGGATCATTTTCCTGCTGTAGCAAACTGGCTCAACCTGTATAGCTGCGTTGTGCCATGGCTCTCAGTACAGGAGTACTAGTGTGGTTTAGAAGTGTGTATGGAAGTGTGTATAGTGTAGAAGTGTGCATGGTGCTATATAGTCTTCCCTAGCCTGAGGCTGGACACAGAGGGAGGAGAACAAAGCTGAGTTAAGTCATTAATTGGCTGACTAATTAATTGCTGGTTATTTTAGATGGTTCTGGTTCTTGCTCGCTCCAGGGTAGCTACAGCAGTGGAGGAGCAGGTTTTCCCCGTAGATTTGAACACATAGTGAAACTGGCTCCATGTTCAGAGGTTATCTCTTTCTGTCTCCCACTCTCTCTTTACTTGTAACCGTCCTACGCAGCTCGAAAACACTCTCACCAACCTGGAGAATCTGCTCTCAAACACTCATCACTCACTCTTGAATACTCTATCTCTATTTCTCTCTCTCTCTCTCTCTCACACACACACACACACACACACACACACACACACACACACACACACACACACACACACACACACACACACACACACATGCACACACACACATCTCTGCATGAAAACTAGTCTGACCCACTTCAGGTGCAGAAATCTCATACAAATAGCACATAATTACATAGCAACGGAGAGCACGGCAACGCTTGCCATGGCCACAGATTATTTGGCCCTGATTGGCTGCTGGCAGGCTGCTGGCAGGCTGCTGAAGGCATGGTGGTGCAGTGTGTTTCTACTCCAACCCTGTAGGGGGCAGCAGTGGGGCCAGACCGCTCTTGAGATTGCCTGGGGAACCATGGTACATCTGACTCAGCACTACAGGAAGGTACACAAACAGTCAATAGTCACCCACTTAGGTCGTTCAGATAACTGGCTTTGGCAGTTAGTATACACCTGTGATGGCTGTGTGTAAACACAGTGTAACAGCAGTAATCTGGAAAGCAGAGAGATCACGATACACCCATACAAACATACCACCACTCCTCCTCTCTTCTCCCTTCCCCTCTCACCCTCCCTCTCTCCTCTCCCCCTCTCTCTCTCTCTCTCTCACCCTCCACCTTCCCTCTCTCCCTCTCCCTCTCTGTAGTCACACGAGGAATAGTCGGCTTAGTAATGCAGCCATGCTGCCTGCAGGTGTGTTGCTCATGTGGACGTCCTTCTTTTCTTTCCCAACCGTCCTCCTTTCCCTTTCCTGATTGCTTCATTGCTTCAGTGAGCCAGCACGCAGAGCCCAGCCCAGTCCAGTGCCTTGTGGCCAGTCAGTCTTTAAGAAGGATGGGCAGAATGAGGCCTGACGTGGCCACTGACCGTCACTGTCTAAGACCTGGGTCAGCTAGGGCAACACACACACACACACACACACACACACACACACACACACACACACACACACACACACACACACACACACACACACACACACACACACACACACACACACACACACACACACGCAGGCTTTGTCCCCAGCACCCTGGCACAGCTCCGGCAGCGGAGAGAGATGGGGTGAGAGAGAGAGAGAAGGGGAGGGAGTGTGTGAGTGTGTGTGGTGTACGGTGCAGATTCCCTCTGACACACAGTCACAATCATGCAGCCTTATCTGTGCTCACCTTCTGCTGACTCCCACAGGCCCACGGCCTCAGCTCACACACACACACACACACACACACACACACTGCAAACATGTGTGGATGTTTGCAATTTGTGTGGATGTTGAAGGGTGTGTGATGTGTGTTTACAGTATGTAAATGTATATTCTTGTGTGTTTTTGTGTGTTTGTTTATGTGTGTGTGTGTGTGTGTGTGTGTGTGTGTGTGTGTGTGTGTGTGTGTGTGCCTCCGAAAGAATCCTCTCCATGTCAGCTTGTGTTACCCTTCCTCTCTGCTTCACTGAACTGACAGAGGGTCCAGGCTTTTCTGCTCTCTCTCTCTCTCTCTCTCTCTCTCTCTCTCTCTCTCTCTCTCTCTCTCTCTCTCGTTCTCTCTCACACACACAATCTCTCTCTCTCTCTCTCTCTCTCTCGTTCTCTCTCACACACACACACACAATCTCTCTCTCTCTCTCTCTCTCTCTCTCTCTCTCTCTCTCTCTCTCTCTCTCTCTCTCTCTCTCTCTCTCTCTCTCTCTAAACCCCATCACAGGGTGATGGGCAACCACAGTGAATCTAAAAAGGTTTTAATTTCAGTTTCAGCTGTATAAGATGATATAACTTTACTTACCGCATTCAGGTATAATGCATTGTTAGTTGTTATAAGCATGTATAAGCCCCTACTGTGTCTTCTAAATCAACTGAAATGTGTTATTTCTTTCTGTGTTATTTTGCTTTACATATTCTAAATGGCTACTATACTTTTTACGTTCCGTGGTCATTTCGTGGTCATTTCCAAACCTCTTCAAGCTACTCCTATAACAAAATAACAACTGAGATGCACATGATGCGAAAACAAAGTATTATTTATTAGAAAATATGATATTGTATTATTTGGAATGCAGATGAACAATGTCCTGTATGGGCACGTTATTCAGTGTTTCCCCTTGTTGGACCGACGGCGGCGGCGGGCTCTCTTCTTAGTTGAACCACGGGGGGTCACCCACACGGGAGCGGTTTGAGCATCTTTACAGCCTTCTGTCTCCCTCTCAGCTCCTCTCTCCTTGTGTTCATCTCCATGGAGCTCTAATGCAACCATTATCTATGGAAATAAAATAAACCTAGTCTTATTAGGAAAACAAATACTTATTTTCATTCATGCTCCAAGGTAAAATGTATTGATAACAGACACACAGACACCCATTCTTAAGTATTTATAGTGGCATGTACATTAAGTAAAATGTCAGCAGTATATATAACTGCACTGGTAAATGTCACTATTTGGACCTAGTCTAATGTTGTTCCTAAAGCCTTTCTCAGACCCCCTCATACCCCTAATCTTTCCTTCACATCACATTACCTGCAGTAGTCCACTGACACTGAAGGTGAGCAGTAGGCCCATGCCGTACAACCAGCAGCAAAGAGCCAGAAACATGCAGCCTGCAGCCTCTATCCTCCTCTCTTCTGCCCCATTAATCACTTCCACCATCTTCTTCCACACAAGCTCGCTCGCTCCCGCTCTCTCCCTACTCCTGAGCTCAGCTACTCGGGTGCGAGGCGTTCTGAGGCTGGCTGTAGAATCACTGGCTGTCTGGCGCAAAGCACTAATGTCTCTGTATTTCTGGTCAATACTGTTTCTGGTCTGGGTGGTGGTGGCCTTGTCCGAGCCACAATGACCCACAGGGCAGGAGCCTATCTCCTGTTTCTGTAGCATGAGGCAGCTTGATGTATCCCCCCTGGATAGGACACAAGTCTGTCGCAGGGCCTTAACCCCAATCCATCTCCTTAATGTGTGCCAAGCGGAGAGGCATCGATGCCCATTTTCAGAGTCTTTGGTAGGACTCGACCGCGGATAAACCACCTGACCTTCCAATCTCAGGGCGGACACTCTAACCACAAGGCC
Source organism: Salmo salar (assembly GCF_965601325.2). NCBI lineage: Eukaryota > Metazoa > Chordata > Actinopteri > Salmoniformes > Salmonidae > Salmo > Salmo salar. The sequence goes on from NC_138296.1 coordinate 44,418,575, forward strand.
ACTGAGTCGGTTAGTGTTGTTTGTAGCTACCCGGGTAGCAGTGGGTTCCAAGCTGACCATAACACAAGCCTCTCCGGGGCACTTGTACAAACTGTGTCCAGTGGTCTCGCTGGTGTTCTGTTTGCTCCAGGGTTGTTGATGGAAGTTGATGGTGCTGGTGTTCAGTTCGATGTGAGGCATGCTGGCCCACTGCCTAATGCCGATGGGGGGCATCAGGGCGTCCCGAAAAGCCTTGCCGTCCAGATGTTGTAATGCCAAGATTACATGCACCAACAAATGAATACTGATAGAGTACAAAGCCATCTCTAAATCAATAAACTGGCTGAGCAAATTCAAAAAGCAACCACTCTCTACAGAGATAGGCGAGTTGTGGTGTTCAGAATGTTTGATTGGACTGTTGTGCCATAGGGTTCTATGATGTCACAGAGGGCATCCAACATGTTACCTAGGTTGAAGATAACTAGCATGTCACCCCACCCTCCTTTATGACATCATTGCGATATAGATGCGGTAAAAAGGTAAATCGAACTCAACCAATCAAAGGAATGGTAGAGCATGGCGCTTGCAACGCCAGGGATATGGGTTCGATTCCTACGGGGGACCAGTACAGGGGGAAAAACTATGGAAATGTATGCACTCACTACTGCAAGTTGCTCTCGCTAAGAGTGTCTGCTACATGACTATAATTTATTGTTTATATGTGTTTTTCACACTGTGTTGAGGTACAAATCTGAGTATAATGCTTGTATGGACATGTCATCGTTCCCAATCAACTGCATTACAGTTAAAAACGACTGAGTACCATCAGTGATTTTTGTATGCTAGTTATGCTAACCATCTTACACGAAAGGGAGTTAGCATTAAACAGTCACTTCTTCTAAACCTAAAAAGGGACAGCTTCTACTTGGTATGCAGCAAAAACAGCCAAATATATCCAAATCGGACTTAATTAAGTAACTACATTGTGGGTCTGTTACAATACATAAATCATGACGAGTTTGAGGAATATCCACTTTGTTAGATCGGATGTGTTGAATGGGCCCAATCTGATCAATGCAGCGTCTGCGTTCTATTTACTGCATCTATGCTCAAGTTGAAAACCATAGAATTCATTTAATATGTACTGTAATATGTTGAAAACTCTGGTGTTTCTCATCCTAAAGCTTGTTCTCCAGATTCTTTTTCAATGTTTTAAACACTTTTATCTCCAAAACTAGTTTTGTATTGGCTCTCTCTTGTCTCTCTGCAGCAGATATATAGTGAGCAATATGTTTGGAACATCGAATTGCAATACAATTGCAGTATTGAATTGCAAATGCATATAGAATCGCAATACATATCGTAAGTCCTTGGCAATTCCCAGACCTACTGTTCACCACTGCCCCATAAAGTACCAGCCACCATGGTCTCTATTCGTCTATTGAGGGAGCCAGACCATAATCCCCTCTAATTAGGATCAGCATGGCCATCGCCCCGCTCAAGGACGGCAGCACCAGCCAGCCAGCGCCTCCCAAAATATTTTCAAAGCCAATTAAAAGGGGCAGGGGGTGTCGGAGGCATACCGTTCCCTTGACGTAGAGTCTGCCGGGGCGGGACAGGTCCACGAACTCGTGGGTGAGATGCATGGTGGGATAGATCATCCTCCTCTTTATTTGGGGTGAGGCAGGGAGGGAGGAGGGGGACAGTGGCTTGGTCTGTTTTGACCTAATGTCACTAGAGGGTGTGGCTTTATCTGATTTGACCTGATGTCACTAGAGGGTGTGGCTGCTCAGACCACAGTAAAGGCTGTGTCTGTGTCTGAGTTACTATTGGTTATTTTCTGCTTGGCATCTCTTTTCACATCTTCGAGCTTTGAGAAAACGTGCTATTGTGGTGTGTGTGTGTGTGGTGTGTGTGTGTATGTGTGTGTGTGTGTGTGTGTGTGTGTGTGTGTGTGTGTGTGTGTGTGTGTGTGTGTGTGTGTGTGTGTGTGTGTGTGTGTGTGTGTGTGTGTGTGTGTGACTGAGAGAGAGACTGCCTCTACCTCTTTCATGATTCTGATCTTGCTCCTATCTCCACGGCCTAGGATAAAGCTTGTTGTTGTGATGTGTCTGTGTGCGTGTGTGAGTCAGTGTGTGTCTCTTCATGGTCTCTGTCTGTCTGTCTGTCTGTCTGTCTGTCTGTCTGTCTGTCTGTCTGTCTGTCTGTCTGTCTGTCTGTCTGTCTGTCTGTCTGTCTGTCTGTCTGTCTGTCTGTCTGTCTGTCTGTCTGTCTGTCTGTCTCGCTCTGTTTTAATAAAGTGTGAGGGATTGGATTAAAGGCTGGGATTTTCTGCATGAATGCATTTGCACATCTGCGTTTTATTTTTGTGCCGCCTTGCCATTTTCCCATTTTATTTCTTCCCTGTGGAGGGAAATGACTTACCTCGCTCACTGTGCCTTTGGACATGTCTGTGTCATAGTGTGTGTGTGTGTGTGTGTGTGTGTGTGTGTGTGTGTGTGTGTGTGTGTGTGTGTGTGTGTGTGTGTGTGTGTGTGTGTGTGTGTGTGTGTGTGTGTGTGTGTGTGTGTGTGTGTGTGTGTGTGTGTGTGTGTGTGTGTGTGTGGACGTTTGTGCATGTGTCATGTTGTTTGCCTGGGTATCACTACATGTGGCTAGTCAGTCCCTGATTGGTCCATCTGAAGTGTCTGTCAATCTGTCAGCTGCATAATATATCCCTATGCTGCCTGTAGAAGACTCCAGTGAAAGACTATCTCTAATATAATCTCTAATACAGAAACCTTCCCTGTCTCCTCATAGCATATGCAAACACTTTGGCTGTGTAGTCGTTTAGCTGTGCACTCTGTCTCTGCCCCCCTCGCCCTGGGGTTTGGTCCTTCGTGTCCCACCGGTTTAGACTCTGGGAAAAGGTTGTGTTCCGGATCGGCACGCAGGGCCCAGTGGAGCGGGAAAAGTCTGGAGCAGGGAGACCGTAGGGAGAGGAGAAGGAATAGACCACCAAACGTCTGTCTGTCTTTACTGTTTACCCATGTCTGTCTGTCTGTCTTTACTGTTTAGCACTGCCTGTCTGTGTCTGTCTATACTGTTTACCCATGTCTGTCTGTTTGTCTGTCTGTGTGTGTGTCTGTCTTTGTTGTTTACCAATGTCTGTCTGTCTGTGTGTCTGTCTTTGTTGTTTACCAATGTCTGTCTGTTTGTCTGTCTGTGTGTGTGTCTGTCTTTGTTGTTTACCAATGTCTGTCTGTGTGTGTGTCTGTCTTTGTTGTTTACCAATGTCTGTCTGTTTGTCTGTCTGTGTGTGTGTCTGTCTTTGTTGTTTACCAATGTCTGTCTGTGTGTGTGTCTGTCTTTGTTGTTTACCAATGTCTGTCTGTGTGTGTGTCTGTCTTTGTTGTTTACCAATGTCTGTCTGTCTGTGTGTCTGTCTTTGTTGTTTACCAATGTCTGTCTGTCTGTCTGTCTGTCTGTCTGTCTGTCTGTCTGTCTGTCTGTCTGTCTGTCTGTCTGTCTGTCTGTCTGTCTGTCTGTCTGTCTGTCTGTCTGTCTGTCTGTCTGTCTGTCTGTCTGTCTGTCTGTCCTGTGGAGACTAGGCTGTACTCACTATCTGTTTTCATCTAGTATAAATATCCAAAGCATATCCAAGGGTTTTGTTGTCACACAGCGCTCTGTCAAATTAATAGAACATTCTGCCACTTTCTTAAATGACACATTTAATATCAATCCCTGCATTTCCTTAGTTCCCTTTTTAATGCATTTTCTCGCTTGTCAAACTGACCTCATGCAGTAGTGTTCAACCATAGAATGACAGATCTTTGTGTTCAACATCCTGCTACATTCTCTGTTTGGAATGGATGTCTAGTCATCATAACAGCCTTGTCTGTTTGGTTGCACCCCGCTACTGGAGTCCATTGGGAGATGTCCAGCCCTCCACCCCCTCCACCCCAGGCCCTTGGTGAGAAAGCCCAAAGAAACGCTGTGTTTCTGGGCAGTGTTTCTGGGCACAGGCTGTGTTTCTGGGCACAGCCTCACTTCCCCCTCTCTCCCTGCAGCTTATTATCCATACTCCAGGCCCCATAATTCGTTTTTTCACCTTTATTTAACCAGATAAGTCAATCGAGAACCAATTCTCATTTACAATAACGACCTGGCCAAGAGGCATAACATTGTAACAGTGAACAGGACAACACAACAAATAAATAGGACACACTAGACAGAGGAAATGTACAAATTCGTCAAATATACAACAATTAGAAATTCACAGTGGGTTTGAGTAGAAAAATTCAAGGAGTAAGAATATTTTAAAGATAATACACAACGCAGAGGTCAATAGAGTAACGGTCAATGGAAATAGTGTTTTTTTCTGTAATATCATTGGGTCAGAGACATGGGAGGAATTTCAGTCCAGGACTCAGAGCTACATGGCAAGTTCTCATTGGTCCAAATTGTTTATACATTGAACCTGAAATAGGATGAGCGGCCTTTCAGGTTATGTCGACGTAGGACTCGTTTTACTGTGGATATAGATACTTTTGTACATGTTTCCTCCAGCATCTTCACAAGGTCCTTTGCTGTTGTTCTGGGATTGATTTGCAGTTTTCACACCAAAGTACATTAATCTCTAGGAGACAGAACGCTTCTCCTTCCTGAGCAGTATTACATTTATATTTTAGTCATTTAGCAGACACTCTTATCTTACCCTGGTGTTGCAAGCACCATGCTCTACCAACTGAGCTACAGGGGTGTATGATCGCTGTGTGGTCCCATGGTGTTTATACCTGTTTATACTTGCGTCTTATTGTTTGTACAGATGAACGTGGTACCTTCAGGCATTTGGAAATTGCTCCTAAGGATGAACCAGACTTGTGGAGGTCTACAATTGTTTTTCGGAGGTCTTGGCTGATTTCTTTTGATTTTCCCATGATATCAAGCAAAGAGGCACTGAGTTTGAAGGTAGGCCTTGAAATACATCCACAGGTACACCTCCAATTGACTCAAATGATGTCAATTAGCCTATCAGAAGCTTCTAAAGCCATGACATCATTTTCTGGAATTGTCCAAGCTGTTTAAATGCACAGTCAATTTAGTGTATGTAAACTTCTGACCCACTGGAATTGTGATACAGTGAATTATGTGAAGTGAAATAATCTGTCTGTAAACATTTGTTGGAAAAATTACTTGTGTCATACACAAAGTAGATGTCCTAACTGACTTGCCAAAACTATAGTTTGTTAACAAGAAATTTGTGGAGTGGTTGAAAAATGAGTTTTAATGACTCCAACCTAAGTGTATGTAAACTTCCGACTTCAGCTGTACCTCTCAGCATAACACTTCCTCTTTGAATACATTTTCCTCCCCTTGATTTGCTTTGGGGTTTGTGTTATCGAAGAGTAACATCAACTGCTAACAGAGGCAACACAACAGACTTAATGATGAGCAGGTACATTGATCAGATAGCAGCCCAGGTCATATGTTTTTGAAGGAGTGTGGTGGGATGAATGTGTCAACTAAGAAGACCCAGATTACACCAGAGTGGCTTATTACCTCTGATAGAGGGATAGTAGAGGAGGTGGGAGAGGGAGATAGAGGATGATAAAGGGGGGAAGGAGTAAAGGAAAGACAGGGAGGCAAATGGATGAGGAAGGGTGAACACAACAAAAAGCCAAATTGAGAGGGAGGGGAGAGAGGTGGTGAGAGGGGAATAAGAGAAAGAGGACTGATTGAGCGAGCGAGGGAAAGGGAGAGATAGAGAGAGAGAGAGAGAGAGAGAGAGAGAGAGAGAGAGAGAGAGAGAGAGAGAGAGAGAGAGAAACACTGTCATTTACCCAGTGAAGATGGGCTGCCCAGTAATGGACACATGATATATGGCCATTGTAAGTTTGTACTAGCCCAAAGTTCACACACACTTACCCTCCGTCACATCTGACCTGTGATTTTACTAGTGCCTTTGACTCATTCCTGGTTCCCTGTGTGTGTTTTGCTCCCTGGGGACTCATAATGAGACAGCGCAGGATGAACAGAGGTACGGTATAGAGGTGTGGAGGAGGAAGAGAGGAGAGATTGAGGTGAAAGAGAGAGAGAACATTTGAAATGTCTATATTCTTTTTTTTTTAAATGTGCGAGTGTAATGTTTACTAATGCTTCTCATGTTTATTTAACTTTGGTTTATTGTGTATTCAATTTGCTTTGTCAATGTAAACATATGTTTCCCATGCCAATAAAGCCCTTTGAATAGAAAACATTGAATTGAGAGATAGAGAGAGAGATGGAGACGGGGAGACTAGGCCTCATAGACAGACAGAGAGGGACTGCCATGTATAGCACAAAACAAACCATGAAATAGATATCTCATCTTACTGGCGATTAGGCAAGATGACAGTGTTTCTCTGTCAGCGGATTCTGTGGATGAACACACACAGCTCTGTTTGTGACTCTCTTTAATTGAACCACATGGTCACGCTCGTCACACACATGCAGACAGATCTGGTTAGCCTGGGTACCAGACTTTTTAGCTAGCATTCCACTCCTTTGTCATATGCCAAAGATGCTAGTGGAATGTTTGTTAAAAAGACTGGTACCCAGGCTAAGATCTGGTGACTTTGACTCCTAACTGGTCTGAGTGAGCTCAGCCTCCCACCACGTTACTTCACTGTTCCTCCACTTAAAAAGACAACTTTCTTCTCCTCCAGACTAGTACACGGCACAGCCTCTTAGAGAGCTAGAGGCAACTCGCCGGTGATTTTCATTGTTATTCATGCATTAATTTATTCGCTCATGGCAGACGTGAAACAGGGCTGTAATATGCAGATGCCGGTTTGTTTCTCGATGGGAATTTTCTGCTCCACTGCCCCTGTAGCTGCCACTAATAATAAAGTGAGGCAAGATGGAGAGAAAAGGAGGAAGGAGGAGGGAGGGAGGGGATGCTTCTCAGGATGCCTCCTGAGCCACCACACGTATGCACACACACAGCTCGTCTCTCGGATAGACAGTGACCAGGTGCGATCGTCCTTGCAGAGGTGACCTTGACCTTGTCACAAAGACCAGGAGTCTAGCTCTCCTCTCTTCTCCTCTCCTCTCTTCTCCTCTCCTCACCTCTCCTCTCCTCTCCTCTCCTCTCCTCTCCTCTCCTCTCCTCTCTTCTCCTAAACTCTCTTCTCCTCTCATCTTCTCTCTTCTCTTCTCACCTCACCTCACCTCTCCTCTCCTCTCCTCTCCTCTCCTCTCCTCTCCTCTCCTCTCCTCTCCTCTCCTCTCCTCTCCTCTCCTCTCCTCTCCTCTCCTCTTCTCTTCTCTTCTCTTCTCTTCTCTTCTCTTCTCTTCTCTTCTCTTCTCTTCTCTTCTCTTCTCTTCTCTTCTCTTCTCCTCTCCTCTCCTCTCCTCTCCTCTCCTCTCCTCTCCTCTCCTCTCCTCTCCTCTCCTCTCCTCTCCTCTCCTCTCCTCTCCTCTCTCATATTAATGAATGGAATGCAGTAAATGGAACGGTATCAAACACATGGAAACGTGTGTTTGATGTTGTTCCATTAATTGCTAGTCATTATGAGCATGTCCACTGATTCAAAGTGATACCAGCCACCACTTCCTGCCTCTGTCTTCCTCTACCTCCCCAGTGAATTTATATGAGATGAAAAAAAAACCTACTGACTGGAAGAGACTGACTGACACACACACACACACACACACACACACACACACACACACACACACACACACACACACACACACACACACACACACACACACACACACACACACACACACACACACACACACACACACTGTCTGTCAGGATAGAGAAACACACCAGTCACATACTGTAGGACTTATTACTTCATAGGGAGGTGAATATTGTCAAACCTATACAGTTGCATCAAAGTCTGAAGTGGATAAAAAGACCTTGAAGAGAGATATAATGATGAAGATATAAGTCATACTATACCAAGCTGTCTCCTTCCTCTAGTACAGTAACTAAAGCTTTCAGTGGATTAAAGTGTTCTATTCTGTTCTATTTGAATTTCAACACACTCAATCGCAATGCAAACCGGAACACACTGTCTGGTTTCTTTTTGCGTCCCTACAACAGCAGTTATACACACACGCACCACAGACACACACACATACACACACAAACACACTCCCCAACACACACACACCTCCTCACACAGTACAGTGCACGTCAAGACATTGTGTCCTCAACCACAAAAACACATGGGCTGCATCCCAAATGACACCCTATTCCCTATTTAGGCCACTACTTTTGAACAGGGCCCATAGGGTTCTGGTTGAAAGTAGTGCACTATATAGGGAATAGGGTGCCATTTTGGGGCTCAACCATGGTTCACTGGGACCTAAGGCATGCCATGCACCCAGGCCTGAGTCCAAACTCTGAGTGTGTCCAATCAGCCAAGGCTTTACTAGAGGCCAAATCTGTAGCGTATAATTGGGTTTTAATCAGCTTTCTCATTCAGGCGAGCGCTAAAGATTAGGGCAGCACGGGCTCCGCTCAAAATAAGCATTCATGAAGGCGTGTGAAAGCCTCTGACCCATCGCAACGAATCATACAGACCCACAGACAGGAGGCCGCAGACTCTTCCTCAACCTCTTCCTCTCTCCTTCTCTCCACTTTCTCTCCCTCATGTTTCTCCAACCCTCTCCTCGCTCCTCCCCTCCATCTCTCCCTTTTCTTTGCTCTCTCTCTCTCTTCCTCTCGCTCGTTCTCTCCATCTTTCACTCATGGGGATCCACACAAGTCAGGCCTGGCAGGAAAAGAGCCCTTCTTAAGGACACATACCACCCCTAGACAAAGATATACACACATACCACCCCTACACAAAGATACACACACATGCCACCCCTACACAAAGATACACACACATACCACACCTAGACAAAGATATACACACACATACCACCCCTAGACAAAGATATACACACACATACCACCCCTAGACAAAGATATACACACACGTACCACCCCTACACAAAGATACACACACATACCACCCCTAGACAAAGATATACACACACATACCACCCCTAGACAAAGATATAAACACACATACCACCCTTAGACAAAGATATACACACACATACCACCCCTAGACAAAGATATACACACACATACCACCCCTAGACAAAGATACACACACATACCACCCCTAGACAAAGATATACACACACATACCACCCCTAGACAAAGATATACACACACATACCACCCCTACACAAAGATACACACACATACCACCCCTAGACAAAGATATACACACATACCACCCCTAGACAAAGATACACACACATACCACCCCTAGACAAAGATACACACACATACCACGCCTACACAAAGATACACACACATACCACCCCTACACAAAGATACACACACATACCACCCCTACACAAAGATACACACACATACCACCCCTACACAAAGATACACACACATACCACCCCTAGACAAAGATATACACACATACCACCCCTAGACAGAGATACACACACACATACCACCCCTACACAAAGATACACACACATACAGCTGGATGAAACAAGCTTGTTGGTACAGCACACAAAATGACCTTCCTCCCTCCTCATCATCAGATTTGTCAGGAAGGCGGGATTTGGCTTATCCAACATGGCCTGTTTAAGTGGGTTCCTTATTAAAAAGCTGCTTGGTTTTGAGAGCGGAGCGTTTAGATGAGTTAGTCGTTCCTAATCCTGTCTGTTGCTGCCTCTCTCTGGGGTGAGCCACACTCTTTATGTCGTTAATGAAGTGCAGTGAGATGAAAACCTTTATAATGGGATTTAGTTAGAACTGGGGACAGCTTCCAGAGAGACGGAGAAAATATCTTATCATCGTCATACACAGCGCCATCACCATAGTTAACATCACAATCATAATAACCATCGTCATCATCATGTTTCTCTTCTCTTTCTCTCGCACTTCTACTCAGTGTTGAGGCATGTCCTGTTCTCTCTGGCTTCTGTTATCACTGTTAGATAGACTGGGTACAGTGTGTGTGTGTGTGTGTGTGTGTGTGTGTGTGTGTGTGTGTGTGTGTGTGTGTGTGTGTGTGTGTGTGTGTGTGTGTGTGTGTGTGTGTGTGTGTGTGTGTGTGTGTGTGTGTGTGTGTGTGTGTGTACAGTATGTGTGTGTGTGTGTGTATTTGTGTGTGTGTGTGTGTGTGTGTGTGTGTTTGTTTGTGTGCAGATACAACCAGGCTCTCTATGCCCTTCATCAGGACATTAGTCATGTGTATAATAGGAGAGAAGTCATGATGATGCTGACCGGTGGAGAGATGCAACGCTCCCCTTGGTGGTCCAGAACCAGCCACCCAGCACGCCAAACCAGAGAGTCCATCTCTGCACCACAGAAAACCAGCCACCCAGCACGCCAAACCAGAGAGTCCATCTCTGCACCACAGAAGACCAGCCACCCAGCACGCCAAACCAGAGAGTCCATCTCTGCACCACAGAAAACCAGCCACCCAGCACGCCAAACCAGAGAGTCCATCTCTGCACCACAGAAGACCAGCCACCCAGCACGCCAAACCAGAGAGTCCATCTCTGCACCACAGAAACACGACAGTAATGTCTCTTCTCAGAATCCTCGTGCTCAACCTAGAAACACCAACACCTCATTTGCATTTCTTTTTTAGTTATTTAGCAGATGCTCTAATCCACAGTTCTAATATTAGGTATACTATACACTGCAACAGAAACCTCTAAGAAAAATATGCATATACTGTATACAGTACATACGGTCCACATTTACATGTAGTAGACCCAGTAGACCCAGTATGGATACCCAGAGTGGTGGCTAGTAGACCCAGTAAGGATATCCAGAGTGGTGTTTAGTAGACCCAGTATGGATATCCAGAGTGGTGGCTAGTAGACCCAGTATGGATATCCAGAGTGGTGGCTAGTAGACCCAGTATGGATGTCCAGAGTGGTGGCTAGTAGACCCAGTAGACCCAGTATGGATATCCAGAGTGGTGGCTAGTAGACCCAGTATGGATATCCAGAGTGGTGGCTAGTAGACCCAGTATGGATGACCAGTATGGATACCCAGAGTGGTGGCTAGTAGACCCAGTATGGATGACCAGTATGGATGACCAGTATGGATGTCCAGAGTGGTGGCTAGTAGACCCAGTATGGATGACCAGTATGGATATCCAGAGGGGTGGCTAGTGACCCATTATGGATGACCAGTATGGATGACCAGTATGGATGTCCAGAGTGGTGGCTAGTAGACCAGTATGGATATCCAGAGTGGTGGCTATTAGACCCAGTATGGATATCCAGAGTGGTGGCTAGTAGACCCAGTATGGATGTCCAGAGTGGTGGCTAGTAGACCCAGTAGACCCAGTATGGATATCCAGAGTGGTGGCTAGTAGACCCAGTATGGATACCCAGAGAGGTGGCTAGTAGACCCAGTAAGGATATCCAGAGTGGTGGCTAGTAGACCCAGTATGGATATCCAGAGTGGTGGCTAGTAGACCCAGTATAGATACCCAGAGTGGTGTTTAGTAGACCCAGTATGGATATCCAGAGTGGTGGCTAGTAGACCCAGTAAGGATATCCTGAGTGGTGGCTAGTAGACCCAGTATGGATATCCAGAGTGGTGGCTAGTAGACCCAGTATGGATATCCAGACTGGTGGCTAGTAGACCCAGTATGGATATCTAGAGTGGTGGCTAGTCGACCCAGTATGGATGTCCAGAGTGGTGGCTAGTAGACCCAGTAGACCCAGTATGGATACCCAGAGTGGTGGCTAGTAGACCCAGTAGACCCAGTAAGGATATCCAGAGTGGTGTTTAGTAGACCCAGTATGGATGACCAGTATGGATACCCAGAGTGGTGGCTAGTAGACCCAGTATGGATGACCAGTATGGATACCCAGAGTGGTGACTGGTAGACCCAGTATGGATGACCAGTTTGGATACCCAGAGTGGTGGCTAGTAGACCCAGTATGGATGACCAGTATGGATACCCAGAGTGGTGGCTAGTAGACCCAGTATGGATGACCAGTATGGATGACCAGTATGGATGTCCAGAGTGGTGGCTAGTAGACCCAGTATGGATGACCAGTTTGGATACCCAGAGTGGTGGCTAGTAGACCCAGTATGGATGACCAGTATGGATACCCAGAGTGGTGGCTAGTAGACCCAGTATGGATGACCAGTATGGATATCCAGAGGGATGACTAGTAGACCCATTATGGATGACCAGTATGGATGACCAGTATGGATGTCCAGAGTGGTGGCTAGTAGACCCAGTATGGATGACCAGTATGGATATCCAGAGTGGTGGCTAGTAGACATAGTATGGATGACCAGTATGGATATCCAGAGGGATGACTAGTAGACCCATTATGGATGACCAGTATGGATGACCAGTATGGATGTCCAGAGTGGTGGCTAGTAGACCCAGTAGACCCAGTATGGATACCCAGAGTGGTGGCTAGTAGACCCAGTAGACCCAGTAAGGATATCCAGAGTGGTGTTTAGTAGACCCAGTATGGATGACCAGTATGGATACCCAGAGTGGTGGCTAGTAGACCCAGTATGGACGACCAGTATGGATACCCAGAGTGGTGACTGGTAGACCCAGTATGGATGACCAGTTTGGATACCCAGAGTGGTGGCTAGTAGACCCAGTATGGATGACCAGTATGGATACCCAGAGTGGTGGCTAGTAGACCCAGTATGGATGACCAGTATGGATGACCAGTATGGATGTCCAGAGTGGTGGCTAGTAGACCCAGTATGGATGACCAGTTTGGATACCCAGAGTGGTGGCTAGTAGACCCAGTATGGATGACCAGTATGGATACCCAGAGTGGTGGCTAGTAGACCCAGTATGGATGACCAGTATGGATATCCAGAGGGATGACTAGTAGACCCATTATGGATGACCAGTATGGATGACCAGTATGGATGTCCAGAGTGGTGGCTAGTAGACCCAGTATGGATGACCAGTATGGATATCCAGAGGGTGGCTAGTGACCCATTATGGATGACCAGTATGGATGACAGTATGGATGTCCAGAGTGGTGGCTAGTAGACCCAGTATGGATGATCCAGAGTGGTGGCTAGTCCAGAGTGGTGGCTCGTAGACATAGTATGGATGACCAGTATGGATATCCAGAGGGATGACTAGTAGACCCATTATGGATGACCAGTATGGATGACCAGTATGGATGTCCAGAGTGGTGGCTAGTAGACCCAGTATGGATGACCAGTATGGATATCCAGAGGGGTGGCTAGTGACCCATTATGGATGACCAGTATGGATGACCAGTATGGATGTCCAGAGTGGTGGCTAGTAGACCAGTATGGATATCCAGAGTGGTGGCTAGTAGACCCAGTATGGATGTCCAGAGTGGTGGCTAGTAGACCAGTATGGATATCCAGAGTGGTGGCTAGTAGACCCAGTATGGATACCCAAAGTGGTGGCTAGTAGACCCAGTATGGATACCCAGAGTGGTGGCTAGTAGACCAATTATGGATGACCAGTATGATTGTCCAGAGTGGTGGCTAGTAGACCCAGTATGGATGACCAGTATGGTTGTCCAGAGTGGTGGCTAGTAGACCCCAGTATGGATGACCAGTATGGTTGTCCAGAGTGGTGGCTAGTAGACCCAGTATGGATGACCAGTATGGATATCCAGAGTGGTGTCCAGTGCCACCTGACTAGACAGTGATCTGTCTCTCTCTTTGTGTCTGCTCTGCTGTGATCTGGTGAGTCCTGCTCCTCATGACCTGCCAGCCATATTGGTCTGCTTATTGTTCTGTCAACAGCATCTGTTGGGCCTGATAAAGGGCTTAGACCAGCCCCCCATAGGCCCGCTGGAGTTAGGTTGGATTAGGATGTTGTGTGTGTGTGTGTGTGTGTGTGTGTGTGTGTGTGTGTGTGTGTGTGTGTGTGTGTGTGTGTGTGTGTGTGTGTGTGTGTGTGTGTGTGTGTGTGTGTGTGTGTGTGTGTGTGTGTGTGTGTGTGTGTGTAGGGTAATTATAACCCATAGCCCATACCCTATCAGAGCACCAGCCACAGTGAGAGAGAGAGGCGATCAGTTGATCGACAGTACACAGCTTGCCTGCCCTGCTTTTCTGTGTCCCCTTTCTTCTTCGTTCTATCTTTATGGAACTTGTAAGTATTCAGTTCAAGGTCATCTCATTAATATTATATCTGTGTCCTCCATCTTGTTTCCTTACTTTCACATATGACGGAGGGAGGTATGTGTCTCACACGCACACACACCCATCCATAATCCGTGCTTGTATGTTCCCGATCCATCCGCCCAGCGGGAATCTCTCAGGAGCATGGCAAAACGTTCCCAAGCCTCATCCACTTCCCCCTAGATCTCGTTTCCCCTCCGGACTTCCCAAGGAAAAAGCCCTTCAGAAGCAGCCGTGCTCCTGTGACATTCCTCAATCTCCCGACCCTCGGATCAGTTTGGCTCCACGTGTGTGTGTGTGTGTGTGTGTGTGTGTGTGTGTGTGTGTGTGTGTGTGTGTGTGTGTGTGTGTGTGTGTGTGTGTGTGTGTGTGTGATATGTGTTGATAATACGAGGCTAGACGTTAGGAAAACGACTCTCAATCAATCACTGCATCGTACATTTAACACACGGCAGTCAGACCACAGTTGGTACAGTATAAGAGTGGCGAGCTGGGGAGAACAGTACATTAAACAGAGTCAGGAGGAAGATACGGGAGATCCCCCCCCTATTCCCTCCCCAAGCTCTCCTTTTATAACCACAACCACTGGAAGGTCCACTAGCTGTTAAAATGACATGGTTATTGTCTTCTTGGTAGTCATGACACACTTCAGAAAACGCTCCCTCTTCCTCCCTCCCTTCCTCCTCAATCACTCCCTCTTCCCCCCTCCCTTCCTCCTCAATCACTCCCTCTTCCCCCCTCCCTTCCTCCTCAATCACTCCCTCTTCCCCCCTCCCTTCCTCCTCAATCACTCCCTCTTCCCCCCTCCCTCCCTTCCTCCTCAATCACTCCCTCTTTCTGCTGATCTGACATGTGCGTCCCCGCGAAGTCATTCCAGTTAGTTCAAAGGCAACATCTTCTTTCCTATTTCTCGCCCCATCACAAGGGCTGTCGGAGCTAAGCTGTTAAAATGGCTGACGGTGTGCCTGCCTGAACTCATGCAGTGCAGCGTTGCTGTGATTGGACGAGCAGAGCATGCAGCAGAAGCGACTGGGTACAGTACGCTGAGGAACTAGCTGGAGGATAGAAGTGGAGCTTCTAGTGATTCATCTCTTCTCCACCCCCCATCTACACAAACACACACAAACACACTGTATGCACACATAAAGGCCTATACTGTACACACACACACCACACACACACAAACCCCATACACACACACACTGCGAAAACACATATACAAGCATTCAGAACATAACACACAGAGCGAAATATATATATATATATATATATATATACTACAGACACACAAATACACAGATACACAGAGAGAGAAGCACACTGGTGTGTCATTTGACCTGATTTCGTTTGATTTAACAGGAGCGGAAGCGTGTTCTTTCGCTGATCAAGGGTGCTTGACATTCTAGAGCCCCAGATTTCCCCAGTCAAGGGGAAGAGAGTGTTGAGAGGGCAGAGTAGAGCAGAGCATTCAAGCACACACAGTTTGGTAACTTGAACACAAATTTGCTGTTTCCCTCCCTCTCTCCGTCCGTAGTCTGTCTCTCTTTCTCTCCCTCACCAATCTTCCTCTTACTGGCTATGTTCTCTCAATCACATTGATTGTCTGTCTGTCAGTCCATCCCCTCCATGTTACCCAACCTGTCTGTCTGGCATTCTCTCTCCTGGGTCTTATCCTTCTTCTGTCAAATTCCACCATCTCTCTTCTCACCATCATCCTTCCTCTTTCAGATGTGTTTTATTCCCTGTCTTCGTCTCTCTCCTCCACCTTGTCCTGACACTGGCCCTCTCCTTTTAACAGACCTTTTATGATATGACTGCATCGGTCTCTCTGCTCAGAATCAGACCTACAGTCTAGGTTAGTCCAAGTCTCCACGCACTGACACACACACACACACACACACACACACACACACACACACACACACACACACACACACACACACACACACACACACACACACACACACACACACACACACACACACACACACACACACACACACACACGAGAGATGGTATGCAGGTGTAAGATGTGACAGGCTGTGCCCAGGCTACAGGCTATATAACTGCAGCAAAATTCCACTCTTTCTGTCCCTCTCTCTGTCCCCATTCCATAGCTCTCTCTCCTTCTCCCTCTCCATATCTCTCTCTCCTTCTCCGTATCTTTCTCTCCTTCTCTATATCTTTCTCTCCTTCTCCTTCTCTATATCTCTCTCTCCTTCTCCCTCTCTATATCTCTCTCTCCTTCTACCTCTCTATCTCTCTCTCTCCTTCTCCATATCTCCTCCATATCTATATCTCTCTCCTTCTCCTCCATATCTCTCTCTCCTTTTCACTCTCTACATATCTCTCTCCTTCTCATTCTCCATATCTCTCCTTCTCCCTCTCTATATCTCTCTCTCCTTCTACCTCTCTATCTCTCTCTCTCCTTCTCCATATCTCTCTCTCCTTCTCTCTCTCTAGATCTCTCTCTCCTCCATATCTATATCTCTCTCCTTCTCCTCCATATCTCTCTCTCCTTCTCCCTCTCTAGATCTCTCTCTCCTTCTCCTCCATATCTCTCTTTCCTTTTCCCTCTCTACATATCTCTCTCCTTCTCATTCTCCATATCTCTCTCTGCTTCTCCCTCTCTAGATCTCTCTCCTTCTCCATATCTCTCTCCTTCTCTATATCTCTCTCTCCTTCTCCCTCTCTATATCTCTCTCTCCTTCTACCTCTCTATCTCTCTCTCTCCTTCTCCATATCTCTCTCTCCTTCTCTCTCTCTAGATCTCTCTCTCTCCTCCATATCTATATCTCTCTCCTTCTCCTCCATATCTCTCTCTCCTTCTCCCTCTCTAGATCTCTCTCTCCTTCTCCTCCATATCTCTCTTTCCTTTTCCCTCTCTACATATCTCTCTCCTTCTCATTCTCCATATCTCTCTCTGCTTCTCCCTCTCTAGATCTCTCTCCTTCTCCATATCTCTCTCCTTCTCTATATCTCTCTCTCCTTCTCCCTCTCTATATCTCTCTCTCCTTCTACCTCTCTATCTCTCTCTCTCCTTCTCCATATCTCTCTCTCCTTCTCTCTCTCTAGATCTCTCTCTCTCCTCCATATCTATATCTCTCTCCTTCTCCTCCATATCTCTCTCTCCTTTTCCCTCTCTACATATCTCTCTCCTTCTCATTCTCCATATCTCTCCTTCTCCCTCTCTATATCTGTCTCTCCTTCTACCTCTCTATCTCTCTCTCTCCCCTTCTCCATATCTCTCTCTCCTTCTCTCTCTCTAGATCTCTCTCTCTCCTCCATATCTATATCTCTCTCCTTCTCCTCCATATCTCTCTCTCCTTTTCCCTCTCTACATATCTCTCTCCTTCTCATTCTCCATATCTCTCTCTCCTTCTCCCTCTCTAGAGCTCACTCCTTCTCCATATCTCTCTCTCCTACTCCATATCTCTCTCTCCTTCTCCATATCTATATCTCTCTCCTTCTCCTTCTCCATATCTTTCTCCTTCTCCCTCTCTAGATCTCTCTCTCCTTCTCCTCCATATCTCTCTTTCCTTTTCCCTCTCTACATATCTCTCTCCTTCTCATTCTCCATATCTCTCTCTGCTTCTCCCTCTCTAGTTCTCTCTCCTTCTCCATATATCTCTCCTTCTCCATATCTCTCTCTCCTTCTCCCTCTCTAGATCTCTCTCTCCTTCTCCATATCTCTCTCTCCTTCTCCATCTCTATATCTCTCTCTCCTTCTCCTTCTCCATTTCTCTCCCTCCTTCTCCCTCTCTATATCTCTCTCTCCTCCATCTCTCTCCTCCATATCTCTCTCCTCCATATCTCTCTCTCCTTCTCCCTCTCTCTCTCCTTCTCCCTCTCTACATCTCTCTCTCCTCCTTCTCCATATCTCTCTCTCCTTCTCCTTCTCTATATCTCTCTCCTTCTCCTCGATATCGCTCTCTCCTTCTCCTCTATATCGCTCTCTCCTTCTCCGTCTCTATAGCTCTCTCTCCTTCTCCCTCTCTATATCTCTCTCCTTCTCCTTCTCGATATCGCTCTCTCCTTCTCCTCTATATCGCTCTCTCCTTCTCCCTCTCTATAGCTCTCTCCTTCTCCCTCTCTATATCTCTCTCCTTCTCCTTCTCGATATCGCTCTCTCCTTCTCCTCTATATCTCTCTCTCCTTCTCCCTCTCTACATCTCTCTGTCCTTCTCCTTCTCCATATCTCTCTCTCCTTCTCCCTCTCTAGAACTCTCTCTCCTTCTCCATATCTCTCTCACTATCTCTATTCCTTTCTCTGTTTCCACATCTCCTTACCACCAGAGCCTACAGGGAGTGATGAAGTGAGACGTAGTCACACTGTGTGACCTATAATGAGAGTGACTGAGGACTATTTGAAGGTCATTACTTAGCTACTTAATGTATATTTAGTTAGTATGTGCATGCCTTGCTATAGAATACCAACAACCTCCTACTACAGACACACAGGAACAGAGACAGACAGAGATAGAGACAGACGGAGGGATAGATAGAGAGGAAGATTATGCAGACAGACAGACAGAGTATGCTGTAGTCTACAGACAGATAGACGCACAGACTGCATATGTCCCACCAATGATTCCAGGCAATACAGAACATGCATTACAAATGCATTTTTGGCGGAAAACACTGTCTTTCACTTGCAAGAACACAGTCGTGCTTTTCATAAAAGCATCGTTATTCAAAGATATTACTCCATGCATACAGATACGGACACACTCTCACGCATGCACAAACACATACAGACACACACACGCGCATGCATACACACACACGGGTTGTTTATGCATTGGTGCTCACATTGTTGCTATGTGTGTATGTGTGTGCATGTGTTTGTGTGTGTGTGTTTGTGTGTGTCTGTTTGGGCCAGGCAGATTGCCCCCCAGTCAGAGGGGAGGGAGCTGTCTCAGCTCGTCAGCATTAGGTGCCCACGCCGCCTTGATCACCGCCGACAGCCAGCCACAGGAAATGATGCGCTGTGAAGCCGCCCAAAGCACCCATGTGACCCGCTGTGGTCAGAGGGGGAGAGAGAGGGAGGGAGGAGAAGGGAGCCAGTGAGGCGGTGTGCCCTGCTTGGCATGGCAATGACACACACACACACACACACACACGCGCGCGCACACACACACGCACGCGCGCACACACACACACACACACACACACACACACACACACTGACAAGACATAGAGACAGAGAGAACGAAACACACGCCACAGCTAGTGATATATTTGCTCTGGCTGAGTGGCAGTGAAATGTATCCCAGTATGTCTGGCACCAGATCCCTGTTGCCGTGCCATTGTTCTTCTGTTCCACACTACTACCACTCTTAACAGAGACACACACACACACACACACACAGCTCTAGTCTCCAGACTAGTCTAGAGACAGATTCCAAATACCGTAGGCTGCATCTCCTGCTTACGGCCCTCCTTCAGAGCTGCTGGTCAGAGGTTAGGGGTTAAAGGTTAGTGGTGAGGTCTGTTACAGGGCCTCTGTGGGAGGAGGTATGTGTGTGTCCGTGTGTGTGGTGGGTTTTTCCACGGCTGACCTCACACTCTCTCACGTTTATAGACCCTTTGTTTTACAGATTTTCCAGGCTTACCTTCAGGTGTGTCACGGACTGTCACATTTCCAGACCAGAGAGACACTCCAATGTTTCCACTGGCTCCGTCCTCAATGCATACTTTCTGGCATACTCTGCCCCTCTCTCCTTTCACTTTCGATATCCCTCACTCTCTTTCTCTTCTTCACATGAATTGATACACTTTCTTCCTTACCGTCTTCTCCGTTTACTGCTTTTTCTCGTTTTTTTTCCCGTCTTTCGTCTGTCATTCCCCCTCCTTTCTTTGTTCAGACACACGGGCTCAAATATGATTTGACATTTTTCAAATACTTATAGCGTTTGCTCTAGCCCGCCTGGAGTGCAGATGGGCTTGGTTTACAGTTTTCAGACCATTATATCGGTCCATTAAGCGAGGGTAGCTCAATCAATCCCAGATAACGTATATTTGCAATGATTTTGAATAGTATTTGAACCCAGGTGTGGTGTCACGCGGGAACACTTTGGTCTGTTGATATAAATCTGTGTGTGTGTGTGTGTGTGTGTGTGTGTGTGTGTGTGTGTGTGTGTGTGTGTGTGTGTGTGTGTGTGTGTGTGTGTGTGTGTGTGTGTGTGTGCGTGCGCGCGCGCGCTCTGTAGACACATACACTGCTATAACACTGAGATTTCCCTCTCTTCCTTTCCACAGGATTCCCCCATTCGTTTTACAGTAACGAGAACACAACTCTACTCCCAAACACATAGAAAACAACATCCTTATGGCACTTTAATGGTTGCGCTTCTATTGGAGGCATAAATGAACTTAACAGATCTACGGACAAATAGTTACATTGGACATTTTAATGAGAGTGACTGAGCACTTGAAGGTCATTGCTTGGCTACATAATGTACATTTAGTTAGTATGTGCATGCCTCGCTATAGAATACCAACAACCGTATCTTCAAGCTCTACGCCATCCTGCTGGACCAACTCTGCACGATTCACCTGCTAAACCACAGTTCGATATAATGAAAGCAGGCCACTGCACAGAGACAGTATTGATTGGTGTCACGACTTCTGCCGAAGTCGATGCCTCTCCTTGTCCGGGCGGTGCTCGGCGGTCGACGTCACCGGTCTTCTAGCCATCATTGATCCACTTCTCATTTTCCATTGGTTTTGTCTTGTCTTCCTACACACCTGGGTCCAATCCCATTCGTTACATGTTGTGTATTTAACCCTCTGTTTCCCCTCGTGTCCTTGTCGGAGATTGTTTGTGAATATGCTCGTGTGTTATGGATTGGTGCGCGACGGGTTCTTGTACCCACTTTTATTTATTATGTACTTTGGTTTTGCAGTTTTGTTAACATTATTAAACTACTCCGTTTATACCAATTTGGATTCTCCTGCGCCTGACTTCCCTGCCACCTACACACACGACGGTACAATTGGTAGCTAGCCACGGTATTAAACATATGCAAGCCACAATGAAGTCCTATTAGTAACACAAGTCTGGGTGCAGTTTGTATAATTCATTCCTCTACTAACCCAGGGAGAGAGGGACCATGGTGAGAGGCAGCAGGACAGATGTACAGAGCAACACAGAGAGAGAGAGAGATGTAGGGATAACTGAGGAGAGATGAGGATGAGAGACTAGAGGTGAGAGGTAGGGCACATAAAGGGGAGTCTTTATTGATAATCATTCTAGGTTAGAGGATGGTACTGTGTATGGTAATATTGGTAGAGATCCTCCCTTTGTCTCTCCTCCTTATCCATCTCATCCTCGTGGGAGAGGAAGAGTAGTCTGTAGAATACCTCACGTGTCTGATCTCTGGCACTCCCATTCACCCTACGTATGTAGGATCTTAATTTGAGCCAGTTTACATAATTCATGGACAGTTTTTGTAGGGGTTGATATGTTTTTTTGTTAGGGCAAATCCAGTCTGACATTTTAAGTGGAAATTACAAACGTAAGAAGCCTTTTTAAACCTTGAATACACTACAAGTTTGCATTTCCTGCTGTGCAGGGAAATGATCAGCAACAAAAGAATGATCCAATTAAGATCCTAGATCTGTATCTTCCTCCTCTTCTTCCTCATCCCTCCCCCTCCTCCTAATCTGGTTGAACCCAGCTCCAGGGATGAAACATACACACAGATGTTGTATTTATGTTGGAGAATCCATCTCTCTCTTTTCTCCCTGTGTCTGTCTTTCTGTGTGTGTGACTGAGTGTGAAATACATGCTAAACAGTACATCTGAGGAGTCCCCTTCCCTGTAGAGTGTCGGGTACAGGTGTCAGAGTACAGCATCGCCCTCCCCACCCCTCCCTATCCTCCTTCTCTTCCTCTCCCTCTTTCCTCCGTCACACTGTGATGACAGCTTCCTCTCTTCCTCTCTCGGACTCTTCTAGACTGAGACTCATCTGAACCGGCCTCCTGGCCTGCTACTCCGCTCCAGTCTCAGGAGCTTTACTGTTGTTTCCACTGGGAGTCACAACTGACCAGTATGCTCTTCTATCATTGTTGCCATTCTTAGTAGCAGCTGTACTAGTTGTATTCGTTTTAGTGGTGGTATTTGTTCCAAAGCCACAATCATTGCTATTCCCATACAGTAATTACAATGATAATCAGTGGGCCTAAGGACCAGTAATCTGATAGCAGATGCTGTTGTTGTGCCACTGGGCACCTGGTGCCTCCAACCCTCTGGTAATCATAGGGCTCAGGTGCAGGAGAGTTCTCCTCTTAGATATGGCTCCTCTCCTTCCCATTTGAACCCTTTCACATGCCTAGCACAGCTCCACGGTGGCCTCAAGTTCACAATGTAACCCTCTGGTCACCTCCAAAACACCTTTTTAGACACTTCCATCGGCATCCTACCAACCCTTAGTCACTTGCAAACTCCAGCTCCATTGCCAGCACCTCCCTTCTCCCCTCTGTCAGCCTGCCCTGGAGCAATCACCCTCGCTCCCGGACCCTCCTCCTCTGTCCGTCCATCAGTCAAACCAGTCAGTCCGTTCCGCTCTGAGGGTGTTCTGTACTCTCCTATTCATTTGTTTGTTTGACAGAGAGAGAGAGACAGATATAGAGAGAGAGAGAGAGAGAGAGAGATAGAGATAGATAGATAGACAGAGAGAGAGAATGAGAGAGGCGGCGAGAGAGCGAGAGAGAGAGAGAGATGGCGAGAGAGGAAAAAAAGAGGAGAGAGCGAGAGCTAGCCGCTTCTCGTCATGCTGTTTTCATCTCCATTGGCTGTCGGTCATCACCTGGGCGGGAACACTCCACTGCAGGTTGGCAGAGCTAATTGACGCTAGTCGCTTGGAAGAGAGGAGGAAGAAGAGGGGGAGAAGGAGGTAGCTTTAATAAATCATATTGGTGTTGTTCTGCCTGTCAGACATCCCTATCAGTTGTCAAAAGTGAGAATAAAACTTTACTGTATAGTTTCAAGTATACTGAGCATCATGTAAGTTCTATGCTTCTATAGTGTGATGATGGGTAGTACATTTCATATCCACTGGGTTATGTCCAGTGATATTCCCAATGAAAACAAATCCAGCACATACTGTAGTAGAATAGGGTTTGTGATACACAACAATACGTAACCAAAGAGAATACGACGAGTACACACACCCATCGGTCCAGAGAAGAAACCGTTTGTGGCAGTTTAAAACACGCACACCAATCGAACCAGCAGTGTGATTTCTCCCTGTCCCCCCCGCCTGGGACTGATTGGACAGTAAAGGGGAACATTAAAAGACAGTTACACCTAGACATGTATTGATCACCGCTGTCCGCATGCTGGAGAGAGACAGAAGAGGAACTCCACATAAAGACTCGCTCAACAGAATGTGTTTGTGTTTGGAAGTTAACAGTATGTGTGTTTGTAGCAGTTTGGGCAGTCTGTTGATGTGTATAACTGTGCATATGTAGCTAATGGATATAAATGGATTTCACCCTTTAGAAGTTTCTGGATTTTACTATGTCTTCATCCAAATACAACAGTGTGCTTGCATTCTTCTCTCTGACAGCTAGTTGTATTAGGCTGACACGGTATGAGGAAGACTGCGCTAAAAATACTCCAGTCATTAGTCATGTAAAAGCTTGTTCAAATGTCATAGCGAATTACTATCTATCTCAATGCATGTCAGAGCTCTATCTCCCAGGTGACACATTTCTCAATATTCCGAACATCTTCCCCCTCCCGCCTCGTGTCTCCTGCCCTCCCTGTCACACCGTCCCATTGTGCCCACCTCTTCCGCCACCCGCGCCACTCCTGCCCACTACACCACTCTGTCTCTGACAGCATGCCACCGTACAGATCCTGCATGTTAATTAATGCCCGCCCGCCCACTGCGACTCTGCCCGTCCTCCTCCTCGTCCCTGGTCCCTTGTGTGCTGCTCTACCCTACACACTCACTCACGCACGCACACTCTGAGGCCAGTTATCAGCGGCCCAGCAGCGGAGCGGAGGGCTACAGAGGATGTAATTTCACTGGAGTGGAATGTGACAGCTTGACCTTCTCCCTCTCTCTCTCCAGGGCCCCCATCCTCATCACCATAGATACCTGGCTCCGCCGGGCACCGCGCTACACCCATATAGCCGTATTATTATCAACACCACTACCATCACTACTATACTCCCCCTCCGATATCAAACAATCACGGTTGAACTCATTTGCCCATCATAGTCAAGAGGAGCCCAAACACAACTCCACTGTGGTGACCTCTCTAGCCGTCACAGGGAGCCATTATGCCCTGTGGAGTTTCATCGTGCCTGGGTTAGACTAACTCAACTCTGTCCCGGGTGAGGCTTGTTGTGGATGTTGATGATGTTGCGTCTAGTGTTTGGTAACATACAATCTGACGCCTGTTTCTGGGTGCTTGTGTAGAGTAGTGGATATGCCTTGACTCACAGTCTGACTGAACAGCACTCCTCTGCGAAGACACTGATCGTACTAGCTGTCCTTTCATAATGCTCTCTATCTCCCGCTGAAGGACAATGGGCTGTGTCATGGCTGGTGAATCTAAAGCGGAGAGCCAGCCTCTCTCATTAGCCCTGGCTCTCTCATGCCTGTGTGGGCTATATGGTTGGCACAGTGGTTGGCAGGGCTAGTCGGCTGGTACAGCTGCCCTCCATACCCACAGTCTGCCATGAGAACTGGGGGTCCATGGCTACTGTGGTTTATACACTACAGTCAAGGACACCTTGGCTAGCCGTGCTTGTCCCTGGAACCTCTACTGAGCAGCTGAGGGACGGAGGAGACTTCTCTAGCACCAGAGTCTGTGGAGGAAATGCACCTGATTCCAAACTCCTCCTGTGGTTTCTGACGTTCTGTGTGTATCCCGTATAGTCTACCTGCTCCTAGCACACTTCACCATCACCCTCTCTCAACTCACACCAATAACATCCTCTTCAACTCACCGCCAGTCTGCCCGCCTCACACCACAAAAGAATACAGAGAGAAGGAGGGAGATGGAAAAAAGAGGGGGAAGAGCAACAAGATGGAGGTAGAGAGAGGGAAGTCAGATATTAGATGGAGACACCGATTGGGGGGGGGAGAGAGCAGAACGAGGAAGGATGGAAGGAGGGAGGCGAGCAGAGAGAGGGAGAGATGGAGGAAGGGGTAGAGGGAAAGCAAGGGAGCGATTTAATGGTGTAATTAAGTTCCTGATAGCACTCTGGGAGATGTGCTTTGGCCAGGCTCCAGTAGAGCTTAGCACTACACCAAGGCTCTTCAGCCTGCTCTCCTCTCCTGCCTTTAGAGGAACACACACACACACACACACACACACACACACACGAAGTTAAACACACTCACACCGCACAAACACACAGACACATGGTTTCTAGCTCACTCTGTCACACACAAACACACAAACTCAGTCCATGTACAGTTGACCACACAGAGAGACACACACACTCAGCGCTGGCAGGCTCCACAACATTGCGCTAAGGCAAAAGACGAAAGACACAAAGGAGAGAGAGAAGCGATGGATGAATATGAGCAACTGTCACTCAGATCAGGCACACTCACAGCTGCAATGACATACACACATTACACACACACTGCTGCAATGACATACACACATTACATACTCACAGCTGCAATGACATAGACACATTACACACACACTGCTGCAATGACATACACACATTACACACTCACTGCTGCAATGACATACACACATTACACACTCACAGCTGCAATGACATACACACATTACACACTCACAGCTGCAATGACATACACACATTACACATACACTGCAGCAATGACATACACACATTACACACTTACAGCTGCAATGACATACACACATTACATTTACATTACATTTACATTTACGTCATTTAGCAGACGCTCTTATCCAGAGCGACTTACAAATTGGTGGGGGGGGGGGGGGGGTTAGAAGGATTACTTTATCCTATCCCAGGTATTCCTTAAAGAGGTGGGGTTTCAGGTGTCTCCGGAAGGTGGTGATTGACTCCACTGTTCCACCATTGGGGTGCCAGAGCAGTGAACAGTTTTGACTGGGCTGAGCGGGAAGTGTGCTTCCGCAGAGGTAGGGGAGCCAGCAGGCCAGAGGTGGATGAACGCAGTGCCCTTGTTTGGGTGTAGGGACTGATCAGAGCCTGAAGGTACGGAGGTGCCGTTCCCCTCACAGCTCCGTAGGCAAGCACCATGGTCTTGTAGCAGATGCGAGCTTCAACTGGAAGCCAGTTGAGTGTGCGGAGGAGCGGGGTGACGTGAGAGAACTTGGGAAGGTTGAACACCAGATGGGCTGCGGCATTCTGGATGAGTTGTGGGGGTTTAATGGCACAGGCAGGGAGCCCAGCCAACAGAGAGTTGCAGTAATCCAGACGGGAGATGACAAGTGCCTGGATTAGGACCTGCGTTGCTTCCTGTGTAAGGCAGGGTCGTACTCTGCGAATGTTGTAGAGCATGAACCTACAGGATCGGGTCACCGCCTTGATGTTAGCGAAGAACGACAGGGTGTTGTCCAGGGTCATGCCAAGGCTCTTAGCACTCTGGGAGGAGGACACAATGGAGTTGTCAACCGTGATGGCGAGATCATGGATGGGCAGTCCTTCCCCGGGAGGAAGAGCAGCTCCGTCTTGCCGAGGTTCAGCTTGAGGTGGTGATCCGTCATCCACACTGATATGTCTGCCAGACATGCAGAGATGCGATTCGCCACCTGGTTATCAGAAGGGGGAAAGGAGAAGATTAATTGTGTGTCGTCTGCGTAGCAATGATAGGAGAGACCATGTGAGGATATGACAGAGCCAAGTGACTCGGTGTATAGCGAGAATAGGAGAGGGCCTAGAACTGAGCCCTGCGGGACACCAGTGGTGAGAGCATGTGGTGCGGAGACAGATTCTCGCCACGCCACCTGGTAGGAGCGACCTGTCAGGTAGGATGCAATCCAAGAGTGCGCCGCACCGGAGATGCCCAACTCGGAGAGGGTGGAGAGGAGGATCTGATGGTTCACAGTATCAAAGGCAGCAGATAGGTCTAGAAGGATGAGAGCAGAGGAGAGAGAGTTAGCTTTAGCAGTGCGGAGAGCCTCCGTGACACAGAGAAGAGCAGTCTCAGTTGAATGACCAGTCTTGAAACCTGACTGATTTGGATCAAGAAGGTCATTCTGAGAGAGATAGCAAGAGAGCTGACCAAGGACGGCACGCTCAAGAGTTTTGGAGAGAAAAGAAAGAAGGGATACTGGTCTGTATTTGTTGACATCGGAGGGATCGAGTGTAGGTTTTTTGAGAAGGGGTGCAACTCTCGCTCTCTTGAAGACGGAAGGGACGTAGCCAGCGGTCAAGGATGAGTTGATGAGCGAGGTGAGGTAAGGGAGAAGGTCTCCGGAAATGCTCTGGAGAAGAGAGGAGGGGATAGGGTCAAGTGGGCAGGTTGTTGGGCGGCCGGCCGTCACAAGTCGCAAGATTTCATCTGGAGAGAGAGGGGAGAAAGAGGTCAAAGCATAGGGTAGGGCAATGTGAGCAGGACCAGCGGTGCCGTTTGACTTAACAAAAGAGGATAGGATGTCGTCAACCTTCTTTTCAAAATGGTTGACGAAGTCATCCGCAGAGAGGGAGGAGGGGGAGGGGGAGGAGGATTCAGGAGGGAGGAGAAGGTGGCAAAGAGCTTCCTAGGGTTAGAGGCAGATGCTTGGAATTTAGAGTGGTAGAAAGTGGCTTTAGCAGCAGAAACAGAGGAGGAAAATGTAGAGAGGAGGGAGTGAAAAGATGCCAGGTCCGCAGGGAGGCTAGTTTTCCTCCATTTCCGCTCGGCTGCCCGGAGCCCTGTTCTGTGAGCTCGCAATGAGTCGTCAAGCCACGGAGCAGGAGGGGAGGACCGAGCCGGCCGGGAGGATAAGGGACATAGAGATTAAAACGATGCAGAAAGGGAGGAGAGGAGGGTTGAGGAGGCAGAATCAGGAGATTGGTTGGAGAAGGATTGAGCAGAGGGAAGAGATGATAGGATGGAAGAGGAGAGAGTAGCGGGAGAGAGAGCGAAGGTTGCGACGGCGCAATACCATCTGAGTAAGGGCAGAGTGAGTAGTGTTGGAGGAGAGCGAGAGGGAAAAGGATACAAGGTAGTGGTCGGAGACTTGGAGGGGAGTTGCAGTGAGATTAGTAGAAGAACAGCATCTAGTAGTAGCATCAAGCGTATTGCCTGCCTTGTGATTAGGGGGGGACGGTGAGAGGGTGCGGTCAAAAGAGGAGAGGAGTGGAAAGAAGGAGGCAGAGAGAAATGAGTCAAAGGTAGACATAGAGAAGTTAAAGTCACCCAGAACTGTGAGGGGTGAGCCATCCTCAGGAAAGGAACTTATCAAGGCGTCAAGCTCATTGATGAACTCTCCAAGGGAAACTGGAGGGCGATAAATGATAAAGATGTTAAGCTTGAATGGGCTAGTGATTGTGACAGCATGGAATTCAAAGGAGGAGATAGACAGATGAGTCAGGGGAGAAAGAGAGAATGTCCACTTGGGAGAGATGAGGATTCCAGTGACACCACCCCGCTGACCAGATGCTCTCGGGGTATGCGAGAACACGTGGTCAGATGAGGAGAGAGCAGTAGGAGTAACAGTGTTTTCTGTTGTAATCCATGTTGCCGTCAGCGCCAAGAAGTCGAGGGACTGGAGGGTAGCATAGGCTGAGATGAACTCTGCCTTGTTGGCCGCAGACCGGCAGTTCCAGAGGCTGCCGGAGACCTGGAACTCCACGTGGGTCGTGCGCGCTGGGACCACCAGGTTAGAGTGGCAGCAGCCACGCGGTGTGAAGCGTTTGTATGGCCTGTGCAGAGAGGAGAGAACAGGGATAGACAGACACATAGTTGACAAGCTACAGAAGAGGCTACGCTAATGCAAAGGAGATTGGAATGAAAATTACACACTCACAGCTGCAATGACATACACACATTACACACACACTGCTGCAATGACATACACATACACACATTACACACACACTGCTGCAATGACATACACACATTACACACTCACAGCTGCAATGACATACACACATTACACACACACTGCTGCAATGACATACACATACACACATTACACACACACTGCTGCGATGACATACACACATTACACACACTAGCATGCTCTTTTTTATACAAGCACACATACACATTGCATATCATTCACTCCTTCTAAAACCTCACAGAAATAACCCCCTTACACACACACCCTCTCTCACACACACACACGCACGCATACACACACACACACCCTCTCTCACACACACACACGCACGCGCACACACACACACACACACACACACATACACACACACACATACTCACAGAGCAGCCAGTTTCCCTCAAAGCTTATCTTTAATAGCTTTAAAAGTCTCTGCTGCCTCTCCCTCTTTGTACAGTCAGTCTGTCTAGTTTTATACTAGCTGCTGCTGCTGGCTGACTGGCAGCAGAATCACTCCTCACTTATCAGTGTGTGTGTGTGTGTGTATCCATCTCTCTCTCTCTTCTCTCTTTCTCACTCTCTCTCTCTTTCTCACTCTCTTTTGCTCGTGCTCTCTCTTTCTCTTCCTCTCTCCTCTCTCTATCTCTCTATTTTTCTCCGTAACCAAGCAGGGCCTTGTCACTATGCTGCTGGGTGACAATACTCAAATTCCATTAGGGTGACCTTTGTCCATCAATTTAAGGGTCAGGGTTCAACCCAGGTACCCATGAAGTGTTGGACTACACAGGGGTGGAGTAGTCAACCTATTCCAAATAGGGCTCCCTTATTGTATTTTTCACCGTTTAGCCACTAATGGGATGTGTAGTGTGGCTGTAAATGTGTGATCGAGGCATATCAATTATCACCTTGACCTGGCTCCTCCCTGCATCAGGGAGAATGACATTACTCTTGTAGCCGTTTCACAAAGCCGTTATCTAAGAGACAATATGCGCTATGAGGACTGTTAAAATAACACCAGCTTATTTTCCCATCTGCGCTGTCCGTTCAGGTTTAACGTCGTCCAGCTGAGCAAGAAATAGAGAGCGAGAGAGAGAGAGAGAGAGAGAGAGAGAGAGAGAGAGAGAGAGAGAGAGAGAGAGAGAGAGAGAGAGAGAGAGAGAGAGAGAGAGAGAGAGAGAGAGAGAGAGAGAGAGAGAGAGAGAGGGGGGGGGGGGGGGGGGGGGTGCAAGCAACCCCTCATCTCTCCATTCCCCTTCCCTCGCCTCCTTCGGGCCACGCGGAGCAGCAGATCAATATGGGTTTTAATTGAGGTGCGTGTGTATCATTCTTCTGAGTTGTAGTAGTTGGGATCTGTTGGGATTTGTCCCCGAGGAAGAAAAGGATTGCAAAGAGAGAGCGACAGAGACTGGGAAATAGGACAGAATATATAGCAGTCCCTTCTTTTAGATGTGTTTGTTTAATAAACTCCCGGAGCGGAGCATATGATACTTGTGCGTCGTTGCATGCACTTATTTTTCTGGGGATACCGCGTAATATTTACGCGCTGTGAAACACCGAGCTGGAGCGAAGTCTATTCGGTCCTGGACGCACGATGCTGATCGGTAAGTCTCGAGCTTTTTACCTTTTATTCAGAATCCGCGCTGATGTGGCTTCGAGGGTCCGCTGTCCGTTCTTTCATTTCTGGAGACGTGTAGCACACGGTCGGGCGCCTAGAACATATGACTGAAGCACTGGTCGGTTTAGCCTTTTTAAACATATGTGAATTTTACATAAAATATGACAACGTTTTATAGAAATATAGCTTTGTAAGTTGTACGCACTAGCGGGAAGACCAGTGCGCAGTTGAATTCTCAAATTTGAATGAGGGACAGTCAAATTCAGACGCAGATTAATGTGCAGTGTTGGGTGGTAACTGTAGCCTATGGTATTTATTTGTTTGTTTATTCTTCTGAAATACACAAGTGGAGTATTTGTCTTGCCAGACCATTGGAAGTGTAGGATACCGCAGCGACCCGAAGATTACGCACTATGATCCCGTAAAATCTCCTTCAAGTTCGGAGTTGTGGATCATCAGTGACGTTAAGCCTGCAAATATTTATTCCTTATATTAACCATTAAAATGTTAGTTTTCTTTAAGATATTACATGCTATCGAAAGTAGTCTACCGGTAATTTTTGGGACAAAATCTTAGGCTACCACAGAATGAATCCCCTTTTTGGAATGATGAGATATTCATATTTGAACATTTCTTGTGTGATTTATCTTCAAGGACGAATCCATTGTATGCCAAACTTTTTTATATTCAACAAATATGAATTTATCTGCTGTTTTGATGTTGAGCTTGAGTTGATCTCTCCTCAACTTGACGGGTGCGTAGGCTATCGGTCTCATACCTGTGAAAGCTTGAATTAAATATTTACAGAAAGCGCTCCGCTAATGCATTTGAAAAGCAACGCGGCTCCTTGTTGGTTAACTATAATAACGTCATTATTCATGTTAGACCTTAGAAACGAAATCTGAAAGTGAATGATTGCCTTATTAAAACACGGTCCTCTCCGGGATTCTGCTTCTACAATGATGCGGGGGGATGTCTCGACGACTCATGGTTCACAGTCGCGTCATCTATAGACTTTCTGTGGTATAGGCTATTGCAATAGGTTAATCAATTTCGTTTATATTGTCAGTAATAATTCATCTTACGTTTTGTATTTTTAAGATATAGATGTAGTACATATGTATCGATTGTCTGCATAGTATTGAGGATTTTTCCTTTGAGAAAGACAAAGAGGCTACTCAATAGACAGGAATTCAGTGATCAACACACACTGGTCAATTTGCATTATGGGTTATATTACACCATTAAGCAAAATCACAAAATCCTATTATAGATCTGTATGCATTCACTACTGTAAATCGCTCTGGATAAGAGCGTCTGCTAAATGACTAAAATGTAGATCTGCCATGGCCTGCCCTCTACATAGGAGCCACCTGCCCTCTATACATAGGAGCCAAGGAGATAATGATGACAATATGAATATAATATGCAATAGATATCTTATATAGTATAGGCTTATTTTCTACCAGTACTTTATTATTTTTTTCCTTATAGGCCAAGGTTACAGGAACATTGGAGCAACCTTGACTGGTTGTCTTGCTGTTCCCCTCTGGATCTCGTCACAGTTGCCTCTGAGAAACTGAAACAAGATTTATGACCCTATCAGTCCACTCTGAAATGGAGGAATTTGCCGTTTGCTCTTAACATGATCCTGCAACCCATGACAACGTTGAGGCAGTCTGTGTATTGGTAGTGTGGTTGAGAGGGGTGTGAGAGAGAAGACAGACAGATGTACTGCATGGCTGAGACTACACTAACCTAACACTGCTCTGCTGCCATTTTACTGCCCTGCCAGAGTCACTACTGGAATGTATGTGTCCTATATGACATCAACTCTGTCTTTACATCTTTCCAACTTAGAGAGAGAGACAGAGCACACACACACACACACACACACACACACACACACACACACACACACACACACACACACACACACACACACACACACACACACACACACACACACACACACACACACACACACACACACACACACACACACAGGGCCCCCTCCAGGGATGATGGATATGTCTTTAACTGAGATTGCGGGGTGCTCACAGATCCCAGAGCTAGCTCTTAAAATGGCTTCGGTAAAATGCACTGATGAGTCGTGCAAATGGTTCCCATTAGCATTTCTCCAGATCTTTATTCCTGTTCGTAATGCCTTCCTGGCAGTCCTACAGGGGAGACAGATGCATGTGGAGCACAAAGCTGCCAAGGAGATGTATGGTAGAGTATTTAGGAGGTCTATTTTACTGTTCTGTTCTCACCTAGACCCTCACCACTGGCATCGGACAAGCCATAAACTGAAATCACCCCACCCATCAGACTGTGGTGCATAAAAACACAGGCACTTTTCAGACACAGTTTGGTGGGGCAGAGCGGGATCTCACACACACACAGTTCCTTGTGGATATACTGACTGTCCAATGACATCACCATAGTCTTGTGTGAGTGGGGAAAGGTTTGTGGTCTGACCTACACTGTGTGGCTGTAGGGGGAGGGGTGGGAGGTGGGGGGGGACCTTGCCTCTAACAACTGACCCTCACTCCACCCCTTACCTGTTCTCCCACCTTACCCCCAGGCTGCAGAAGGCCTGATTATAGCCCTGCCTGTCTGTGCCTTTGGGAGGAGACTCTTTCCTTTCTTCTCCTTGGCTGCTCTTATCTGTGGGATCAGGGTAATGGGAGGGAGCTGAAAGGACAGGCTTAATCTGTGGTAAACAGGGGCCCAGACCGGGGCTAGGCCAGGCTAGGGGTAATTACAGGGGGGTAGGGTTACCCTCTGGATGGATGGATGGATGGGTGGGTGGGTGGGTGGGTGTGCAGGTAGGTAGGTAGGTACGTAGAAATGCTTACTTACAAACCCTTAACCAACAATGCAGTTTTAAGAAAATACCAACAAAAAAAGTAAGAGATAAGAATAAGGGGCGGCAGGGTAGCCTAGTGGTTAATAATAGAGACCCCTTCCCGCTCAGATCCCGTTAGCGGGATCGATTTGACAACAGCCAGTGAAATAGCAGAGCGCCACATTCAAAACAACAAAAATCTCATAATTAAAATGTCTCACACATACAAGTATTATACACCATTTTTAAAGATAAGATTCTCGTTAATCCAACCACAGTGTCCGATTTCAAAAAGGCTTTACGGCGAAAGCAAAACATTAGATTATGTTAGGACAGCACCTAAGCAAGAAAAGCCAAACAGCCATTTTCCAAGCAAGGAGAGGCGTCACAAAAAACAGAAATACAGCTAAAATTAATCACTAACCTTTGATCTTCATCAGATGGCACTCATAGGACTTCATGTTACACAATACATGTATGTTATGTTCGATAAAGTTCATATTTATATCCAAAAATCTCAGTTTACATTGGGGCGTTATGTTCAGTAATGTTCTTGCCTCCAAAACCTCCGGTGATTTTGCAGAGAGCCACATCAATTTACAGAAATACTCATCATAAATGTTGATGAAAATACAAGTGTTATGCATGGAACTTTAGATAAACTTCTTAATGCAACCGCTGTCAGATTTCAAAAAAGCTTCACTGCGAAAGCACACGTTTGCAATAATCTGAGTACGGCGCTCAGACAACAACAAGCCAAACAGAAACCCGCCATCTTGGAGTCAACAAAACTCAGAAATAGTATTATAAATATTCACTTACCTTTGATGATCTTCATCAGAATGCACTCCCAGGAATCCCAGTTCAACAATAAATGTTCGTTTTGTTCGATAAATTTCATCTTTATGTCCAAATACCTCCATTTTGTTTGCGTGTTAGGTTCACTATTCCAGGCGCGCGCTTGCTAACTCCAGACGAAAAGTCTAAAAAGTTATACTACAGTTTGTAGAATCATGTCAAACGATGTATAGAATCAATCTTTAGGATGTTTTTCTCATAAATCTTCAATAAAATTCCCACCGGACGATTCCTTTCTCTTTAGGAATGAAGATGAAGTCAGCTCGCTCCCAAGGCTGAGCGCGTGAATGAACTCATGCCTTATTCTGGGACACCTGGTTCCATGAGCTCTTGTTCGCTCCCTACTCACAGTAAAAGCCTGAAACAATGTTCTAAAGACTGTTGACATCTAGTGGAAGCCTTAGGAAGTGCAACATGACCCCGTTAACTCTACAAATTGGATAGGGATTCACTTGAAAAACTACAAGCCTCAGATTTCCCACTTCCTGGTTGGATTTTTCTCAGGTTTTGCCTGCCATATGAGTTCTGTTATACTCACATACATCATTCAAACAGTTTTAGAAACTTCAGAGTGTTTTCTATCCAAATGTACTAATACTATGCATATCCTACCTTCTGAGCCTGAGTAGCAGGCAGTTTACTCTGGGCACGTTTTTCATCCGGACGTGAAAATACTGCCCCCTATCCCAAAGAGGTTCTGACTTGCCTAGTTAAATAAAGGTAACAAAAAAAAGAAAGTAATTAAAGAGTAGCAGTAAATAACAATAGCAGGGCTATATACAGGGGGTACCGGTACAGAGTCAATGTGCGGGGACACCGGTGTCGAGGTGCCCCCACACAAATCCATGTCATTTTCAGTGTTATTGTAATCCACAGTACACCTATTTTACATTTATATTTTAGTCATTTAGCAGACGCTCTTATCCAGAATGACTTACAGTTAGTGCATTCATAAGTGCATTTAAAAGCCTTGTGTTATGAATGTGCTTTACACAATCATGGCTATAGACAGTGATATGATCTATGATGGACATTTCCAGGCATGGGCTACTTCTGTTCCATAGTCCAGTCCATTCTGCTGTATTGAGGCCATTCTGTTCTGTTCCCAGGCAGGCGGTGTGGAAGGCCAGTCTGCCTGTAGCGTTGGGTAATTGCATGGCTGTTTGATATTCCCCAGGTGTTCATGGTGTAAATCAGTGGAGCTAATTAAAAGGCTGTGGAGTTGGACTGAAGAAAAAGAAACGAGTTTGTCTGAATGCCATAGTTCACTTCTCACCAACTTCCCTCTTCGAGTTCTCACATCATCATCATACTCCACATACTAACATCACAGGGTATGGGACGTGGTACTTGTGGCATGTATGGCTGTGTCCGTGATTGTGTGTCTATGTCTTTGAGACTGTGTGTGTGTGTGGTAAGGCAGCCGTAGACATTTAGTTTGCTGCTCCTGGACAGGGACAGAGACAGAGGCAGAGACAGGCGTGATGGATGGATTTTCTGGACCTCCCATCTCCTCCTCCATCCCTCATGGTTGCCTTGGCAGTGGCAGCTCTCCAACTCTCCAGCTCCTTGTGACTTAACCCAGCTCCACCTGCCTTGTAGGGCCAGCACACTATGCACACAGAGAGACAAAATATACAGGAAACACCCTACCTCACACACACACACACACACACACACACACACACACACACACACACACACACACACACACACACACACACACACACACACACACACAGACTATGTTCTGCTATCCTCTTGGGGACCTTTCCTTTCAAAATTATATTTTCCCTAACCCTTACCATAATCCTAACCCTAATTCTAAACGTATGTCCTAACCCTAAACATAACCCCTTACCCTAAACCTAATTGTAACCCTAACCCTAAACCTAACCCCCCAAGCTTAAAATAGCCTTTGTCCTCATAGGGATGTGGGAAATGTCGCCACGAGGGAGAATTTTCGTTGTTTTACTATCCTTGTGGGGACATTTGGGGATTTTCGGTCCACACAAGGATAGAAGAACCAACCAAAGCACACACACACACACACACTTTATCTCTCTCTCTCTCACATAAACCTGGCTATCCTACCTCCCTCACCCCAGGGGCCTTGCTCTGCTCTGTATGCCTCCTGGTTGTATATGGACAGGGGGTGAGCTGGGTAGGAGCTGATTCCAAACCCCTTTATCCAGTTAGAGCCCCCAGATCCAGGTGCTGCTCTCTCTCTCTCTCTCTGTGTGTCTACTGCCTGGCTGCGTCTCTTTGTCAGCCCTCCTAACACGACACGGAGTTACTTACCTTGTTAGTCCCAGCAGAGATGCATGCTGGGTGATGTTTTCCTATGCTCTGATGGATCTGGGGGGATGGTGGTGGGCTTAACGGATTGTATAGTTCAGTCAACTAATGATGAGATGTGTCTACCTGGCCCTGCAGGGGCTTTAAAGCCAGGCCATGTTCTCTCTCTAATTTTCTCTTCTTATTGAGTGTTTCTTAGTGTTGAATAGTGCGTCATACATCTGTATGTACACCCTTGGTGTGTGGGTACGTATGTGTGTGTGTGTGTGTGTGTGTGTGTGTGTGTGTGTGTGTGTGTGTGTGTGTGTGTGTGTGTGTGTGTGTGTGTGTGTGTGTGTGTGTGTGTGTGTGTGTGTGTGTGTGTGTGTCAGCCCCTCTGGCCCGGGTCCACTGAGGGGAGTGACAGTCATTACAGTGAAGTGACACTGTGGGCTTGATTGGCCTGCCTGCTGAAGTGATGTGATGATGACTGTGTGTTAGGGGCTGGGGGAGGCTGGGGGGGAGGGCTTATGGGAGGCATATGGGGGACCCAGCAGGGGATCTGACAACATAAAAAATGTTCCCTGGAACAACACTGCTGGATGCTGAACATCAAAGCCAGTCCACTTAGCCCCTTATTCTCCAAGGCTAAAAATGATAAACAACTGAGCCTATTATTGTGTGTGTGTAGTGCATATAGGCTACGTTTTCATTTGCGTTGCCAGCTTGTGTGTGTGTGTGTCTGCGTGCGTGTCTGAGGCATGTACATTTTCATTTCCATTATATGCCTTAGTGTGTGTCTGTGTCTTTGTGTGCACAACCTCTTACCAGCTGCCGTCTCCTGGAGGCAGCTTGCTCTTTTAAAGTGAAGAGGGGGACTCGTCCTCCACTTGACTTTGAGACCTTTAGTTAGAGAAGGAACAGAGAGGACAGACCTTAACAACAGACACAAGTCGAGAGGAGAGGAGAAACAAGGACAGGAGAGAGTGTTGGTAAGGGAGATTTAAAAAGAGGTGAAAGAAGGAAAGAGCATTTCTCGTTCTTTCTATTCCAATGTGTTTCCTGGTCATCACACCAGCCAGTCTAACTTCCCTAACCCTTAAAGAATGGGTCGTGGCTCGCAAAACAAAAAACGTAATTGATTTTACCATCAAAACCAGGGAGGGCATCAATCACAACCATGTGGTTCTCTCTCAGGCACTGACCTGGAATACTCCAGGGTCCACTTCACAAAATAGAGTGCAGCGTGTGTAGAGGATGGTAGCCACCAGTATGCATAGACACACTGGATATGTCCCAAATTGTATCCTATTCCCGATATAGTGCACTACTTTTGGCCAGAGCCTAATGATCCCTGGTCAAAAGTAGTGCACTACATAGGTAATAGGGTGCCGTTTGGGACGCATCAACTGGTGGATCTGTTAGCTTTGTTAGCCGTTTGGCTGCTCACCTCAGCCTGCCTGTACTGGCTCTGTAATCTCAGGAGTATTTATTTAACAGCCCGCTGCACACTGGATTAATTAGACCTGCAGTGAATTAAATGCTTTGCCCTGGTCCTCTACCCACACACACACTACCCAGCTAGCGCATAATGTTCTGATAACCATATACTTCTTAGAGCTTGGTGAGAGCATGGTTGTCCTATGGTTATTTTGCATACAACCTTTCCACAATGTTCTGGGAATGGTGCAGGATATCCAGCTAGCACATAATGTTCTGAGAACCATATAGTTCTTATGTGGGAGTTTCAGTACTCTAGGAAAACTTTTTTCTGCGTGTTACCTCGTGGTTTTATTTAAAGTAATGTTCGGAGAACATTAAGAAAACGTTGTTCTGTTGGAAAAGTTTTGTACTTCAACATAACGTTCTCAGGTTCAATTTCAAGTCATGTTGTCAGAACGTTCAGAGAACATTAAGAAAATGTTGTGGGAAAATGTCAGTACTTCAGTATAATGTTTTCTGCAGGTTTCCTTATGGTTCTATTTAAAGTCATGTTGTCAAAACAATAAGAAAACTTTCTATAAAAAACACAAAACATTAACGTTCAAAGAACGTTATTTAAAACATATAGATTCCGTTCTCAGCATGAGCAAAACTCTTGTTAAATGTGTTCAGGTTTGTTGGCCATGCCCACACACCTGATCTTAATGAGCGCTTGTCTCCTTTTGAAATGGGTTTGTTTGAATAGACTAGAATGAACAGCTTTGTATGAGTTAAAACAACACGCTAGTTCCAACCTGGTGGCGTAGTGGACTAATTCCATGGATAGAAAACAGACAATCATAGGTTCAAATCTCTGGGTTACAATAACATGAGTTTGCATGATTAATGCCTAAGCAAATTAATTTGTGCTTGGAGTTCAAAACAGTTAGCTAACTAAGCTAACTGTTAGGTTAATTGAAGGTAATTCAATAATACTTATGATTTCTGTTCTCAGAACAATGAACAAACCTCCCAAGAAAACATTCTCAAATCCTCCCTGCAACTTAACATTTGTGTTCCCAGAACAGGCCAAATTTTCACTTCCATTCTCAGAATATATATTTTTTTAAATGCAGTTTTACCAGTCAGGAAACCTATGGCTTCGTTCCCAGAACCAATGGGAAACAAAAAAAAGTTACATTCCCATTACTTACAAGGAACCAAATGTGTTAGCCGGGAAACATCCTCCGACACACACTAATGATGAGGGGGGGGGGGTCAGAAGCAGGTGCAAGTGAAACGTTTTAATAAAATAAAACAAAACCAAGAACACAACACTAACATGAGGCATAACACCGATACACAAGAACAATACCAGATATGGGAGATTGACATAAAGGGGAGGAAATTATGAAGTTAATAGAGTCCAGGTGTGAATAGTAATGATTCACAGGTGCACATAATGATGAGTGCCAGGTGTGCGTAATGATGAATCCCAGGAACTGTGGTTAGTATTCTGGCGACGTCGTACGCCGGAGGGGAGGAGGAGGAGCAGATGTGACAGTACACACCAACTCCCAGCCCCCCCGACGTGCATCTCCCGCCACAGTATGACGAGGACGAAGAGCGGGTCAGTCCAGGCGGCAAAGGTGGAAATCACGGATGATGTTGGGGTCCAGAATGTCCTCCACTGGAACCCAACACTGCTCCTCTGGGCCATACCCCTCCCAGTCCACCAGATACTGACCTCCACGACATCGGGAGTCCAGTAGGGATCTGACAGCGTACACCGGGCACCCCTCAATGTCCGGGGGGGGGGGGGGGGGGGGGGGGGGGGGGGGTGGTGTGTCATGGGGACAACATCAGGTAGGGGACCAGGAACCACTGGCCTGAGAAGGGAGATATGAAAAGAGGGTGAGATACGGTAGTGACTGGGTAATTGTAACCTGTATGTCACCACATTGACCCTCCGGAGAACCTTGAACGGCCCCACAAACCAGGGGCTCAACTTCTTGCAGGGCAGGTGGAGTGGGAGGTTCCTGGTAGAGAGCCAGACGCGATCCACAGGGTGGAACACAGGGGTCTCACTGCGGTGACGGTCTGCCTGCTCCTGATGATGGACGGCGCGCTGGAGTCTCACGTGTGCATTGTTCCACGTGCAGGAACCACTCATGTACCACAGAAACCGCGGGGCCAGGGCCGGCTGGAAACCCAAAACACACTGGAAGGGGGTCAACCCAGTGAAGGAGTGACGTAGAGTTCTGGGCATACTCTGCACAAGGAAGGAAACATGCCCCCTCACCCTGTCGGTCCTGACAGTGACTCCTCAGGAACCTCCCCAGCTCCTGATTCATCCTGTCCACCTGCCCGTTAGCCTCACATCTGGGTATCGGCCACAGGCTAACTGTGAACCCAAGCTTCTCCAAGAAGGCCCTCCATACTCGGGATGTGAATTGGGGGCCACGGTCCGAGACGTGGCCTCCGGAAGGCCATAATGCCAAAAAACCTGTTGGAAGAGTGCCTCAGCAACCTGGAGAGCAGTGGGAAGACCAGGAAGAGTGATAAATCGACATGACTTGGAGACTATCCACTACCACCAGAATGGTGATGAAACCATCAGAAGGGGGAAGATCAGTAACAAAGTCGATGGATAGATGGGACCAAGGTCGCTGAGGCACGGGAAGCGGCAGGAGCTTCCCTGCTGGAGCATTCCAGGGGGACTTGGTTTGAGCACAAACGGAACAGGAGTTGACATACTGCGTAACATCCTGCACCAAGGTGGGCCACCAGTATTTCTCAGAGATGGATTGGGCGATAGGTCAGCGGAAGTAAAACCTGGTGAAGAAGAGGGCCCACCTGGCGTGGATTCAGTCTCCTCACTGTCCGTATGTACTCAAGGTTCCGATGGTCGGTGAGGATGACGAATGGTTAGTTGGCACCCTCCAGCCAGTCTCCACACCTCTAATGCCAACTTCAGCGCCAAGAGCTCCCGATCGCCGACGTCATAATTCCTGTGGGGGACAGTTTCTTGGAGAAAAAAGCACAAGGATACCATTTCAGTGGGTCCCCGTGTCCTTGTGACAAAACTGCCCCCACACCCACCTCTGATGCGTCTACCTCAAACACAAAAGGCAGCATGGGATCTGGGTGATTTAGCAAGGGGGCGGAGGTTAAACGCCCCTTGAGGAGACGAAAGGCCTCGTTGGCTGCTGGAGACCAAACCAACTTACGAGGCCCACCCTTGAGGAGCGAAGTGAGGGCGGCGGCTATGGTGCTGAAGTTCCTGATGAAGCGGCGGTAAAAGTTGGCAAATCCCAAAAACCATTGTAAACCCTTGGTGGTTGGGACTGGCCATGACCTTACCGCATCTACCTTCTTGTCCTCCATCCTCACTCCCTGCGGGCTGATTTGGTAGCCCAAGAAGGAGACAGCCCTCTAGTGGAATTGGCACTTGCCAAGAGGCGTTCCAGGA
This sequence comes from Salmo salar, assembly GCF_965601325.2. Classification (NCBI taxonomy): domain Eukaryota; kingdom Metazoa; phylum Chordata; class Actinopteri; order Salmoniformes; family Salmonidae; genus Salmo; species Salmo salar. Next base: position 44,460,201 of record NC_138296.1, read on the forward strand.
CTGCTCGAACGTGAATGATGTGATCTTCCAGGTTGGTTGAGAAGATCAGGATGTCATCGATGTACACAATCACCTGACGTCTGAGCATGTCCCTGAACACCTCATTAACGAATGCCCGGAACACTGACGGAGCATTGGCTAAGCCAAAGGGCATAACCAAGTACTCATAGTGACCAGATGTCGTGCTGAACGCCGTCTTCCACTCATCCCCCACCCGGATGCGAATGAGATTGGGGGCACTCCGCAGGTCCAGTTTGGTGAAGAACTGAGCCCCGCGGAGCTGCTCGATGGCAGACGGCACCAGCAGGAGAGGGTACCGATACTTCGTGGTCATGTCATTGAGTCCACGGTAATTGATACAGGGACGATCCTGATATTCCTCCGGGATGTTGAGCTAGAGAGAAACCACAGGACTCTCAACCGACGTTGAACCACAGGGGACAGGAAATCAGGTCTTCTGGCATTCAGGCGACCAGTTAGGGATTCTCATCCTCGACCATGAGATGGTAGGGTTATGGCGCTGAAGCCAAGGGAGGCCAAGGAGGATCCTGTGAACTGGTGCACTGGTGATGAAGGGGATGTTTTCCTGGTGATTGGGCTCCACGAGGAGGGTGAGTGGTTGGGTGATGTGTGTGACGGTTCCGGATCCTAGAGGAGGCAAGGGTTTGATCCATAAAGTTCCCTGCGGTGCCGGAATCCACTAAAGCTGTAGACACAGGGCATGAGGGACAGTCAGCCAGAGTGATGGTACTAGAAAGAGTCTAACAGGAAGAGCAGTAGATGGAATACTCACTCCTGGTCTAGGGGATGTAACATCACGTGACTGTTCCTCTGCTCTAGTGGATCCTGGATTCTGATGTAACGGACACCGCTGGCACTTGTGCCCTCCCTGGCCACAGTACAGACAGAGCCCCAGCTGTATCTCCCTGCGTCGTTCCACCGTGGGAAGGCGAGGGGCCCCTACCTCCATGGGTTCACTTGCCAAAGGAGGGAGAGAAGCAATGGAAATGCCGACGTTTCCAGAGGTTATCCAAACGGATGGCCATCGTAATGTGCTGCCCCTAGGGTGAGGTTGTCATCCCGGCAGGCCCGTTCCGTCTGGACCGCCTCGCGCAGACCTCTTCTAAATAACGTGCTGAGCGCCGGCTCATTCCAGCCACTGGAAGCTGCCACTGTCCGGAAGGTAAGCCCATACTCAGCAGCCATCTGATTCCCCTGCTGGAGCTGAAGCTCACCCCCCTCTCTGCCATCTGCGGGATGATTGAAAATACATTTAAACAGAGCCATGAACCCCTCATAAGACTCAAGCTCTTCCTCCCTCCCAGACGGCCGTAGCATATTCCGATGCCCGCCCAGTCAGCAGAGAAATAACCGTGGCAACCTTAGACCTCTCGGTGGTGGGAGCTCCCATCTGATCTGCGAAATAGACGACGCACTGAAGACGGAAGCCACGGCATTTAGATGGTGTCCCGTCATATTTCTCCAGGAGGGATAGACGGGCGTCGCTGACCTGAGCGAGTTGCTGAATGGGCTAGTGTGCTGACTCTGTCACGACTTCCGCCGAAGTCGGTCCCTCTCCTTGTTCAGGCGTCGTTCGGCGGTCGACGTCACCGGCCTTCTAGCCATCGCCAATCCACTTTTCATTTGTTTTGTCTTTGTCTTACACACCTGGTTTCAATCCCCCAATTACTTGTTCATTATTTAACCCTCTGTTCCCCCATGTTTGTTTGTGAGTAATTGTTTGTCTTGTATACGGTTCGTTATTGTGGGCTAGGTATATTGTGTTGTATTTTGTGAATCTTGAGTAAATTACGTTGATTACTCATATCTGCTGTCCTGCGCCTGACTCTCTACACCAGCTACACACAGGCCGAATACAGACTCATTGGGTAGACTGGCTCTAGAATATCCTCCGCTGTTGAGACATTGTAGACTGCGGAGAACATCTTCCATGGCCGTCCCCAGTTGAGCCAGCTGATCACGGTGTTGATGAAGAAGGTCACCTTGTTCATTGATCATCTGGGAGAAGTCCGGTTGTCCTGCTGCTTCCATATTTTGAGTTGGTATTCTGTAATGATGGGGCGGTGAGTCGGAAGCAGGTGCAACGTTTTAATAAAACACCAAGAACACAACATTAACATGAGGCATAACGCAGATACACAAGAAAAATAGCAGATATGGGAGAGTGACATAAAGGGGAGGAAATGATGACGGTAATGGAGTCCAAGTGTGAATCGTAATGATTCAAAGGTGCACGTAATGATGAGTGCCAGGTGTGCGTAATGATGAATCCCAGGGCCGGTGGTTAGTATCCTGACGACGTCGTACGCCGGAGAGGAGGAGGAGGAGCAGACGTGACACACACGCATAAACAGTACATGGAGGTTTATCAACCTTGCTATGATGATCAGTCATACTGTTTCAACCCAGGTAAAATGTAGTCCTACTGCAGCACTATTAGACAAGGACAGAAGCAGTCAATGTGAGCGGCTTTGAACTTTTCTGTCTCAATCTCAGTGGCTCTCAGCCGCAGGTTCAAATTAAGAAGAGCAAGAGAGGGAACAGAGAAAATCGTGCAGATGGGAAAAAATAAAGGGTGTACCGTAGAGAAGAGAGGAGAACAGTGCGGACATATAGTAGGCACTCATTGTGATCCTCATTTCTCCATTGCTATTATTTGGCTATATAAATAGCAATAGAAAGAGCCTACGTCAGCCACTGTAAAGCTGACGCATGTCTTTCCTTGAGGAGTTTCTCCACCTTCCTTCTATACCTCTCAGGCCTGGAGAGCCTGGGTGACTCAATGGCATTGAAAAAGCCTAATGACGATATGGAGACTAGTGTTGGAATTATTTTATTCTTCCTGAGCAACCAGTCCCTCACTCTCAACACTCTTTATGTATCTTTCCTCTTTCAAACTACCTGTCTCTCTCTCTTTTTCTTTCTGTTTCTCATTTTCACCCTGTACCCCTTCCCCTCTATCTATCTCCAAGCCAATCTGTGTGTCTCTCTCTCTCTCTCTCTCTCTCTCTCTCTCTCTCTCTCTCTCTCTCTCTCTCTCTCTCTGCCCCTCATAGCCGTGGGAATTAGTTTTGGGTGGGCGTGCTGCGATTTTCTTTTTAGACGACAGAGGTCGGAGGGCCTGGACAAATATTTTTGCGTGTGCTGCAGATGGCTATATTGGTCCACTAATACAGGACTATTAACGGCCCATTGCATTACTTTTGTGAGAAGAGACCCCCGAAATGTATATCTTTTTTAATATTCATATTTTTTTTTATTCCTAAGTTTCAGGGGGTCCTGCAGCCCCCTCAGAACCCCTTTTTCCGTGACTATGCTCCCCCTCCCACTTTCTCCCCCTCTCTTGCACAGTGAGGGGCTCAGAGGGAATATCCAGTCTCTGTGTGTGCTGATTTCTGCAGCGCTGGCTGCCATTCTGCACATTAGCGTGTGACAATGGTTCTCTTTGAAGTGGGTTATCCTAGTGCCTAGAGCGGCTCCCAGCCTCCCAGTCCAGCCCAGCCCAGCGCTGCTGTCTGCCTGCTGCAGAAATGTGCCAGCCAACTCACTATGCAGACAGGGCCAGCTGTTAGCATGGGCACTGGCAGACAATGCACTGTCACACACACACACACACACACACACACACACACACACACACACACACACACACACACACACACACCCTCACACACTGTATCACCTCATGTGCACTCTAAACAATCACACACCTACACATGCTTTACACACACACACCCCACACATACCCATTTTCTATGTGTGTTTCTACACATCCTCAACACAGGGACACACACACATTCTGTGCCAGATAAGAGCCACTCCCATCCATCAGTTCCTCTATCAACACTCCATCCATCTTTCTCTCTGTCTGGCTCGGTCTTCTCTCTCTTGCTCTCTCTCTCCCCCACTCCTCTCTCTCTCTCTCCCCCGCTCCTCTCTCTCTCTCTCCCCCGCTCCTCTCTCTCTCTCCCCCCGCTCCTCTCTCTCTCTCCCCCCGCTCCTCTCTCTCTATAGTCCAATCTGAAGGCGTAGTAAAGCTGCTTCTTTCATTGGAGTAAATGCCTTTATCCCAGCTCCTTTATGAGCAAGCTGATAAGGAATGCCTTTTATCCAAAGCATATAGGCTTTTTTCAACACTGTGTGCGTGTGTGTGTGTGTGTGTGTGTGTGTGTGTGTGTGTGTGTGTGTGTGTGTGTGTGTGTGCGTATTGTGTTCAAACATGCAGAGTTTATTTAAGCATGTGACTGTTTTTTTTAATGCCATTTATGTGAGATTATCTCATGCATGTGTGTAGATCACGTAGAGACACACACACACACACACACACACACACACACACACACACACACACACACACACACACACACAGAGAGAAGAAAAACAGTCGACTCAGGACGGCTGAAACCTTGCTGGTTTCTTCTGCTTCTTGCAATTTTAACGTGACATTTCTGTGATTACACATAATCATATGAGGACAGTTGCGATTAAGTGGGACAAGGTAATCATCTCGCTCCCTCACTTCTGGTGTGTGTGTGTGTGTGTGTGTGTGTGTATATGATTGCTCATGCTTGCGTGTGTGTTGTGAAGGAGGTTGTCTAGGGAATTGATTAAGACTGTGGAGTGGATTTGTTGGCGGTCACAGTAGATTATCCTTGGCTGTGTTTGACTCAGTAGCTGTGTAAACTAAGCCCTGTCCAACCTACAGACTCCTGTCTCCTCTCTCCCACAGCTTTTTTCAGATTCAATTAGGATCCCCATCAGCCGACGTCAGCTGCTAGCCTTCATGGGGTCAGACACATAACGAAAAAGACATTACAGACAAAAAACACTTTACAATTGACATACATTTAAAAACATGACCGTAGACGCTACAGCTAGGTCAGGTCAGCTAGGGTAGAGGCTTCTTGTTTTATTCGTTTCTTAAAGATAATGTTGCTGTTTGCTTGAGTCATTTGAGATGGGAGTTCCATGTGATCACGGCTCTGTGTAATACTGTGCGTTGCCTTGAATTCGTTCTGGATTTGGGGACTGTGAAGAGACCCCTGGTAGCATGTCCTCTCTCCCACAGCAATGATATTGACAGGCGTTGGATGGCCTCTGATGAAGTGTGATGATTCAAATGGAACAACGACACATACGCTGGTAGGTAGGAAGTGTAATACTTTCCTTTTTTTACTGATTTTAGATTTGACAGGTCAGCCTTTATTGGCTCTCCCCTGTTTCCTCGTGTGTATTTCCTTATTTCTCTAAGACATTCATTTCTAAGTAGCTTTTTTTCATCCTACAGTTCCTGGGTCAGTCTCAGTGTAGTGATTCTCATGGTGTCCTATGTCCTTGGCCCCAGGATGAATGCGTTGTGTTGCGTTGTGTACTGCGGTCTTGCTCTCTGTGTGACTGTGTGTCTGTGACAGAGAGCAGGGCAGAGCCTGGTAATGCAATATAATATCATGTAGTAGGTTCGAGCTCTGCTCTGGCCTGGTTGGAGTTCTGCTCTCTGTGGTACCGTTCCACTTCATTTCCCCCTCTGAAGGGACGTCTGGAGGAATGAGACGTAGGCTACAGCCCGGCCCTAACTGCATCTAGTAGTGTAACCGAACACATCGTCCCCGCCGTCGCCCACACCTCCCGGCCCCCCGACACCGCCCAGCCAGCTGCCCCTGAGTGTGCCCACTCTGCTCTGTCACCCCCACCCCCCCACCGCCGGCGTACCTCCAGCGCTGAACCCACACAGAGCCCTAGGCACAGTTGCACCACTGTACCTGCAGCCCTATGAGAACATCAGGGGAAACTGCGAGAGTTGTTGGACCCAGTGTAACACACTGGATCTGTGTTTTTTTTTCCATGAGGCTGATGATTCTGTTCAGGAGGATGGTAGAATAGTAGAAAGGGGCCGATGGAACTCGACGAGGGTGAAGTGTGGTACAGTGTTGCATCTGTTCAACCTCTGGTGGTTTGACCCCAGCAGACGTTTACCCAGACAGAACATCTAAACAGAGAGAGAGGAGTGAATTCATCAATGAGGGGAGACTGTGATCACACAAACCCCATGCGCCCCTCCCATCCCCCACCCACCAGTTAAAATCACCAGCTCATTATTACAATCCAAATCCACGGTTTGTTCTTTAAGCAATATCAAAATTGTGCCAAGCTGCTGTGGCTTTGTGCTTTTGGTGTGTGTGTGTGTGTGTGTGTGTGTGTGTGTGTGTGTGTGTGTGTGTGTGTGTGTGTGTGTGTGTGTGTGTGTGTGTGTGTGTGTGTGTGTGTGTGTGTGTGTGTGTGTGTGTGTGTGTGTTTGTTTGTTTGTGTGTGTGCGGGTTTGAATTGGTGGGTGGGGGTATTTAAGGAGATACAGTGGTATAGATGACCACATGGTTCCTGACCCATATCACACCTTAGAGTATTGTGTTTGTGCTTGGAGACAGCCGGCTTATCCGTCTCGACCCAGGCATCATCCCAGACGAACAGGCTGTTCAACCCATTGACCACCCCTCTCCCTCTCTTCAGATGAATCAACAGAGTGAGTCAGAGGTCATGACAGGGACAATCCTTAAGGGTTGGGCCAAGACAAACAGAGAAGGACGTTCTGTAACAGAAAGAAGTGGATTGTAGTAATAGGATGTTGAAGTTCATACATGTCGTTGCCGTGCTAGTCCTATAGAGATTGCAGAGTGAACCTGGGTTTTATAGTAGTATCTCTCTCTGCATGTGTGTGTTCGTGCGTGCGCACGTGTGTGTCCGACCCCCAGCCATTTAGTCCAGTCCAGATTAACCCCTTAATCCTCTTTGTCTCGGGAGACCACCGGGCGGGGCCAGTCTGATCAGGTTTAGTCTGGATTAGTTGAAGTTTACTGGCATATGTTATCTTGGGGTCATAGGTTATGGACGATTGGCTGTGCTGTAACACTCCAGTGTTATGCCATCTTCTTTATCACACTGTATCTGTGTCATGGTAGTGTGTGTCTTGTTAAAGGAGAACATACTGCCACATAGTCACATGTCCTGTATCTGTCTATAGCCTTTAGCTCTGTTACCATTTCCCTCTGTCTGTCCAGTCCCCTAGGGAGTCACCGTCTAAGATTACACAGGATGAGGACTTAATCTACTGTGTGTGTGTGTGTGTGTGTGTGTGTGTGTGTGTGTGTGTGTGTGTGTGTCCCAATGACCCCCAAGCTCATTCTCCATCTCTTTATTCCATCGTATTCCCTTGCTCCCTTGGTAGGTGGCACGATTTGACGCTTGCGAACACTCCAGTGGCTTTCAATTGGGATTTATGTCCCTTTGAAATCTGCAAAGGCCTCCATGGCTGAACAGGAGAGAGGGAGAATAGAGAGGGAGAGCGAGAGATGGAGAAGGAAAGGAGAGAGATGGAGCGTTTTGTAGTTGGTTTCTCAGCTCTGTGGTTCCGCTCTCTACCTCCAGAATCTGAGGGGACAGCTCACTATATCATTCAGCTGTTTGTTATTTTGTCTAACCCAGGAGTGGGCTGCCGAACGGACAACGTGTCTATCTACCTCCCCCACTGCCTGGAGGTGAATCCCATGCATCACTCGGTGTGTGTGTCTTTCTCGCTGTCCCTCTCTCTCTCGATCCCTCTCTCTCCCTCTCTCTCTCTCCCCCTCTCCCCCTCTCATGCTCTCTCTCTCCCTCTCTCTCTCTCTCTCTCTCTCCCTCTCTCTCTCTCTCTCTCCCTCTCCTCTCATGCTCTCTCTTTCCCTCTCTCTCCCTCTCTCCCTCTCCCCCTCTCATGCTCTCTCTCTCCCTCTCTCTCCCTCTCCCCCTCTCATGCTCTCTCTCTCCCTCTCCCCCTCTCATGCTCTCTCTCTCCCCCTCTCCCTCTCTCTCCCCTCTCATGCTCTCTCTCTCGCCCTCTCCCTCTCTCTCCCCCTCTCATGCTCTCTCTCTCCCCCTCTCCCCCTCTCACGCTCTCTCTCTCCCTCTCCCCCTCTCATGCTCTCTCTCTCTCCCTCTCCCCCTCTCATGCTCTCTCTCTCCCTCTCCCCCTCTCATGCTCTCTCTCTCTCCCTCTCCCCCTCTCATGCTCTCTCTCTCTCTCCCTCTCCCCCTCTCATGCTCTCTCTCTCCCTTTTTCGCTCTCCCCCTCTGCCTCTCTCTCTCTCTCTCTCTCTCTCTCCCTCTCCCTCTCTCCCTCTCTCTCTCTCCCCCTCCCCTCTCCCTCTCTCTCTCCCTCTCTCTCTCTCTCCCTCTCTCTCTCACCCCTCCCCCTCTCCCACTCTCATGCTCTCTCTCTCTCTCCCGCTCTCTCTCTCTCTGATGTGTGTGCACGTGAGGTTTATTCCTCGGCTATCAGGTGTCGGGGGCCATTGTTCAAGCTAACTGAACTGAACCAGACTGAATTCCTGTGATTCACTTTTCTACTCCAGCCGTGTTAAAGCAAACAAATCCCATGTGGTGTTCTATATTTGACTAGACTTAAGAACCATTAGGCTGTCGGTTATTTCTTTCTCTTGTGTGTGTGTCTCTCTCTTTTTCTTTCTCTCACATTCTTTTTTTCCCCCACCCTCTTATCTCTCTGTTCCTACACTACATATCTGCTCCGCTGTGTCCTTAAACAGTTCCTAAAGTTATTCTCTGCGTTCTGTTGTTGATACAGACCGTGGCTGTACGGCTGATAGGAGTTAATGGAGTTCTTTGGTTTAATACAGAAGTGAGTGTTTATCAGTGGTCTCTGGGGCTTTGCTGAGGGGAAATGGCGAAATGTGTTTGAAATTCCTGGTGCTTCTCTTCCTCCGGCGAGTCACACTGATCCGTGCTTCTGATCTTTCTGCGCCGGCTCCTAAAAGCCAGGGGAAAGGTTACTGCAAATGTCACTCAGTGTTGGGCTGATGAGCAAGGCTCTCACTCCCTCCACCCTCCATCTTCCCCCTCTGCCCTGCACCCCATCTCCCCAGGCACATGGCCCTCTCTCCCCGCATTTTCCCGCACCCCAACCCTCATAGCTCTCACCAGCTCTTTTGACAAGAGATACAGATCAGTGGTTCCCTGCTCATCCTCTGACATGGTGTCCCCGCTCCTCCATCTCCCTCTGCCCAGCCTTGTCCCTCTGAGGCAGCCCTCCACCCCTCTCCTCTTCCAAACACCCCCAGCTATCGTCTTGTCATGGAGGTCACACACCTGTCACTACGTCTGTCACTACGTGTAAACAGGAACTGAATAATTCACCAGGTATGATGGTTGACTGGATCAGCTGAGAACCCTCATGATGATCACAGATCCATCCCAGATTATCTCTGGCTAGATCCACTCACAATATCAAGCTAATGAAAAAAACTCAGACCCACTTTGAGTCACATGACTTCCTGGATGGTTGGGCGTCCTGAACCTGTGAGATGCCTGTTTCCTGTAAGATATCCATTCCTTATTATATTCCTCGCTCATGGCATCATATCAAAAGCCCTCTAACTGATTACTAGGGTTTCATCGCCACTGCTTTTCACTGTCGTATTACCTAGAAGAGAAACGGTTTCTCTCGCCTTTTGATATTGTTTTCACTTCAGGTTCTTTTAACCAAACTGTTGATGGTTAACCTAAAGCAGAAAACCCTTTACGGTGGGTTAATGTAGTGTTAGAGGGAGAGAGAGAGAGGTATCTGAGCAGGCGAATGAGAGACATCAGAGTGCCAGGAGGCTGTGTACTTTTCTGCTGCTCAAGTGATTGGGTTCCTGTCCTTATCGCCACGCCGGCAGGTGGCTGTCCCCCACTCTACTCCTTCTGAAAGGATGCACAATTACATAGCTGCTGCCGCGGCGACCACAGCTCGCCCATTACCCCCCACACCCCACCACCCTGCTATCCAATCACAGCTCAGGAGTCCTGTTATGACCCCCACTGCACCAAACACCTGCACAGACCCTGATAAGAATCCTGCTGTCTGTCTGTCTGTCTGTCTGTCTGTCTGTCTGTCTGTCTGTCTGTCTGTCTGTCTGTCTGTCTGTCTGTCTGTCTGTCTGTCTGTCTGTCTGTGTCTGTCTGTCTCCCACTCTGAGACCAGGCAGGGGTAAGAAAGGCCCTAAACTGGAGTGGAAGAGCTGAGAAGGACTACTAGGTCTTTCATTGATTGCTTTTCAAATCTAATGGTTTATGTGTATTCTTTATAGTGCGGATCAAAACCATATGGGCATCTGAAGGCAGCCCGTGAAGGCTTTGGGGGGTGATTATTCTGCCGTGTTTGTGGGTGGGTGGGTGCATGTGTTTTGGTTGTATAAATCCATAAAGCAAGATGGCGGTCCAGCCTAGCCTGGGTGTGTGTACTCTGTTGGAATGATGTCTCACATGTACAATCCTCCTTCTGTTTCATCGCCTGTCTTTGTAATTACACACGAGGAATGAGAGGAGAGGTAGCCAAGCCAGCGCTTTGAGAAAGGGGAGAAAAGACAACAAAGATCAGAAAGCCTCCTCACAAAGACATGCCAATTTGCAGCTTGCAGCTGTTTCTCTTCTGAGAGCGAGCATGTGCATGGCCTGTTTTCTCTCCCCTCATCCAGACAGCTAGGGATTGTTTCTAGGAAATCTCTCGCTAGCCGGGGCTGGCTGCTGATTGGGGGGCTGGTGTTTTGGCAGGGGGCGAGGATGACACTTCTGTTGTCTTCACTTCTATAGCATTGTCTGTCTGTCAGCTGGGCTGAGTGCTGTTAACAGGTGTTTCAGACATTGACGTGATTAGGGAGAAGCATAGAAATAGAGAGAGACAGAAGATATCTACACAGCCGCCTCCACTGCTGGGTTGTCAGCTGTCCTGTACTGTGTCAAGACAGGCTTTACTGTAGTGTGGAAGAAACATGTCCGCTTTGGGACTGATAGCATATGTGTAATTATGTGTTTGACATTGAATTGTGTACACTGTGTGTGTACGTGTGTGCATCTGTGTTGTTGTTTGTTTCCTGGCTTGGGCCCTCCATTTGTCCAAGCCATACCTTCACCTTTGTTCAGCTGCATATGCTGTTGGAGGTGAAACCAAAATGAGCCTAATCAATCTATCTGGCGTCCATAAGGCACGGCACTGCTCGTTTCAAATTAAGTCCCCCAGATGTGCTTCTGTAGATTAATCTCAGCGCTCACGAGCAATTATTCTTCATGAGACTTATTTGAAACAATTAGAGCCCAGTTCGGTGAAAATGAACGCGAGCGAAGGCATTTTAAAGAGCTATAGTCACGTAGTTGGTTTCCTACCGCCGCAGCATGTCCTTCAAGTATGTCCTAAATACATGAGGTGGGACCAGACAAGACACTAGACACGGTTTACAGTTGATGAGGCTGGTATTTATTTACATGTAGTTATTTCAGGTTTCAGTTTGGACACTGATGGCTGAGGTTTAGCTGTGGATAGTTTTTTTATTTAACTGTCAACTAACCATCCAACTGCTGCAATGAATGTTCTTGGCAAACAAACTGGAATTTTAATTGACAAACATTTGGAACATTTTAGAAGTCAGTGGGTTATCATCAACTCTCCTCCCAAATATGTAGGACATGTAATACTGTGGTGGCAGAATGTCAAGTTTTCCACAACAGTACTGTGCTGGTTGATTGTTCCCAGGCTTATACTGTAATAAGTATGTAGGAATACAGTAGCCTCCTTCCATCTCCTGGTACCACATTGGGCCCAGTTAAAGGAACCTTCAGAGCAGCACTAAGGCCACAGTAGGCTAGGTGAAGAGAACAAGGCCCAGTGTCTCTGGCTTGCCTTGCCTTGCTAGCTTCATGTAGAATTGGAAAAGTGAAGAAGAACCCCACTCAGCCTTCAGCTAGGACTTAACAAGAACAAAGCTTTGCCTGTTTATAGCAAGTACAGATTTCCATTAAGACTTATAATTGGCCGTAGATGTACGCCGAAGAGAAGAATTCAAATTGAGTGTTAAACGGAAAGGGGGAAAACAAAGAGCCTGGAAATGGGGTGAGATTTAAGAAGAGAGGCAAATGGGCATGGAGACTAATAATCAGTGAGTAATTTCATGACAAAGGCAAGGTATCTGTGCCTTCAGGTTATTTCGGTCGGCTCCAGTTTAGAACCTTTCTGGAACAAACAGCAGGAGCCACGATGGTAACAAACGGTGTTCCCTAATTTCCTGTCATTTAAGCTATACAAATACCTATCTATTGTATGCTATACAAACACAAAGTGTATTTGTCACGTGCGCCGAATACAACAGGTGAAATGCAGTGAAATGCTTACCTACAGGCCCTAACCAACAGTGCAATTTTTAAGTAAAAAAAAAAGGTATTCTGTCCCATTTACTGTGATTCATTACCAGAAGGCCATATAACCCATCTAAATAAACACTTTGAATGTGCTTTCTTCTCACACGCAGAATGCTATGGCAATGTGTGTAATTGTTCATTCATTTTGAAGTACTTTTCTCCCGTTTTGTTTCCTTAGTGTTCTGAGATCACTTGCAAAGAATGGCACAGAGATTGGACTTAGTCATTATTGCTTTGTTCATTTCCTTTGATGTCTGAAGTCTATGCATGTGTGTGTGCGCATGTGTTAGTTATGCGTGGGTTGACTTATACGCCACAGTCCCTACAGTTATATCTGCAGGGCAGATGGGTTTAGGGTCATTAAATATTGTGTGGATGAAGGGCAGGTGGATGAAGGGCAGGTGGGTGGCGGGCGGTTTGAATAAAAAGAAAACAATATCTTTAAAAAAAAAATCCAGAAATGAAGTATTCTTGTGCAATTTATATCTATAGGCTACATTGAGGTTTTTCTTTAATCATTTTATGCTATCATGTATTAGTGCATTAGCCTAGGGGTCTAACTGGACGCGCGCCAAATAACCTACATGTCAATCGCCAAATGCTTTTGGGAAAGGGCAAAAAAAAAGCTGATGTCAATCCAAGGAGAAAAAAAGGACAATGTTGGAGTATAATTCAATAAGCTGCAAAATGGAGAGTTGAAAATAAAGAGAAGGGAGGGACAGAAAAGTAATGTTTGGAAAATATTTGGTGAAGTGGTAAAAGAGGATGATAGCAGTGCCAGCTATGTTATATGTGGTGATTGTGAGACGCTATACAAATTCCACAGTCACAAGACGGGACTTCAAATAGGGGTATTGAATGTTAAGGGAATTGTAGCCTACTGTTCAGATGGGTTAAATGGAAGCTGAAATCTGGACACTGACTCTATGTCCATAACCTCTCACATAGCCTTAATATTAACTCCTGCAGAACTAAGCATTTCTTGCAGTAAAATGACACACCAAATGTAGGCAACAGTTTTATGAAATATGATTTCTTTCTTTCAGAATCTTGAGACAATGCGAATGCTCAGTTAGATACGACCTGTAGAGGTGCTATCTTTATCAGCATCATAAAAGCTGATAGCGTTTCAACCGCATAAGAGGCATTCAAGCCAAACTGAAATCTTATCAGAATGTCGTTTTCACAGCCTTCTATTTTCTTACAACCCTTCAAGCTGATGTCATTTGGACGTTTTGCACAGAAAATCATTTTGCCCGGGACCCGAACCGTATTTGCTCTGTGAAAGAAGATGACAGAGAGAACTTTACAGAGAGAACTTTTTTCCTTTTATCGATTTATGACATTATTCTGGTGAGCAAGGGTTGATTTAGTCTTCTAGGCAGGGGCGAAAATCTGATATCAACTTTGGAGGGGACAATTACATTACATTTTCTCAAGAGCAATTCCTGAGGGGGACACCAAAAGTAGTGCTGTAACACATAGCCTACGTTTAATATGGTAAATGTATATTGAGGAACCAAAGAAATAAGGTGTTTGCCGTACTCCTAACTACCGGTACCCAAAACTACACAACTAATCACAACAGCAATACCATTGCCTTTAACAAATCTTAGTTCAGTCACCAGTTTAAGTTGAGAGTGGGGGTATCCATGGCATTTTCCAATTATGTTCCTATTTTACAAATAAAAAAAATGGAGAACCTTTCATAATGTTGCCAAACAAAGACTCAACAAACTTACCTGAGACTCCCTGTCTCTGCCAGTCTGTCCCTGCATATCTGTCCCCAACTCTGCTGTCTGTGTGCCATCTGTTGCCTGCTCTGCCTAATGACATCATTGTGAAACATTTCCATTAGAATTTCATTTCTTTCTTATGAACATTTGATCAACTAGTCTTTTTGATATTAGGCTACTAGGGTTCTTACTTTGCGTTTTGGTGTACTGAAAAATACTCTGATGTCCGTCTTTTTTCTGCCATTTTTCTGCCATTTTTCTACCTGGTTGGCTACACACACACACAGTATGTAGGTTATTTACAGTAGGAGATGGGCTTCTATCATCTTATCTTCTATCATTCTATATGGGCTTCGATCTAAAAGGTAGCTAGCAAATGTGAAACGGATTGCAGTGACAAGAGTTGACAGCTGTATGAGTTCACCATTTACACAACATATGCTGCAACCTTTTGTAATTTTAATCGTTTGTTTCATATTGGCTGGCTTCTAACAATAGCTGAATTTGCAAAGCTAGCGAGCACCAATTCAGTGGTGTTTGCTATAATCTTTGCTACCCGGGTTAAATAAAGGTGAAATAAAATATATAAATAAAAGTTCCCTTGCGACAATTTAGCTTTTGCAACGAGACCATTAAATATATTTAAAACAATGGTAGAAGAGAGTGTAGTTCTGTTCAGTTTATCGCTAACCTTATCACAGGGACTTTGAAGCACTAACTTACATGCATGCTGATCTTTGACGACGCCACATAAATGGAATAGGTACTAGCTAGCTTAATAGTTAATATTTGCGCGCTAGCTCTGCATATTCAGCTAGTGTGTGTGCGCGATTGACTGGATTAACCTCACGTCAGTTACGTGCATTGAGTGCCTTTCAGACAGTAGATACGACCTCTACGTTACCTCGCAAGCTAAGGAACTGGCAGTGGATCAAACCATTGTGAGGCAAAGGTTGGGGGGGTCGCAATCTTTTGAAACTTAAAAACGAGCTATTAAGTGTCTATAATCAGCACAATTACTTTCATTGCGTATTATTAATATTATTTAAATTACATAGTTATGTTTCAGTGATATATTGGGGGGGACAAATCATATTTTTCCCAGGATGGGGGGGTCGTGTCCCCCCCGTCCCCCCCGGGATTTCCGCCCCTGCTTCTAGGGCAGGTGTTCCGTGCACCCCGTCTATTTCTATGGCCACAAGCACTGTTCATGACACAAACTGTTCACCCCCCTCTTGTTGGCGGAGAGAATATTTAGCAGGTTTAAAGCATATTTCCTGCAATTCTACACATTTTGTCACGGGGTGCAGAAAACATTTTTCAGTTTTAAAGCTAATTTTCTTGCAATACATTTTGCCATGTCTAACGTGTAATTCATGTGATTCAAACATTATCACAAAATCTATGGGCAAAGAAAAAAACGCTAGCGGACATGGGCTAGTTGATCTGGACATTTCTGACAAGTTATAAATATCTCTCTAATGTATGTAATGACTGACATGACGAAGAAAACTGATGATGCACTACCCAGTTTATAAATTGCACCATGTACCATTACAACAACAAGAGTATGTTGAAAGCCGGACTGACCCCATAGTGGATGCCAAACTGTGAGGTGTGCCCCTGAGGGGTCGGGAGGAGGGGTGCGTGTATCTAACTATCGCAAAAGCTGACGAACAAATAGCCTACCGAAATGTTGGAAAATATAAGCAGAAACATATCTAAATCAGGCCCCAAAATGTACAACAACAAAAAAGTTCACTTAATTACATATAGTTGGGCCGTTATTAGCAATTGCGGGTGTTTGCGGGTGGACAAACAGCTGACCCGCGCACCACTAGTGTGTGTGTGTGTGTGTGTGTGAGACTCTTTACGTTCTCTCTCTCTCTCTCTCTCTCTCTCTCTCTCTCTCTCTCATATATCAGCGTAGAGATATATTTAGCAAGCAACCTCTTCCTCATACTTATTTTCACCAACCTCAAATCCTAGTCGTCCTCCAATCGGGGACCCTCGGCTGGCCCACCGTGGCTAATCAGTCTATAATGAGATGTCACAGTTGGCATGACGGCAGAGTGATGGTCGGCTGCTCAGCCTGAAATGTATTCATGTAAAAAAAAACACGAAGCAGTTAATGCCACTTCCACAAATGACTCAATTTGCTGAGGAAATGAACCTCATCTGAGCTCCTGTCAATCCAACAGGGATTCCCAATCCCTGGGTCTGGGAGTGTAGCCCATCTGTATGAGTAGCACGTTTATTTTTCCTATCCATTACATTTGTGTGATGGGCTCATGCTAAACATAATCCATCATCAAGTAGTAGACTCCGTGAAACGTATTTTGAAAACGTTTTGACACACCAATAATGTGTGCAATGTATGATGGTAATGATGGTTAGGTAATGATGATATAAGCTATACGCTAACCACTTCCTTTATGAATGTTAAAGTTGTGTATGTACATTACCTCTGGTGACTTAGAGGCCCTTTAAAGGTGCTACACATAGGATTTGATCGAATTTTTGCATTGTAATTTCAGAAAATGTCCATAATATTATACCAGCTTCTAACAGCTTGTAAAAACAATATATTTTGTTATTGGAAACATATTTAACAGTTTAGATGGTATAATGATACCCTACACTGTTCAGTGCTTGTTTCCTCACATAAACTGAAATTTAGCGAATAGTGTAGAATTTTAGCAGCCAGAAAAGGACAGACTAGATAACCAAGTCAGAACAGCTTTCCTAGTTTGACAACCGATGTTGCTCCAGTTTGAGACATCAACAGGCGAACATCACAGCCAAACACTGGCAGGCAAGTAATACTGCGAAACATGATTATTCTGCTATTAGCACCTGATATGGACATTTTCTGAAACTAAAATGCTAATTAAAAAAATAAAATCCTACGTGTAGTACCTTTAAAAAGCACCACTATTTTATACCTATAAGCATCTACTCCTGTCTGGAGGTAGGGCCCGTCACTATCTCTCAAAAAGGAGGAGAGCAGATAAGAAACTGCGTGAATAATTACTTAAAATTCTTGCCCTCAAAAAAGGAAAGAAACATTTCTTTTTCTGAGGTTGTTTTTCTGTTTATCGACATGCTGAATTTCTGTGTACAGCTGCCTCTACAGAGCTATAGCCAGCCGTGGGCGCCATTCTGCATAGATTAATGCATTTGATATGTCCTCCTCCTCCTCCTATTTTGCTCCTGGTTTAGTGCTAGAAATCATAACTGTCTCCTCTCTGTGGCTGGGGCTCTGCTCTCCCCTCATGGAGCTGTGTAGGGGGGAGCTCATGGAGCTGTGCAGGGGGGAGCTGGGCAATTTGTTTCTGGATGGCTCCAGGCTTATCGGCTCTGCTCGACAGATGGGCCGCGTGCCTGCCTTCTCTCCTCAGGTTCGGGGTGGGCGCACGCTGCTCTCTTTGCTGCGCCTGACAAAACTCATTACAGGTGCTCCCCGGGAGAGACGATGTCTGCACGAGGTCCCGTTACACTTGCCGAACCCCGCATCGCCGTGGAGCACTGCCGACCCGTAGCCAAAGAGACAAAACCCATTTGGGAGTTTCAGTGTGGTTGAGTGATACTGGACTCACATTCTCAAGGCTCACAGGTTACAGACACATAGTGAGGGAAGACCTAGTCTACAACGACAAAACACAACTGGCAGATATGATGAAGAGGATTCTGAGGATTTCTACTAAGTAAAAGCCGCATTTAACATAGAAGTTAATTAAGGTGCCGAAACATTTAAAATATATATTATTTAACTAGGCAAATCAGTTAAGAACAAATTCTTATTTACAATGATGGCCTTCACGGTATGCTTCGTATAGGCTATTCATTCATCTTAATGATATTTTCCATCAATAAATGTTCAAATCAACGGCTTAGGGAAACATGAACTGACTATATCTCTGGGTCGCGTTTGAAGAGACCTGCCTGCGTTTCTCCTCGTAATTGAATTTAAGCTATAACCTTGTGGTTAGTCAATAGCGGCAACACAAGCAGAAGCTGATGTTTGTGTGATAACGCCAACGTGGCAGAGTGGTAGCGTCTCAAGCCAGGGGCTGTTATTGATCCTATTTAAACTGCTGTCTCGCTTCATCTTTTATTCATTGGCTTTGGTTCATTTACTTATGCACTTTAAAAACACGGAGTAATGCTGAGCAGCCCAAGGCGTTGTTTCACTCTGATTCTCTGCTCTTCTGCTCTTATCATCCCTTCTGCTCAGGGCTTCTCAGATAGGGAAGATTGTAATGGGATGAAGACTGTGTGATGTCTATTTATAAAGCATAGCATCATTTTTATATTTTTTTTATTTCACCTTTATTTAACCAGGTAGGCTAGTTGAGAACAAGTTCTCATTTACAACTGCGACCTGGCCAAGATAAAGCAAAGCAGTGCGACACAAAAAACAACACAGAGTTACACATGGAATAAACAAACATACAGTCAATAACACAATAGAAATAAAAGGCTATATACGGTGTGTGCAAATGAGGTAAGATAAGGGAGGTAAGGAAATAAATAGGCCATAGTGGCGAAGTAATTACAATTTAGCAATTAAACACTGGAGTGATAGATGTGCAGAAGATGAATGTGCAAGTAGAGATACTGGGATGCAAAGGAACAAAAATAAATAACAGTATGGGGATGAGGTAGTTGGATGGGCTATTTACAGATGGGCTATGTACAGGTGCAGTGATCTGTGAGCTGCTCTGACAGCTGGTGCTTAAAGTTAGTGAGGGCGATATGAGTCGTTCCAGTCATTGGCAGCAGAGAACTGGAAGGAAAGGCGGCCAAAGGAGGAATTGGCTTTGGTTGTGACCAGTGAAATATACCTGTGAAATCGGCCCGAGAATTGAACCCTGTGGAACCCCCATAGACTGTCAGAGGTCCGGACAACAGGCCCTCCGATTTGACACACTGAACTCTGTCTGAGAAGTAGTTGGTGAACCAGGCGAGGCAGTCATTTGAGAAACCAAGGGAATCTGTCTGTGCAGGTAGACAGTAATTGCTGTTGGGGAGTATAGTATTTCTTTAAACACTGTGGCACTAAGGCTTTGTTTATCCTGTCTTTATTGGGGTTTCTTATGAGGACCATGACCATGTTGGGTGACACTTTATTAGGATAGTCTGGGTAGTCCACCTGTAGATGCACTACAGATGGTCATACTATCAACTAACTACACAGGTGTATAAAATCGAGCTCACCGCCATGCAATCTCCATAGACAAACATTGGCAGTAGAATGGCCCGTACTGAAGAGATCCGTTACTTTCAGCGTGGCACCATCATAGGATGCCACCTTTCCAACAAGGCAGTTTGTCAAATTTCTGCCCTGCTAGTGCTGTCCCGGTCAACTGTAACTGCTGTTATTGTGAAGTGGAAATGTCTAGGTAGGCCACACAAGCTCACAGAAGGCCACACAAGCTCACAGAACGGGACCGCCGGGTGCTGAAGCGCATAGCACGTAAAAATTGTCTGTCCTCGGTTGAAACACTTCCTACCGAGTTCCAAACTGCCTCTGGAAGCAACATCAGCACAATAACTGTTCATTGGGAGCTTCATTAAATTCATTTCCATGGCTGAGCAGCCACACACTCTGGAGCAGTGGAAACGCGTTCTCTGCAGTGATGAATCACGCTTCACCATCTGGCAGTCCGATGGATGAACCTGGGTTTGGTGGATACCAGGAGAACGCTACCTTCCCCAATGCATAGTGCCAACTGTAAAGTTTGGTGGAGGAGGAATAATGGTCTGGGGATGTTTTTCATGGTTCGGGATAGGCCCCTTAATTCCAATGAAGGGAAATCTTAATGCTACGGCATACAATGTCATTCTAGACGATTCTGTGCAACTTTGTTGCAACAGTTTGGGGAAGGACCTTTCCTGTTTTAGCATGACAATTTCCCCATTGCTCAAAGCGAGGTCCATACAGAAATGGTCTGTCGATATCGTTGTGGAAGAACTTGACCGCCTTGCCAGAACCCTGACCTCAACCCCATCAAACACCTTTGGAAGGAATTTGAACGCATACGGCGAGCCAAGCCTAATTGTCCAACATCAGTGCCCGATCTCACAAATGCTCTTGTGGCTGAATGGAAGCAAGTCCCCGCAGCAATGTTCCAACATCTAGTGGAAAGCCTTCCCAGAAGAGTGGAGGCTGTTATAGCAGCAAAGGTGAGGACCAACTCCATATTAATGAGATGTTTGAAGAGTAGGTGTCCACATACTTTTGACCATGTAGTGTATCTGTTGATAAGAAACTGCTTGCTAAGGTTAAGGTCAGGATAATGGTTAAGGTTAGGGTTAGTGCCCAGGGTTAGGCTTAATAGATAGTTCGTTGAAATGTTACTGATAGTGTGTAGACAGTCTGTAGAGCAGGGATCATCAGCTAGGTTCAGCCGCGGGACGTTTTTTTCTTCTTGAGCGGACGATCAGGGGGCCGGAATATAATTGCAAATAACTTGTAGACTGCAAATTGACCGCAAGAAGCCCAAACAGATATAATATTTGACTAAAACATAATCATTCCAAACATTGCGTACATTTGTATAAGATCACATATACAGTATCTCTCTATTATGCGTGAGAATACTTTGGAACAGATGTATATTTTAATCACAGGGAACTGATTATATGGTGTTTTTACAGTCTTTTATGTCTGACAATAAAAATGTAAAATACTTTAATCGGAAAACTTGGGGGGGCAAATGAAATGACCCAGGGGCCAAATTGGGCCTACGGCCTGCCATTTGGGGAACCCTGCTGTAGAGCATCTACAGATGGACTATCCAAATAAAGTGTTACCCATGGTGCAGGTGCTGGTCGAGTATCAATATTTCCAACCCAATGGTTAGGATTCGGTGCTCTCACCGCCGCGGCCCGGGTTCGATTCCTGGTCAGGGAGCTACTCCTTGGGCTCCCGAGTGGCGCAGCAGTCTAAGGCACTGCATCTCAGTGCTAGAACTGTCACTACAGACTCTGGTTCGATCCCGGGCTGTATCACAACCGGGCGTGATCAGGAGTCCCATAGGGCGGTGCACAATTGGCCCAGCGTTTTCCGGGTTAGGGTAGGGTTTGGCTGGGGTAGGCTGTCATTGTGAAATAAGAATTTGTTGTTAACTGACTTGCCAAGTTAAATAAAGGTTATATAAAAAATCCCTAATTTCCCAACATTAGTTGCATCTTACTGTACACTCTTCTCCTTCATTGAAGGGCACTCCTACTGTGCCAGTCCCACCCTCACCTCAACATATTCCTTTAGGAAGCATCAAAAGGAGCCTGAGAGGCAGACGGACAGTGTTAGTGGAGTTCATATTCACACAGATGACTATCTGACTTTGAACATTTCCTCTCAAAGACCCTGTCACAGGGAAGGCTGCGTTTTCCTCCCTCCTGAGTGTACCCTATTTTCCAATGGCAGGTCAAACTGTGCCTAGCCATGTGTTAAATCAGGTCGCATGGAGGCTTCTGTCACCTCCCACTAGCGGCAGAAAGAGTTTTTGGAGATGAAGGGGAAGGAGATAGAAGGTGAAAGGAGGACAGAACGAAGCAGGGGGAAGTAGTTTTCAACAACCAATTACCTCAGTGGTTTCCTGGAGAAAGTGCACTAACCTAGTTTGGTTGGTGGAAGTGGTTGTGTAAATGTGTTTCTCCTTGGTGAAGAACAGGAAATGTGCTATTTATCTGCACTTCAGTTGTCCATCTTGTGGTGTTTCAGGGTCTCTTCCAGCTTTGACACTAAACAGGGAGTGTCACATAACAAAGTAGTGAGAGAACGTAGTTCTGTTAACAACGGACAATCATACACTTGATTAAACAGCCATTTCAGAGAGGGAGGTGAGGACGGGAGATCAGTTCCGCACAAATAAACTCTGCAGTGCTGTCACATAAGCCATAAACCCCTCCCACACACACACACACACACACACACACAGTCATAGACAAAATACACAAATAGTCATACACTGTTATAGGACACATACACACTTTAACACACACAGTTATACACTTAATCATACATACACTGTCTGCGCTACCAACACAACACAAGTGACCCAGAAAAATAAGAGAAAAATAAATTCCAAACAGCTTTAAAGGAGGGAGGGAACGGTCTGTTCAATACTCTCTGACAGCACAGCAGCCGGAAGAGATTCCCTTTGACTCTCTATGACTCAAACGGGATTTCAGATTGCATGTCATTCAGGGCGTTTACACACCATGTTTACTCTCCTTGTCTCCTTGTGTTCTTCCGTATCAGACACAAACAGGCTGAAATACCAGCCTTCCTCTGTCAGACTTCATTGTAATAGAATAGTATGGGTGAGATCATTAACTTAGCATCGTTAAAAGAAACAAATATACTTCTGTTAATTTCATGCAGGAAAAGAGAATCAATTGGCCTGAACACTGAGCTATTATTTCCTTCATTATCCATGGACCATGCGCTGTTCCATCTAATCAACTTCAGATCACATTTTAAACTCAGGTTTTCATATTGCCATTATGCTTGAAGGAGAGTATGGACAGAGGGATAGAGAGAGAAATGGAGAGAAGAATAGAGGGATAGCGAGAGCGTCGGTGGGAGTCTTTAATTAAAGCTGATTATGCTTAATGTTCTCCGTCCATGCGGTAATGGCTCCCGTGGTAGTCCTCACACAACCTCGGGATTAAGCGGAAGTTAATTGGCTGTTAAGACTCTCCCTTTCTTTTCCCTCTCAGACCGTCTTTTCCCCCCTCTTTCTCTCCTTCAGAGGAATCGGAGCGAGTGACCGCCTGTGGCTTTTCAGTATTTTAATTGACGCTACGGCTGTAATCTATGAGAACATTTCCAAACTGTCTCACTGGGCTCAGAGCCACTTTCACATACAACACAGTTCATGGGCTAAAATATTAGGTATTTTATGGCTTCTAACGGTTGCATCCCAAATGGCACTCTATTTAGTGCACTTTTGACTAGAGTCCACTGGGTTACTCAAGTAGTGCCCTATACGTATATGGTTGCAATCTAAGAGTTGGCTACCAGTTCTATTTATAACCTAGGAATTGTAGTTCTGGGCTGATACTACCTTGTCACATCCTGACCTATCAGTGCATGGTCTGAGGCAGGCTATGGCTGCCTATTAGAGGCTCGGGGGACAGAGCCTAGCATGAGCAACAGCCTTGTGACTGACTGGGACTGTGCGTGTCACTCCTCGTCCCTAAGTGTGCACATTTGGTAAGTTATGATGAAGAGCTCCGTCAGGCATTCAGGGGTTGTGTAAGAGGAGCATCTCAAGAGAACACACACACAGACGGAGGGGGTAGTGGCGGAATGTTTGGAGTTATAAAACAAAAATGGTATTATCTTATTAGCATAAAACGAACTGGGCTCGCACTCACATGCTCTTATTGTGATACTGGCCCTTCACTAAAGGAGCATGTTTTCTCCCTTTAATGGAATCCATGGACAAGCACCGGGCCTACATTCCTACATGAGTTCCGTTTACCCAGCTGGATATGACAGTTTATCTGACAGAATACATTACATTGCTCAGCAGTTAATAGCGCTGAACCATTTTAAACCTGAGTTAGTGTCAGCGGTGTATTCATGTGGCTGTGATTGTCCTTGGGGCGTTTGCCAATCAGTCGAGAGCCCATATCTTTCACCACAGTGACTAGTCTCAGTGACAAAGCCATAAACAAAAGGCACATCCAGCTCAGGATCTGAATGATCTGCCTTCCCTCTCTTACAGTACAATACAGGACATTAACGTTGGACATTCAGACTACCGAAATAGAACGGAAGTCATTTTATGTCCTTTATGTCCTATGTGGCTCTAGGGCTTCCTGTCAACCTTGCTGAAGGACACAGCAGCAGTAGTGATGTCCATAGGGCATTATGCCACCCTGCCACCCTCAGGTCTCTGTCTCCCTGTCCACTCCCCCACTCTGCTCTGCACCACATCACTGCTACCACATGAAGGTCCTCTACAGCCGGCGGACGCATCTTTAGGAGCCTGCTGTCTTCTTTATGTTGTCCTGCAGCGCCCTGTCCATCTCTGTTTGTTAGAGAGAGAGAGGGATCGGGGAGGGATCCAATCAGCTGGTTCTGAACCAAGCCCACTGTGCCAACCAACACAGATAATTACAAAGGGCTGTAAATAGACATGCAGCCTTTCCTCTCTCCTTCCTTCCTTCCTTCCCTCCCTCCATCCTCCACCACTCAATGGGGGTTAGGGAGGTTTGAGGGGTGGTGGGAGAATAACGATGGGGAATAGGTAGTCTAGCGCTTATGAGCGTTGGACCAGTAACCGAAAAGTCATTGGTTTGAATTCCCTAGGTTAAAAAGCTGTCGACGTGCCCTTGAGCAAGACACTTTACCCTAATTGATCCTGTAAGTTGCACTGAATAAGAGCGCCTGCTAAATGACTAAAATGTAAATCATTATAAAGGCAAAAGGGGAGGGGCTTACACAAAGGCCAGAAATACAGAACCAGTCTAAAGTTTGGACACAGCTACTCATTCAAGGGTTTTTCTTAATTTTTTACAATTTTCTACATTGTAGAATAATAGTGAAGACATCAACACAATGAAATAACACATATGGAATCATGTAGTAAACAAAAAAGAGTTATACAAATCAAAATATATTTTTGATTTTAAATTCTTCAAAGTAGCCACCCTTTGCCTTGATGACAGCTTTGCACACTCTTGGCATTCTCTCAACCAGCTTCACCTGGAATGCTTTTCCAACAGTCTTGAAGGGGTTCCCACATATGCTGAGCACTTGTTGGCTGCTTTTCCTTCACTCTGCAGTCCAGCTCATCTCAAACCATCTTAATTGGGTTGAGGTTCACGGTGGGAACCACACATGCGGAGATCGTCCGTTCACGTACTCTGCGTCTCATAAAGACACGGCGGTTGGAACCAAAAATCTCAAATTTGGACTCATCAGACCAAAGGAATGTTTCTTGGCCCAAGAAAGTCTTCTTATTGGTGTCCTTTAGCAGTGGTTTCTTTGCAGCAATTTGACCGTGAAGGCCTGATTCACACAGCCCCCTCTGAACAGTTGATGTTGAGATGTGTCTTTTACTTGAACACTGTGAAACATTTATTTGGACTGCAATTTCTGAGGCTGGTAACTTTAATGAACTTATCCTCTGCAGCAGAGGTAACTCTGGGTTTTCCTTTCCTGTGGCGGTCCTCATGAGAGCCAATTTCATCATAGCGCTTGATGGTTTTTGTGACTGCACTTGAAGAAACTTTCCAAGTTCTTGAAATGTTCCGGATTGACTGACCTTCATGTCTTCAATTAATGATGGAGTGGTCATTTCTCTTTGCTTATTTAAGCTGTTCTTGCCATAATATGGACTTGGTCTTTTACCAAATAGGGCTATCTTCTGTATACCACCCCTACCTTGTTGCAACATAACTGATTTGGCTCAAACGTATTAAGAAGGAAAGAAATTCCACAAATGAACTTTTAACAAGGCACACCTGTTAATTGAAATGCATTCCAGGTGACTACCTCATGAAGCTGGTTGAGAGAATGCCAAGGGTGTGCAAAGCTGTCATCAAGGAAAAGGGTGGCTATTTTGATTTTTTTTAACACTTTTCTGGTTACTACATGACTTTTGATGTCTTCTATTGTCTTTACAATTATTCTAAAATGTAGAAAATAGTAAAAATAAAGACAAACCCTGAAATGGGTAGGTGTATATGCATACATTTTTTTCTATTAAAAACCGCAGTCTCAGGCCTCCCGTGTGGCGCAGTGGTCTAAGGCACTCTATCGCAGTGCTTGAGGTGTCACTACAGACCCGGGTTCATTCCCAGGCTGTGTCACAACCGGCTGTGACTGGGAGTCCCATAGGGTGGCGTACAATTGGCCTAGTGTCGTCTGGGTTAGGGGAGGGTTTGGCTCATCGCAATCTGTCGAGTCCTTGTGGCGGGCCGGGCGCTTGCAGGCTGACTCGGTCGTCAGTTGAACAGTGTTTCCTCCAGCACATTGATGCGGGCGGGTGTTAAGAAGTGTGGTTTGGCGAGTCATGTTTCGGAGGACGCATGACTCGACCTTTGCCTCTCACGAGTTGCAGCGATGAGACAAGATCGTAATTGGATATCACAAAATTGGGGAGAAAAAGGGACAAAAAATACAATTTAAAAAAATGTACCACAGTCAATGTGGAAATAGTGTTCGTAATGTAATCACATAAGGTTTTGATGAACATCATGCTGTGCCTGATGATGGTAGATGTTGTGTAACTGAGTCATGTGTTAAGGCGAAATGTGGTGTTGTGATGGTCAGTGGAGGAAGAGGAGTGTGGATTAAGTTCTAGAGACAGTCAGCACAGTAAGCAGAGTCCTCTCCCACAGTCTGGACTGGACATTCTGTTTTAACACAGAAGTCTTGTTGTCTGGACAGCCACTGATGCATAAACACATCAGAGCCTGCACACCGGTGTGTCTTTGGACAGACAACACACACACACACACACACTCATTACACACCACATTAAATGAGAATGACGCAATGTGATAGAAGGAGGTTAGCTGTGGCTTCAGGGCCGAATCAGCCTACCCCTCCTCCCTAACACGTCCCCACACACACACACACACACACACACACACTTTATGTACTCCTTCCCTTCTGTTGTATGTATGATGTGTTTGTTTTTGTGTACCGCTACACCGTAATACAGATTTCAGTGGCGTACACCTAGTGCATTCACATAGGCTTTGAGAACATGTCTATCCGTGCGTGTGTGTTTATTCCCTCTGTGTGTCATTTGTTTCCTGGAGGTGCGTGGCTGGAGGTATGTTAGTATGGGTTTTATGTGGTACTCACCTTCCACATCTGTCTCCGGTACACAGAGAGCAACCACTCAGTTGTCTGTGGCTGGCTGTTGTACATTCCTTGATTCCTATGCGTGTGCCTCAGCACGCCGCTAGTCTTATCATCCAAACAGGCAAACAGCCAGCCTCTTATTTAATCAACTGTATTGGGAGCCACAGAGAGTGCATCCCTCCCTCCCTCCCTCTCTATCAGCTGATAACTGTCCTCTAAGCTAGGCTAACCCTGCTCCTTCTCACGAGTGTGACATCTCGTGGTGGAAGGCTGGGGCCCACGTGACTGGAGTTGATGTCCACCCTCCATGCCGTCTCTGTGGGCGGAAGACAGACAGCAGTGGGCCGTCCTCACCCAGCACCCAGCTGGGGGCAGACACAGCCAGGCCTCTAACCAGCACGGTGAACATATGCCTGGGGCTCCAGCGTTGCCCCTTTACTCCTCAGCTCCACCGACCAATCATAAAGCTGCGTCTCAAATGGCACCCTTTTCCCTGGTCAAAAGTAGTGCACTATGTAGGGCATAGGGTGCCATTTGGGACGCATACACGGCACTCATGCTAGAGAGGGGGAGGGGATGGTTGTCAATCTGATATCAAACCGTGAGGCAGACGGCTGTCAGGACTGCTGCCTTCCCCATTGTTATTCTGTCATGTCCATCACAGATGCCCCATACATACATACATACATACATACATGCTTGTCCCATACATACATACATACATACATACATACATACATACATACATACTTACTTACTTACTTACTTACTAACTTACTTACTTACTAACTTACTTGGTTACTTACTCAGTTTTTCACAATTTCTGACATTTAATCCTAGTAAAAATTCCCTGTTTTAGGTCAGTTAGGATCACCACTTTATTTTAAGAATGTGAAATGTCAGAATAATAGTAGAGAGAATGATTTATTTCAGCTTTTATTTCTTTCATCACATTCCCAGTGGGTCAGAAGTTTACATACACTCAATTAGTATTTGGTAGCATTGCCTTTAAATTGTTTAACTTGGGTCAAACGTTTCAGGTAGCCTTCCACAAGCTTCCCACACTAAATTGGGTGAATTTTGGCCCATGCCTCATGACAGAGCTGGTGTAACTGAGTCAGGTTTGTAGACCTCCTTGCTCGCACACACTTTTTCAGTTCTGCCTACAAATTTTCTATAGGATTGAGGTCAGGGCTTTGTGATAGCCACTCCAATACCTTGACTGTGTTGTCCTTAAACCATTTTGCCACAAATTTGGAAGTATGCTTGGGGTCATTGGCCATTTGGAAGACCCATTTGCGACCAAGCTTTTACTTCCTGACTGATGTCTTGAGATGTTGCTTCAATATATCCACATAATTTCCCTTCCCCATGACGTCATCTATTATGTGAAGTGCACCAGTCCCTCCTGCAGCAAAGCACACCCACAACATGATGCTGCCACCCCAATGCTTCACGGTTGGGATGGTGTTTTTCGGCTTGCAAGCCTCCCCCTTTTTCCTCCTAACATAACGATGGTCTTTATGGCCAAACGGTTTTATTTTTGTTTCATCAGAACAGAGGACATTTCTCCAAAAACTATGATCTTTGTCCCCATGTGCAGTTGCAAACCGTAGTCTGGCTTTCTTATGGCGGTTTTGGAGCAGTGGCTTCTTCCTTGCTGAGCGACCTTGTAAACAATTGTTGGAAAAATGACTTGTGTCATGCACAAAGTAGATGTCCTAACCGACTTGCCAAAACTATAGTTTGTTAACAATACATTTGTGGAGTGGTTGAAAAATGAGTTTTAATGACTCCAACCTAATTGTATGTAAACTTCCGACTTCAACTGTACATACATACATCATCATACCAGTCTTGTGTAATATATAATGAATAGCTAGTCTTCACTCGTTGTGTTATATGGCTATATTATATTGCAGGTCCTTGGCTTTGTGAGGACAGTGGTACTATGTATAAGGTCTCACCTCCTGATCTGCTGTTTGTTATGACGTACTGTATAGCAACCACCTAGAACCACCCATGTTTTAGCATCTAATACTTTACCAAGCTCAGCTGTGACTTAGCGTAGATAGGTCTTATGGGTCGTAATGTACCAGACAATCTCCTCTCTTTCAGAGGTGACCATTGTTATGGGATCAATTTCCTTTTTTTCTAAGGTGTGTGTTATTACGAGGTCAATCTCTTCTCTGTCTAAGGTGTGTGTTATTGTGTCCTGATATCTCCTCATCCTCCTATCGTATCCATGGTGTGTGTTGTAACGGTGTGTTGCAGTGCGCATGCTCAGGGCAGGTCTGGCGACCCAGAGATGATACTGATGATTGATCCTGGCGGTGGGATAAGTACCCAGCTCAGCACCGGCCCACTGAAACGCAGCCAGCTGGAAAATTAGAAATCTCTTCATCCCTGGTCCATTTGATATCCGGTATCATCTTCCCAGCTCGTACGGTGCAGGCCAGGCACTCCTCTCTCACAGCCAATAAATCTGTAATTAAATAATATGTGTGTGTGTGTGTGTATACGTGAGCGCCCGGTGCACGTCCTTGAAGGATTAGCTCTGGCAGTGGGGTGATAGGATGTAGGGGGGTCGTGAAGGGGGGTTGCTCACATGCCAAGCCCCCCCACCTCCCACCTTACCTACCACCTTACCTCCCATCTCACACCTTACCTCACACCTCCCACCTTACCTCACAGTTTACATCCACCATACCTCACACCTTACCTCACACCTCACTCCCATCTCACACCTTACCTCACACCTCCCACCTTACCTCACTCCTTACCTCACAACTTTTCTCCCACCTTACCTCACACCTTACCTCCCACCTCACACCTCCCATCTTACCTCACAACTCACACCTTACCTCACACTTCCCACCTTACCTCACACCTTACCTCACACCTTACCTCACATCTTACCTCCCACCTTACTTCCCACTTTCGACACCTCACACCTTACCTCCCACCTTACCTCACACCCCCCACACCTCACACCTTGCCTCCCACACCTCACACATCACCTTACCTCACTCCTTACCTACCAAACTCACTGGTAGTGAGAAGAGACAGAAAGAGACATCAAAGGGTCTCTCATGATTGTTCTGAGTGTTTGTCTAACCCTGTTGTGTTCCATCCAGGCACCTCTGCCCAGGGCAACCCCCTCCTGGCCTCCCTGCCTGTCCCGGGACGGCCCCTACAGCCCCACCTCGACCTCAAGCACTTCCTGCCTTTCAGGCTCAATGGATCTTCTCCCCTCAGCCTCTTCCCTAACTTCAGCACAGTGAGTCACACAGCACGGCATGGCACATCAACATCACCTAGTCATATTTCATGAGCTTAAGATGTCTGAAACAATAGGCTACTCAAAGTGCCTGATGCCATTACCTTAAATCCCAATATATCTGTTAGTATTGTAGAGTCACGCCCACCTATGTGCGGACATTGTCAAAGGCTCCACCCACTAGACAGATAGGGAACCAAGGTGACCAGAAAAAGACAGTATCGGTTCTTGGGGGATTTAAGAGAAGGGAAGTAAGAGTGACATTTTTAAGAGATCTGTAAATTAAAATATAGTTCATGTATTTTAACTGTACTCTAAATGAAATGTACTCCAAATAGAAATAAGCACATATAATCATTTGAGAGTGAGGGAAGGGGATATATATTGACAATGTATGAAATTGAAATATACTTGATTCTACCATGGAAAAATGATACAAACAAATATAACAGAAAAATAACTGTAAAAAATAGAGTAATGAGTTGAGTAGAATACAATGACATTATTTTCTTATTTGCATATTCTAACATGTTCTACTTTTGGAAGACCTCGACATCGCTGTTGTTTTGTATATATGTTGACTGTGCTGTTTTGAAAATGTTAAATATCATGTTAGAAGGAAAGAATGCCGTATAGAGGAGGAGGGGTTGAGTGAGCTCACGCTGAGCTGCTGACTGGGCGTCCAGGGATTCTGATGATGTAATAATCAACAACCATACTACTGTTTTAATGACCATTTTATTGACTGCTGACCCTTCAGCCCCTCACGGTGCTAGACTTGTCTCCCGGTCCCACAGACGCTTGTTACAGCCTGTAGTAGTTGGAACTTTTCATTTCTCCTGGGCTTTGAGGTATAATCGTTATTCCTAGAGTGTTTTCCCCCTCAGCATCGTGGAAGATTTAATACCAGCATCCCAGAGACAAGCCCACATATCTTTTGTTTTCGAACACACCTATAAGCCACACAGCTTTACACACCTGCAGTCTGCTGGTTACATTGCTTCAGATGCTTCTGTGTCCAGAATTAAGAAATGGTGAGTCTTTTGATCCTTCTCTTACAGGGTGTGTGTGTGTGTGTGTGTGTGTGTGTGTGTGTGTGTGTGTGTGTGTGTGTGTGTGTGTGTGTGTGTGTGTGTGTGTGTGTGTGTGTGTGTGTGTGTGTGTGTGTGTGTGTGTGTGTGTGTGTGCGCGCTCACTACATGACCAAGAGTATGTGGACATCTGCTTGTCAAACATCTCATTCCAAAATCATTTGCCGCTACAACAGCCTCCACTCTTCTGGGAAGGCTTTCCACTAGATTTTGGAACATTTCTGTGGGGACTTGCTTCCATTCAGCCACAAGAGCAATAGTGAGGTTGGGCACTGATGTTGGGCGATTAGGCCTGGCTCGCAATCAACGTTTCAATTCATCTCAAAGGTGTTTGATGGGGTTGAGGTCAGGGCTCTGTGCAGGCCAGTCAAGTTCTTCCACACCGATCTCTACAAAACATTTCTGTATGGACCTCGCTTTGTGCACGGGGGCATTGTCATGCTGAAAC
The DNA here is from genome assembly GCF_965601325.2 of Salmo salar. Lineage (NCBI taxonomy): Eukaryota > Metazoa > Chordata > Actinopteri > Salmoniformes > Salmonidae > Salmo > Salmo salar. Next base: position 44,491,834 of record NC_138296.1, read on the forward strand.
AGGAAAGGGCCTTCCCCAAACTGTTGCCACAACTTTGGAAGCAGAAAATAATTTAGAATGTCATTGTATGCTGTAGCGTTAAGATTTCCCTTCACTGGAACTAAGGGGCCTAGCCCAAACCATGAAAAACAGCCCCAGACCATTATTTCTCCTCCACCAAACTTTACAGTTGGCACTATGCATAGGGGCAAGTAGCGTTCTCCAGGCATCCGCCAAACTCAGATTCGTCTGTCGGACTGCCACATGGAGAAGTGTGATTCATCACTCCAGAGAATGCGTTTCCACTGCTCCAGCTGACGCTTGGTATTGGGCATGGTGATCTTAGTCTTGTGTGCGGCTGCTCGGCCATGGAAACCCATTTCGTGAAGCTCCCGACTAACAGTTATTGTGCTGACGTTGCTTCCAGTGGCAGTTTGGAACTCGATAGTAAGTGTTTCCACTTAGGGGCTGAGCCATTGTTGCTCCAGCCCTTACAGTTAACCGGGGCAGCTCTAGCAGGGCAGAAATATGACAAACTGACTTGTTGGAAAGGTGACGTCCTATGACGGTGCCACATTGAAAGTCACTGAGCTCTTCAGTACAGGCCATTCTACTGCCAATGTTTGTCTATGTAGATTGCATGGCAGTGTGCTCGATTTTATACCCCTGTCATTAACAGGTGTGACTGAAATAGCCAAATCCACTCATTTGAATGGGTGTCCGCATACATTTTGTCCATGTAGTGTATCAGAATGACCATTCATATTGACAACTACAATTTGCCTATATAGTGTACACTACCGTTCAAAAGTTTGGGGTCACTTAGAAATGTCCATTAAAATAACATAAAATTGATCACAAATACAGTGTACTGTAGACATTGTTAATGTTATAAATGACTATTGTAGCTGGAAATGGCAGATTTTTTTTATGGAATATCTACGTAGGCGTACAGAGGCCCATTATCAGCAACCATCACTCCTGTGTTCCAATGGCACGTTGTATTAGCTAATCCAAGTTTATCATTTTAAAAGGCTAATTGATGTCCTGTATCAGATGGTCTTCTGGGAGTGTGCACGTGTCCTGTATCAGATGGTCTTCTGGGAGTGTGCACGTGTCCTGTATCAGATGGTGGTATGGGAGCGTGCACGTGTCCTGTATCAGATGGTGGTCTGGGAGCGTGCACGTGTCCTGTATCAGATGGTGGTCTGGGAGCGTGCACGTGTCCTGTATCAGATGGTGGTCTGGGAGCGTGCACGTGTCCTGTATCAGATGGTGGTCTGGGAGCGTGCACGTGTCCTGTATCAGATGGTGGTCTGGGAGCGTGCACGTGTCCTGTATCAGATGGTGGTATGGGAGCGTGCACGTGTCCTGTATCAGGTGGTCGTGGGAAACCCTGCCTAGCCAATCACAAAGCTAGGGAGTAAACTAGCCAACCAGTCAGAGCAGCAGTATTAGTAGTAGTAACGGCTGCATTATTCATACAACCTGCCTTCCAGCACAGAAAAAACACACCACAAGAAAACGACAGTATCACCACACTATGAAGTCATCTATGAGCCACTACTTCTCTAGCATACAGCTAGCAGATGTGTTACGTAGCCTTTCGCTTGCCACCAACTCCCTAGAATTCAACCAGCCTTCAAGAGTTAATAACAGCAAATAACACCCACCTTAGACTTCTGGCACAGAATAATTAGCCTATAGCGGCTATGTGACCTAGCTAATATAACACACAGCAGACCAATACAGCTATGGAATTAATCACCAGGACCCTTCCCCCTCTTCCAGTCTCACCTTTCCTCTTTCCTAGGCTGTGTCCTAAATGGCACCCTATTCCTTGTGCACTACCGGTCCAGGTCAAAAGTAGTGCACTACATAGGGAATAGGGTGGAATTTGGGACTCTGCCCCAGTCTCAATGGTGACATTCAGGTTCTCTGGGGCCCGGTGTGGCAGAGGCACACTTTGTTCAGGGCGTGTGCAGGGGGAAGATGAATGCACCTGTCTCACGAGCCAAATAGACCCCAGTCTCTCCCTGCACCTCCCCTGCACCTCAATCATCGTTTCAGCTGCGGCCCGCCGTGAGATAGCTCCTGTCTGCAGAGGGGAGGGGGGAGAGAGGAAGAGGGCCGGACAATAGGTGCATTTATACCGGCCTGTTCAGGATGGCTGCGGGCGAACAATGGCCACATTCTCTCAGCTCCCTAAAACAAATAGTTGTGTGCAGCGTACCCTGTGAAGGTGGCCAGAGGGCACAGTCTAGAGAAGCTCTGTTTCCATGACACAGTTTTGGCTTCGGAAGGGAAAGGTTAGTTACTCCCCGAGGTAGCAGCACTGCACCGCGTTGTTTAAGGAGCCAGAATAGAGGGGCGTAGGGTTAACCTTGAGGGAACAGCAGGCAGGCAGTGTTGCACAGGATGGGGATTGTAAGACAGGTATGTTTAAGGTTGTTTCTATTCCACACCCCACCACACCTGGCCTTTGAAAACAGATTATTTAGAGTCAACACAGAAACAGAGCTGTTTTCTTTGAGTGTGTGTGTGTGTGTGTGTGTGTGTGTGTGTGTGTGTGTGTGTGTGTGTGTGTGTGTGTGTGTGTGTGTGTGTGTGTGTGTGTGTGTTCATGCCTGTGTGTGTATTGAGGGGCAGCCATTGTTTAGTGTTGTGCATCAGACAATAGCCAGTGCCATCCACACACACAGGCACTGTTGTGAAGTGATGCCAGGGAAGACATGTATCTGGTTACACTGAGTGTAACATGGCTTGCACATTGTTCCAGCCCTCCACAGCGGGCACAGCCACCCCCCCCCCCACCTCCCTCTCTGTCTCTGAGGAGAGGGCAGCGTTGGGCGAGCCAGAAAGTCCCTTTCTCGAGCTACTTCCCACTATACTGCCCTGGATCAGAGCTCGCATGCCATTGCATCCTCAGGCTGCCGTTAGATGTCTCCAATTCTCCATGCAGTTTTGTTGTGGTCAAACCCAGTGGATTTATAGGGGTATCAGGGGTCAGAGGTCACGGATGGACTGATAGATTTAACCCCTGGTCTCCTGTCTGTCCTGCAGATGGACCCGGTGCAGAAGGCGGTGATCAACCACACGTTTGGCGTCCCTCAGCCACTCAAGAAGAAACAGATCATCTCCTGTAACATCTGTCACCTGCGCTTCAACTCTCCGGTAAGAGAATGCTGTGTGTGTGTGCGTGTGTGTGTTTGTCTGCATGACTGCGAGAGGGAAAGAGAGAAAAGAGAGAGGGAGAGAGATTAAGAGAGAAGGAAAGTGAGTTGCAGACTTTAGTCGCTAGATTTGACAGTTGGAATAAATAAATATTTATTTGTTCCTTCCTTCTATCTTCTTTAATGTTTTAAGAAAATAAAGCCGTTCCAAATGACCTGAGCTCTTATCATCCTCACTGACTCACTGCAGCTTATCTGTGGCGGCTGATAGGGAGTCCAGTCGGGCTCTGAGCGTGCACGCGTGTGTTTGTGTGTGTGTATCCACACGCTCGTGCATGTGTGTTCCTCTGTGTGAAATGCTCTTATTATTCAATTGGAAGGTATTCATTTGCTTTTCTGTATTCCTGGATATCTGAAGTGGTGTGTGTGCGCGGGTGCGTGTGTGTGTGTGAGTGTACTGCGGTAGGTTGTATTGGTGCGAGGGATTAGACAGCAGGGAAAGCTTCCGTTTATCAGCAAAGAGCAGAAACAATCACGAGCCCAGGCAGGAGCCAACATTCTCAACTCTTTTGATTTCTCCCATTCCTGCCACCTCACACACACACACACACACACACACACACACACACACACACACACACACACACACACACACACACACACACACACACACACACACACACAGTCACAGTCACATAAACAAACAACCAATGAAATGGAATGTCTTAAACACACAAACGCCTAAGAGTTGGGCAAAGGCTCATTTTTAAAAAATGAAAATAAACTCTCTTTCTCTTTCTCCCTGTCCCTCTCTCTCGCTCTCTCACTTACGCATACACACAGAGGAACACACAAATACTGTTTCACACACACACCCATCCTCTTGAGACTTGATCTTCAAAGAGGAGCAGAGACACAGAAGAGGGTGAGCTGAGGCTGAGGGGGAAAGGAAAGCAGAGCAGGCAGTGGCAGGCGTTCTCTCCAGGCTTCACACGGTAGAGCAAATCCCATTCCCATCCTCCCTCCGCACAGCGCCAGCTACAGTTGGAGAGAGGTGTCTGGTCTGGGGGTCCGAGGAGGGAGGGGGGATTAGAAGACAGGGGAGGGGCACTGAGCTTTAAACAGCCCATTATAGGGAGGAGGAAAACTTCCTCAGTCAAACTGTAAATAAACTTCAAATGGAAAATGAGGACATCTCTATATAAGTATTTATTTGCGGTATATTGTATAGTATTTATTATTAGATGTTGTTTATTAGCTCCACGTTCTGTAATGTTTATTTGAAATATAAAGAATATTCGTTGTGAACGTACATTCGATGTCGCACATTGACTAGTCAGATAGTGATCGAGACAGAGGCCTTATTTAGAGAACGTGTAATTAAAAATGTATTCAACTTCCATAGCGCTTTTCATTACAGAAAGCGTCTCAAAGCCTGCATTCATGTCTGGTAGTGTGACGTGACAGTCAGTGCCTTTAAAATGCTAAGTGCTCATGCTAATGTTCATTTCACACTCCCTGTGTCTCCCCGTCTCTCTCGTACTGTATGGCTCGGAGTTGGACTGCAGAACGGAGAACGTAACGGGGGCTGAAAGAGAGCAGAGCTGATTTGTCACAGCACAATAATCTCATAAGCATTTTCACGGCCGATCAGTCAGACGACATGGTGAAATATTATAGTCCAAGTAGTGTTTAAAGAAGTGTTGATGGCTGCCGTTGGTTTATTTATAGCCAGAGCTCCCGACACAGAACAGTAGGTACATCATTTGGTTTGTTAAGACTGTACACAGTGGACATATTTAACTACGTATAGCCAAAGACCACGGATCTGATCTGCCTTGGTTTTTACCCACGTAGCTTTGTTGTCATATGAGACGTCTGTCTGTGTGGTACCATGGCTATTAAGGTTATTATGGAGGCTGAGGCAGTTGAGAGAAGATGCAAAACCCAAAAGTAGCATCAGTGTGTTGTATTCATTCTAATGAGAAGGTCTCATTGTGTGAGAGAAGCCTAATTGAACAGGGTGAGTCACTTCCACGCTTCTCTCCAGCACTTAGGATTCCTTCATTGGCTTGCCCATCAAAGTAGAACGCACTCTTTCTCTTCATTCTAATTTCTTCCCCACAATTCATTTCAGGTCTATTTGCGGCTTGGGTTATTTTATGACTTATTTGCATTTATATGGCGAGATAGGAAATTCTTCGAATTCTAAAGAGGAGCTGGATTGAGAGACAGCTGTGAGTTCATCATTATGAGTTCATGACAGAGCAGAACAGTAAGAGTGAGGAATGCATTTACTTGATCAATTCTGAGCTAACTATTTGTCTTGCTGTTTGTGCAGTAGCCTTGATATTTCACAGTTACCATGGTTTCAGGCAATCAGCACCCAGGAGCAAAATTATTATAATTTTTTTTTTATCAGTTTGGTGCAATTTTCATAACTCTTAGTACAAAAGTTAATCAAAAAGTACAACACACAAAACGTTTCACTTTTTCGCCAAACTTAATCAGTGTTTCATCTAGAAATACATGTTTCACATTTCAATACATCTATATATAAAGTCATTTCACAATGCAATGCTCAAATAACTTTTGATATGATTCTCTTCTCTTTTGTAAAAATATATTTTACTATTACTTAATCCGTTTGGTAAACCTATAGATTTGACATGTATACTGGTTTGTCTGATACAGGTTTAGAGAACTACAATAGATAGTAAAAATGTATGTCTCTCAATGTCACGTCCTGACCAGTATTTAGGTATTATTTGTATTATATTTGGTCAGGGCGTGGCAGAGGTATGTTTGTTTTGTATGGTGTTTTTTTTTGTGTATGGTTTAGAGGGGTGTGTTATTTATGTGTTCCTGGGTTTTGGGTGTATGTTTCTGAATTAGTATGTTCTAGGTTAGTTTTCCTATGTGTAGGTTTGGGTGCTGGACTCTCAATTGGAGGCAGGTGTTTCTAGTTGCCTCTGATTGGGAGTCCTATATGTAGGTGTGTGTTTGGTTTGTCATTTGTGGGTAGTTATCTTTTGCATTGCTGTCTGTTCAGCATGTGAAACTGTCATCTGTCGTGTTTATAGTTTTTTTCGTGTACATCATATTTAAATAAAATGATGTGGAGCACGCAACCCGCTGCGTATTGGTCTGACAGTGATTTCGAGATATCCTCAGATGAATGTGACACTCAAGTAGAAACATAAATAGTATAATATATACTCGAATGTACTACTATGATGATGACTAATGATTTGACATCACGGTAAGTTAAAAAAAAAATCTGATCCAGTATTGACAAGATCAAGAGGAATACTGTTTGTAATGAATCAAATCAAAGATTATTGGTCGCGTGCACATATAAGCAGATGTTACAGCAGGTGCAGTGAAATGCTCGTGTTTCTAGCTCCTACAGTGCAGTAATACAATACCAATACGCAAATTATCCGCAAAGTCCAAAACAAGAAAGAAATGCATCCCCAGAATGAAGTTGCTCGGGTCTTTTTGACACTGGCTGACACAGTTCTGTAACACTCCAGTGGGAATCGAACCCACAACTCTGGTGTTGCTAGTGCCATGCTCTTACGAACTGAGCCATGTCCAGGAACACTACAATACATGTAAAAAAAATACATTACTGTAAAGTACAATACACGATTACAATACAGGTGGAGATGTATGATTGCCATCCGCCTAAGTGTACCACCCTCCTTCAGGGCATCGAAGAGGCATGCAATAACATCGATTCAGATTTCGATGAGAACCTATGGCCAAATGCTCAAGACAGTCTTCATGCATACTAGTGCCTGCTAAACATGATGTTTCTGACGTTTATTTCATTTGTTACATTGTGAAATATGTCTTTAATGATCACACCTTTTGATCACACATGGGATAGAAATTATGCAAGTGTATTGCCTAATGTGAAAACAGCGTAATGTACTGTAATTTACAGTACTATAGCATACTACATTCAAATAGCATTTTTTCTATTGGATTAACGGGTAGTTAAAATAACTAAATTGAGAAGATATCATTATGTTGTGTTCGGGTGATTTAAACTAATGTACTCATTATATTCCACAGTAAACTTCTATTTTGGATCAATGGCTGTGTGGTGAAAGATGTCTCCAAACAAAACGAATGCACAACGAAAGGTTTTGAATGTAAGACTGGATGTGTTAAAAGTGTTACCAGGTTGGGAGTTTTGTACTAAGAGTTTTAAATTCACCACATACTTGTGAAAATTGTACCGAACTGTATTCTTACAGCAATGAACATTAGTCTAGATGAAAGCTTGAACTACTGACACCAGTCCACCCAGTCCTAATGCAGTTTGTCAAAACAAACATCATTTGATGTATGGTGAGGTTCTGTTTGCGTGTTAGAGAGAGAGAAAGAACGCATGTGTCACTGTCTGTGGGGGGTATGTATGTGTTTGTGGGGGTGTGTAATGCTCGTTAGTCATTTATCCTTCTTTGTAGTCATCCATCCCTCCAACAAGGCTGAGTTGGTATTAGTCCAATACAGTTCTCAGCTTAATCTGTTTACATTTTTAATGAGAGATCTCTTTATCGATGCACCTGCTATTTCTATTTGCTTTGATAGCGGGGGATTTGCTCATGGATTGAGCCGGGTCATGAGAATGATTTAAAATGTGAAGGTAAAATGTGCTGCAGGGTGTGTATGTCCTTTTTGGACAATGTATGTGTGTGTTTTGAGTGTGTCTGAGAATGTGACAGAATGTGTGTGTTCTCTGTTGGGTGTGTGTGCAGTTCATTTGTGTATGCACATGTGTGTATAGTATGCTTGGTATGTAGTGTGTTGTGTTTGTGTGGTGCGTGCATGCTGTTTGCAGGGTCTGTCTCAGTGTGCCTATTTAGTATTCTGATTGTAGAGATGGGATCCTATCTCTTTTTGCACATTACACATGCAATTATACCTCTGGCCTCCCACTGTGCCAGTGCTCTTATCAGGTAGGAACAGACTCTCTCCTCCACACAGGCAGCAGTGTGTGTGTGTGTGTGTCAGGCCTGGGTTCAAATACGTATTTGAATATTTGTTATTTAAATAATTATTTTCTGTGTGTTTGAATATTTTCATGTAATGTGGCCCAAATCAACTACTTCTATTTAAAAGTATTTTCAAATAATGTTCTATAAATAGCCTATTACAAATGCCTGGGTTAAATGCATGGGAGTGTATTTGAGTCAGTGTATTGGAGTGTTTTCAAATACTTTCCAAGGGTATTTCCAAATACATTCCAATATTCAACTACTTGTCTTTTCAAATAAAAAATATCTAAATATTCACTTCCAAGTGTCTTTGAAAGTAACTGAAATGTCCTAAATAGTATTTGAACCCAGGTCTTGTGTGTAAAGATGAAAATGTAATCTCTATTTTTGCAGAGGTACTGTATATTTGAGTGTTTTAAAGTGCATGTCTTACAGCAATTTATGGATAAGTGCTACTGCTAACCTTCCTGTGGTGTTTCTGCTCTCTGTGGGGTCCCTTCCAGAACCAGGCAGAAGCGCACTATAAGGGGCATAAACATGCCCGGAAGCTGAAAGCCATGGAGGCCCAGAAGAATCGTCAGCGTCGACTTGGGGAAGCCACGTCCACAGGCAGGGAGAGAGACCGGGAACGAGACCGAGAACGGGACAGGGAGAGAGCTAAGACTGCTGCGACTGTTACACTTCCCACTGAGACCCTCCCCGCACTCATGGACACAGGCCCGATGGAGGCAACGAGTAAGTTAAGTGATAGTGAGAGGGAGAAAAGGGAAGAACAGAAACCTATCTATATTCACTCTCCTTTTTCTGTTGATGTTTTCTGCTTTTCCCCTTTGCTCACTTATCTTCCCTCATCCCTCTCTTTCCCCCTTTACTCTTCCCCATTCTACCTCTTATCCATCTACTCTCTATCCATCAATCTCCACCCCTAATCCCTCTTTCTTCCTTTCATCCGTCTTCTCTCCTCCCATTTCTCTCCGGTCCTCCCATCTTCCTCCTCCTCCATCCCTCTCCCTTCATCTCATCCCTTTCCCTCTCTCGTCTCTTCCGGTACTTTGTCATTATTATTTCTTGATGCTACCCTGCCCCCCCCCCCTCTCTCCCCCTCCCCCACCCTCCCTCCCTCCCTCCTTCTCTCTACTGTGTTATTTAATGTCTGCTCTTTAAAGTCTAACAACAGGAGGGCCTGTCCCACACATACCCATGTTCCTGATCACAGTGTATGAGAGGATTGGACGGCAGTGCCCCCAAACATCCAATCGTAACCCCCTGTGGTCCCCAGGCCCCTCCCCCTTACCCCCAACGTTCTCAATTTACTCTCCCTGCACCCTTCCCCTCTGTTTGCCCTGCTTGTAGAGAAAGGCCTGGCCCCTGTACAGGAGTTCCTAAAGAGTTCTGTGAAGTCAAGGAATGATCTGACTGCAGCACACTTATATAAGCTGTGTCCCAAATGGCAGCCTATTCTCTATGTAGTGCACTATTTTTGACTGGTCAAAAGTAGCACACCACACAGGGAATAGGGTGCTATTTGGGACGTAGGCGTACTGTTTGTGACATGAGAGAAATCCCCCACAATGGACCTGACTAGACTACGGATGAATCTCCTGAGTCTGGGACCAATACATGTAAATGTAGCTGTGCTCTTTTGATGAAGTCAGTAGAGAGCATCCATTACCCCATTACATGATTGATCCCATTTAGATTCAGAAGCCCTGTTTATCCATCTGTAGCGATGGGACTCGAGGATCTGTCTGCTAGACTAGTTTCCTCCTCTATCCTGTATATATCCCTCCTTCATCCATCCCTCCCTCCCTCCATCTATCCCTCCTGACTCTCTCTCTCTCTCTCTCTCTCTCTCTCTCTCTCTCTCTCTCTCTCTCTCTCTCTCTCTCTCTCTGAGAGGAGAAACTGGACAAAGGACTGGGAGCAAGATAACGCTCTCACTCATCAAATCTAATATAAATATTCTGTCATCGTAGAGCAAGGTCTGAAAGGGGGATGCAGTGGCGGGGACGAAAAGAGTAGAAAATGAGAGATAAGATGAAATTAATGAAAGGTAGAGAGAGAGATGGGGTAGAGGAGAGGGGGAACAAGAGAGGCGGTGGAAAGAGAAAGTAGATAAGCTGTGCCTATTTTTTTATGTTGTAAATCATTTTACAGTTCTGAGGCAATTTTGCAATGAGGTACGCTCTTTAATAAGCCACATTGTGTGATTGGCCTGATGTGAAATTGAAATGCAGCCAAGCGAGCCAGTGGCGGTGAGCTCTACAATGCCAAACTGTAATTGGAGAACACTCAAAATTAACACTGAAATTATCTCTGTCTGTCATCTAACTCAGCATGGCAGGTGCCAATCGGACCAAAATGCTCGTGTTGTCGCCCATTGAGAACCAATCAAGGGATAGATTCCATCATATCCACACTAGCCGACTTTACAGACATTGCCATTGGATGCACTGAGTCGCATTAGTAGAAATCCCATGCAGCTGTGTTACAAGTCAGAACACTGGCATGTGTCATGTAATCTACACCTCGATTAGGCTGATATAAACGATTATTATTTTGTTGAATGATTTTCCATTTGAAAGAGAGAGATCGGCATACTGGTGCCTAGAGACACTGGGCCCGGCATCGTCAATGACAACCATCAATCACCTCAGCGTTTGATTGACTCTTTTGTTGAAGCTGTCTCCAAGGGGAACAGGACTCAGACGCCTCTGTAATGATGAAATATAGTGTGGATTTCCCTTGAGGAAGTTGTCCATTTTCTTTAAGAGTGTCACGGACTAGTGATTCTAGACAAGCTGGTGTGTGTGTGTGTGTTTGTGTGGATTCCACACTGCTGGTTTAATGAACATGGTGGTGAGGTCTCACCACTGCTCCTGTAGTGAGTGAGCTTGTTTTAACAGTCTTGTAATCAGAATATTAATATAGCTACTAGCTCTATGACAACAGTCAGCTCTGTCATGTAGTCAATACCCTCTGACGCTACAGTTTACAGATGCAGTATTCAGATACTGCACGGTTTACAGTCTAAGCCCTACACACTGATTTAATTGGACTGTTCTGCCTTTCCATGGTCAAATAAGCGAGTGACTCGCAACAAGACATCGATTCTTTGCAAGAGAGGGATTTGTAGCCCTCCACTCCTCAGACAGTGTGGGGCTCTTCACTGCCAATACGCTGGCCTTAGAGCTGACAGCCAGCATTGGGGTGACAGTCACTTCAGTCAGTCAGTCAGGGAACGTTTGGAATGAGTGAGGAGGACACTGACTGACAAAAGGTGTTGCCCGAAGGGAATCCTTGTGCTTACCCAAAGATGCATCTGTGTCGTGCTACTCTGCAACATCACTGCCATGGCTGTTTTTCTTTTTAAGACATTTGAGGTCTAGGAAGTAAGGGTACTATTTGATTTTGAGTTGTTGGACGTTTCAAAGTCAAGCTGTATCATGTTTTACATTTATCTTTATAATGTGCACCAATGTGGGAAGAACTTACCAGAAGTTCCTACAGAGTTAGTCCTTATACAGTGCATTCAGAAAGTATTTATAGAGCCCCACAGTGGAGGTGTCTATGAAACCTAGTGGTCAAACAGGAAAATGGTTCCAATCGTTTTTCCACCATTCATTTTCCCATAGGGAATTTTAGAAACACTTAAAATAAGGGCTGTGTTTCGTGTAGGCTTACCCTGTCATGGCGTTTTGATAACCATATAAATCTCTCACAGACAACGGGACAACGCTTTGTATTCAGGACATAAAGTTAATTTCTATGCCACATGTTTTGCAGTTTTACTTTAGTGCCTTATTGCAAAAAGGATGCATGTTTTGGAATATTTTTATTCTGTACAGGCTTCCTTCTTTTCACTCTGTCATTTAGGTTAGTATTGTGGAGTAACTACAATTTTGTTGATCCATCCTCAGTTTTCTCCTATCACAGCCATTAAACTCTGTAACTGTTTTAATGTCACCATTGGATTCATGGTGAAATCTGAGTGGTTTCCTTCCTCTTCGGCAACTGAGTTAGGAAGGATACCTGTATCTTTGTAGTGACTGGGTGTATTGATACATCATCCAAAGTGTAGTTAATAATGTCACCATGCTCAAAGGGATATTCAATGTTTGCTTTTTTGTACCCATCTACCAGTAGGTGCCCTTTCCGAGGCATTGGAAAGGGACCTTACAGATAATTGTGGGGTACAGAGATTAGGTAGTCATTAAAAAATCATGTTAAACACTATTATTGCACAGAGTGAATCCATGCAACTTATTATGTGACTTGTTAAGCACATTTTTATTCCTGAGCTTATCTAGGCTTGTCATAACAAAGGGATTGAATACCAATTGACTCAAGACATTTTTACTTTTCATTTTTAATGAATTTGTAAACATTTCGAAAAGCACAATTCAACTGAGAAATGATGGGGTATTGTGACACAAAATCTAAATTTAATCCATTTTAAATTCAGGCTGTAACACAACAAAATGTGGAAAAAGTTAAGGGGTGTGAATACTTTCTGTAGGCACTGTAAGTGAACAGCGATACGATACCTTAAACATTTCTGCTCAGAATAAAACCCTTCATGAGTTTAAGGCGTCTGGCGTCTGAGGGACTAATTCCCACAAGCTTCTGTCCTCCTCTCTGGTCCTCCTGCTAAATCCATTGATCACTATCCCTCCCCTCCAGAGTCTTCTCAGGTGGCCCGATCTTTGTCTTTCACATAAGCCCAGGATCATACCAATCCCCTGCTCGAGGGGGGACCTGAATCTCCCAGGGGCCAGTCTCGCATTACATTACAGAGAGGAAGGATTGTCTAATCTCAGCCTTATAGGGTTCCTTCTCCTCCGGAAGGAGAACGATAAGGAAGAGCCCTTATCTCCATGATGAATTTACTCTGGGACTTGGAAAAGAAAATCAATGGGGCCAGTAGGATTGTGGAGGGTGTTTGAGAGGGTTCTTCAGTTCGGCTGGCGCCTATCCGAACTCGGCTAGCCGAACCAAACGAGTGTGCTCTTGTACTCTCTTAAAAGGCCTTCTCTTTAAAAATGAGAAATAACAGCAATAGTACTGTTTTTCCATTTTGAGATGCCATAGCCAGTATACACTTCCTCAAAATAGTCGGAATCAATCGAAGATATCTCAAGAAATATGTCATTAATTTTGAAATTTTTGCAGAAGAGGTCTTAGTCACGCAATTTTACATCTAACTAAGATGTTTGGTGCAGTATTTTTCAATGGAAATATGTGCATGAAAACGAGTCATTTCTCTTTGAATGACAACAAAGACTTTATTAAAGAATACCTACTGTTAAACAATCACAGATGAAGGTGTGCAGATTCCGGCTCCGAACTTCGGCTTGCCTCCACAAAAAAATTCTGTGGCTGAACAGCCGAAAAACCCCTCACCGGAGTCCAAAACGTCACAAAATGTCATCATAATGTGTGTGTGTGTGTGTGTGTGCGTGCGTGCGTGCGTGCGTGCGTGTGTGTGTGTGCGTGTGCGTGTGTAGTCGATGCATTTGTTTATATTGACTGAGCCTTAGGACCTTCAGTTGATATTTGAAGAGAGAGAGAGCGAGATAGCGAGAGAGAGACAGTGAGATTGAATCTACCCTGTGTTAGTCTAGTCTGTCCCTCGGGGTTAATAACAAAGGCTGATAGTATAGCTGAAATGCCACAAAGCTAACACCATGAAATGCATTGGTAAATGCTCATTCCATTGTACTGCCTTCAAACGCTTCACGGTCATTTGTAGATAAATGACTAAACAGAAAGGAGCAAATTCTCCACATTAGCCTCAAATGAGAACAACCATTATTTGATGTCACTTTTCACTCACAAATGTATTGCTTGCAATGCTGCTTTTACAATCTGTTTCCATAATCTATAAACACGTTCTGCAATATGAAGTGTTTGAAAGGCAGTACATTGGAATGAGCATTTACCAATGCATTTCATGTGTTAGCATTTCAGCTATACTATCAGCATTTGTTTTTAACCCAAAGGGACAGACTAGGTTAACACAGCTCTGTGTCTGAACATAATGTTTCCTGTGAGAGAATACAGTGGTATGTTAAGTGAAGAGGCATATGGGTCACTGAACGTCATACTGCAGTGATCAACTGTAGACCTCGGGGGCTTTGTTCAAGCACTGAGCTCTTCACTCTTCCCTTACCACCCAGTGTAATGTTCAGTGACTGACCACTGCCTCCTCTCCTTCCCCTCCCCAGATCTGCTGCCTGCTGACCTGGAGCGAGTGGTGAATTGTGAGGCTGTGAAGCAGGGCGAGAGCCCTGGCAGCAGCAGCTCTGTGATGCTGACTCCTGTATCTGAGGTGTCCTCCATGGAGCTGGCCACCCTGTCCCCCGGGCCCCAGGGAGAGGTGTCCCCCTCCTCCCAGGTCTCAGAGAGCGGAGCCTCAGACACCAGTGGCCCCGAGCACGGCCCAGAGGCCCCTGGAACAGCCCTGGAGTCAGGCAGTCAGCCGGACACCTCCAGAACAGAGGGGGGTGAGGAGGTCAAGGACCCTAAGAGGATCAAGCCACACCTCCACTGTCCCGTGTGCAAGGTCACGGTCAACTCTACATCCCAGCTGGAGGCACACAACAGTGGTACGAACACGACAGCCTCTGGTGTAGTACACCCCGCAGCCCCCTTAGATAGCATAGGAGCACATCATAAGCCATGATTTATTTATTTTTATTACAGGCTATTAACTTTAAAACTGAGAAGAAGAAAAATCTACAGAAAATGTGTAGAATAGCAGGAAATTAGCTATAAAACTGCAATTTTCTCTCTCTGCCCCAATGGTGTGTATATATATATATATATATATTGCTCAAAAAAATAAAGGGAACACTAAAATAACACATCCTAGATCTGAATGAATGAAATTATCTTATTAAATACTTTTTCCTTTACATAGTTGAATGTGCTGACAACAAAATCACACAAAAATAATCAATGGAAATCCAATTTATCAACCCATGGAGGTCTGGATTTGGAGTCACACTCAAAATTAAAGTGGAAAACCACTCTACAGGCTGATCCAACTTTGATGTAATGTCCTTAAAACAAGTCAAAATGAGGCTCAATAGTGTGTGTGGCCTCCACGTGCCTGTATGACCTCCCTACAACGCCTGGGCATGCTCCTGATGAGGTGGCGGATGGTCTCCTGAGGGATCTCCTCCCAGACCTGGACTAAAGCATCCGCCAACTCCTGGACAGTCTGTGGTGCAACGTGGCGTTGGTGGATGGAGCGAGACATGATGTCCCAGATGTGCTCAATTGGATTCAGGTCTGGGGAACGGGCAGGCCAGTCCATAGCATCAATGCCTTCCTCTTGCAGGAACTGCTGACACACTCCAGCCACATGAGGTCTAGCATTGTCTTGCATTAGGAGGAACCCAGGGCCAACCGCACCAGCATATGGTCTCACAAGGGGTCTGAGGATCTCATCTCGGTACCTAATGGCAGTCAGGCTACCTCTGGCGAGCACATGGAGGGCTGTGCGGCCCCCAAAGAAATGCCACCCCACACCATGACTGACCCACCGTCAAACCGGTCATGCTGGAGGATGTTGCAGGCAGCAGAACGTTCTCCACGGCGTCTCCAGACTCTGTCACGTCTGTCACGTGTGCTCAGTGTGAACCTGCTTCATCTGTGAAGAGCACAGGGCGCCAGTGTCGAATTTGCCAATCTTGGTGTTCTCTGGCAAATGCCAAACGTCCTGCACGGTGTTGGGCTGTAAGCACAACCCCCACCTGTGGACGTCGGGCCCTCATACCACCCTCATGGAATCTGTTTCTGACCGTTTGAGCAGACACATGCACATTTGTGGCCTGCTGGAGGTCATTTTGCAGGGCTCTGGCAGTGCTCCTCCTGCTCCTCCTTGCACAAAGTCGGAGGTAGCGGTCCTGCTGCTGGGTTGTTGCCCTCCTACGGCCTCCTCCACGTCTCCTGATGTACTGGCCTGTCTCCTGGTAGCGCCTCCATGTTCTGGACACTACGCTGACAGACACAGCAAACCTTCTTGCCACAGCTCGCATTGATGTGCCATCCTGGATGAACTGCACTACCTGAGCCACTTGTGTGGGTTGTAGACTCCGTCTCATGCTACCACTAGAGTGAAAGCACCGCCAGCATTCAAAAGTGACCAAAACATCAGCCAGGAGCATAAGAACTGAGAAGTGGTCTGTGGTCACCACCTGCCGAACCACTCCTTTATTGGGGGTGTCTTGCTAATTGCCTATAATTTCCACCTGTTGTCTATTCCATTTGCACAACAGCATGTGAAATGTATTGTCAATCAGTGTTTCTTCCTAAGTGGACAGTTTGATTTCACAGAAGTGTGATTGACTTGGAGTTACATTGTGTTGTTTAAATGTTCCCTTTATTTTTTTGAGCAGTGTATATTATATATATAACTTCAACTGTGTATATATATATATATATATATATACTGTACCTGCTCCAGAGTGTATCTGACATTCTCTTCCTCCCAATCCACTCCTCCAGGTACGAAGCACAAGCAGATGCTGGAGGGCCAGAGCGTCCAGCCGCGGCGCCGGGGGAAGGTGGCGGGGGCTGGGGGGCGCTCGGCGTGCAAGAGCAAGCGCCTGGGCACCAAGGGCAGCGTGGGGGTGCCCAGCAAGAACTTCCACTGCGAGGTGTGTGAGATCTATGTCAACTCGGAGACCCAGCTCAGCCAGGTGAGGAGGCTGGGGGTCGAGGGGATGGTGTCAGGGGAGGGCTGGGGGTTGCACAGGGTGTGGAGGGTTCAGAAGTGGGGAGAGAAGTGACACAGCCGGGGTATAATTTCGAATGTTCACTTCCTGAGTGGATCTGAGGTGATTGGACTGGACAAGATCTGGTTTCCTGTTCTCTCACAGTGAGGCCAGTGTGCCACTAGTCTATGTGGAGATCTGACACTGGGTCTCTTTCCACCTCCACTAAACGTGTCCTGACAGTGTTCTGAATCGATGGAGCTCAAAATGACCCGAAGTAAGCTGGAAAGAGTAGAAAATATTGTGAATGTAGCCATGGGGTATGGGAGATAGACAGGGAGAGCTATGACCCTCTGGGCCACTCAGGACTCCTGGCGCTGTTTGCGTGACATGAAAGGTGATAAGAGGAAAGAGAGGGGGTTGTGGGTAATATTGCACACCCTGAGAGGTGCTTGACCTAATAAGACTCTCATTCAAATGCCTCTGGTCCTGCAGTGTTTTTGGCTCTGTGTGGGGTATTTGGTTCTTTTAATTTATCCTTTATTTAACCAGAGAAGGTCACATTGACATTTAAATCTCTTTTTCAAGTGTATCCTGTCACATGACGAATACGTTTTTATTTGACACACACAGACAGACAGATGATATCACTCTACAATAGATGTTGAAGGGACAGACTATAGCACTACCTCTTCAAACAAACTTAACACTTGATTTCTTGGTTGGACTAATTATTTTCAGGGACTTTTTCCACCTTTTGTTACATTACAGCCTTATTTTAAAATTGTTTTTTTTAGCAAATGTATAAAAAAAAAAAACTCATATTACATTTACATAAGTATTCAGACCTTTTACTCAATACTTTGTTGAAGCACCTTTAGCAGTGATTACAGCCTAGAGTCGTCTTGGGTATGACGCTACAAGCTTGGAACACCAGTATTTGGGGAGTTTTTCCCATTCTTCTCTGCTGATCCTCTCAAGCTCTGTCAGGTTGGATGGGGAGCGTCAGTGCACAGATATTTTCAGGTCTCTCCAGAGATGTTCGATCGGGTTCAAGTCCGGGCTCTGGCTGAGCCCCTCAAGGACATTCAGAAACTTGTTCTGAAGCCACTCCTGCATTTCATCAGACCAGAGGATCTTGTTTCTCATAGTCAGAGTCCTTTTGGTGCCTTTTGGCAAACTCCAAGCTGGCTGTCATGTGCCTTTTACTGAGGAGTGGCTTCCGTCTGGCCACTCTATCATAAAGGCCTGATTGGTGTTCCTGCAGAGATGGTTGTCCTTCTAGAAGGTTCTTCCGTCTACACAGAGGAACTCTGGAGCTCTGTCAGAGTGACCATCGGGTTCTTGGTCACCTCCCTTACCAAGGCCCTTCTCCCCCGATTTTTTATAAATTAGCAAACATTTCTAAAAACCTGTTTTTGCATTGTCATTATGGGGTATTGTGTGTAGATTGATCATGGAAAAAAATATTTAATCCATTTTAGAATAAGGCTGTAGCGTAACAAAATGTGGAAAAAGGGAAGGGGTGTGAATACTTTCCGACTGGACTGTACCTATGACATCACTACCTCAGCCCTCCCACACAAGAGGTTAAAGGTAGCACAGGACTCATGATGTAATAACAAACGTATTAAATGCTCTTTGCACATGTTACAGTAGAAGGTTTACAATTCCTGAGGTGATGCTAGCAGTGGATATGTGTGTTTGAATTCACCTGGCACAGTGGTAGCGACTGCATTTTTATTACAATAAAGCCATTCTGAAAAAAGCATCGTATGAGCATTTTATATTTTTATGCTGTGATTGTTTTCCCACACTAAGCAGATGTATATCAGATGGTATGGTGATTGACTCAGAACTGTCTATTTGAGCCTGTAAGAGCTGTTAGCAGTATGTTAATGCAGGATATTGACGTGTTTATGGTGTGGTAATCTAGGCATATGGTTTTATTGAACCTCTTTTCTAGGCTGTTTCGGGTAATTGTTTCCCTGGTGATGTTTATTAAGTCGTTCATGTAATCGTATGATGGGATGGTTCTGGAAAGTTTTGCACCTCTCTCAGACTAGCTGGTCATGGAAAAGATACAGTATATATGGGCATGTGTAGCAACCTTGCCTACAGCAAGCCTTAATAGTGTATTCCAATGGCACTGTTAAAACCTCTGATGAACTAGCCAGTTGATAGTAGAACAGAGGAGAGAGAAATGGATGTGCTGTAGATGGAGGGAAGTAGTGGTTTTCTTTGTGGTTTTTGTGCCCTCTAAATATTGTACACTGAGTGTACAAAACCTTAAGAACGCCTGCTCTTTCCATGACATAGACTGACCAGGTGAAAGCTATGATCCCTTATTGATGTCACTCGTTAAATCCACTTCAATCAGTGTAGATGAAGGGGAGGAGACATGTTAAAAAATTATTTTTAAGCCTTGACACAATTGAGTATAGACTGTGTATGTGTGCCATTCAGAGGGTGAATGGGCAAGACAAAAGATTTAAGTGCTTTTGAACGGGGTATGGTAGTAGGTGCCAGGCGCACCGGTTTGAGTGTGTCAAGAACTTCAATGTTGCTGGGTTTTTCACGCTCAACAGTTTCCTGTGTGTATCAAGAATGGTCCACCACCCAAAGGACATCCAGCCAACTTGACATAACTGTGGGAAGCATTGGAGTCAAAATGGGCCAGCATCCCTGTGGAACGCTTTATACACATTCTAAAGTCCATGCCCTGGCAAATTGAGTCTGTTCTGAGGGCAAGGGGGGGCAGCTTAATATTAGGATGGTGTTCCTAATGTTTTCTTCACTCGGTGTAGATCAGGCATGGTCTACTAGATAAATCCAACAATATAAACTAGATTAGCAGACTAATGTTTCTCCTCTGATCTCCTCAGCACATGAACAGCAGGAGACACAAGGACCGTCTGGCAGGAAAGCCCCCCAAACCCAAGTTTAGCCCCCACAACAAGAGCCAGCCCACCTCCAGCTTATCGGTGAGACACGACACACACGCACACACACACACACACACAAACACACGCTCCATTGCATGAGGTTGGAGGTTAATTAAAGTTTGAGACCCATACATTTGGAAAATCCTCGTAGAAAATAATGGCCAATAATGTTCAATCTCTGAATAAAATGTATGTTTATCTCCTGAATTGACTGAACTTTAATGAAATTGTTCCCATCCCTGACACACACACACACGCACCTTATTGCTCCTTCCTAGGTGGTTGTCTCTCCAGTGAAGCAGCATGCCTGCCTGTGTGCCTGTGCTGTCAGAGAGTTTAAGGACATTGCTTTGTGGTAGTGAATGGGTCCCATGTTCCTGAGACATCCAAGGCTGAAATAACCCCAGCACTACCCCTACTGACAAAGCCCGCAGCCTGAATCAGCACTCTGTATTAATCACGTTTGTGCTCCTGTCATGTGCGCACCTCCCCTCAAACCTCTCCTTCTCCCCATCTCCTCCGCTCCACCCCACCTTCACATCGCTATTTCTCCCTCCTCTGCATCTCCTCCCCCTCTTCGTCTTCCCATCCTCCCCCCCTGCAGAATGTGAGATGGGCTGGCTATGCAGGCGGGGCCGTGTCTGCCATGAAGAAAATGTTCAGCCAGTACAACCTCACCTCTCTCTCTACTCAGGTGAGTGGCAGGGCCCAGGGCAGGCAGGGACAGGGGAGAAGTGGGCTGTCAGGGCTACAGCTGGCTTAACCACTGGAACTGGCTGGGTGCAGGGGATTGAACAGCACCAGAAACGAATGCTCTAATGTAAACCGTATAAAGGGTTTGGAGTTTAAGCATGTCTGTGGTTGTTGTCTTTTGTTCTTTTGTCTTGACTGTGTGAGAGTGTTCCTAAGGCAAGTCCCCTAGAGGGACGGGTAGTTGTGGTGAGGGAAAGGATATTAGTATGGAGAAATGTACGCGCATGTTAATCCAAGGTAACGATGTGTGCTAAAAGAGCAATGTTCCCTGTTTGCTGAGCAAACGTGTGCTCTACTTTGAGTAAATATGTGCGCTTCAAGAAATGACATGCGCTCTCCGTCTCTGCTCTCTACCTTCCTTCCCTCCTTCGCTCTCTCCTCCTCTCCTTCAGACCAAACTGGCCTTCCAGAAGCAGCTGACCAAGAGCCTGACCACTGGCTTCCTGCCTAGCCCCCTCACCCAGCCCACCTTGTGCACCATGGCAACCAATCCTCTGGCTCTGCGCCACCCGGCGGGCACCACCTTCTTTCAGACGCCCTTCCTGAGCCCCACCTTGTTTCGGCCCGCCCCGGGGCCCCTGAGGGCCACGCACCCCTCCATCATCTTCTCCCCTTATTAATGACACAGTACAGCCCCCCGTCCCTCTGTCCCCCTCTACCAACCCTCTTGCCCTGCCTCCATTACTGTGACCTACATGACGAGGGCCACGCCACGCACAAACTATGCAGACCACAGGAGCCAGGATGGAGAGAACGAGGCTAACAACTGCTCCTGTCATGGAGGACACACCCCCAAGGACAAAGCCCCGCCTCTTCTCCACCACGCCCCATCTGTCTGCTCCTTCTCCTGTGGTTGGTGGCCTGAGGAACAGGACACACCTCTAGGGACAGACTGGTGCAGCCAGGAGGCCTCTCTCTTACACAGCCATTTCATGGGTCGATTTGGTTTGGATTCTTAATATTATTGTGTAATTTATTAGAGAACAAAAATAGATGTATCTGTTTAGTGTGATTGCCACAAATAAGGCCCCTTTACGTCATGCTACTACTCAGAACATTGTTTCTATTATTGGTTGGCTTGCTTTTTGTTGTTGTGGGTCGATATAGGGGAGGTGAGGTGAGCCCAATGCTCTCTGAGCTTGTGACTGTCTTCAGCCATATGTGGAGCTGCAGATCTGCAGGCCTACGGACCCAAGTCTATGAGTGGGATCTGTCAGAATTATATGAACTCATATTTTTCCACCAAGCCCCTCTCTCCCAAACCCTGTTACTGGGCTCTTGTCATTGGAACCCAGAGCTCTGAATTGATGTGCAGAATAGATGCTGAAGCCCTTTCTCTCTCTCCCTCTCTCTCTCTTTCTCTCACTCTCTTTGAGTCACAGCCCAACATGGCCTTTCATAATTCATTTTTTACCCTGCATCCCCAGAATTAAGCACTCATTAAGGTTCTGAAAAGGTCAGCTTGTCAACTTGATTTTGTCTCAAGTTGCAGATCTGCCTCATTAAAGATCTTTGCTCCGTAGCAGCGCTGGTGCATTGGTTCTGACTGTCTCTATTTCTCCCGTTGCGGAACGGGCAGCACAAAATAATTTTTAAAAGCCTGGCTGTCTTATATTGTAATCTGCCATGGTTCCCTGTATCCCAGTGATTTTAGTGTTTGATCCCCCAATTGTACTCCCTGAGCCATAGTCCTTAATTTTCTCTTGAGCTATCTCAGCTGGAGCTGGTGGGTAGCAGTGAATGACAATTTCCCCTTGCTCAAAAAAAACAAACACTAAGGGGTGGAAATTACTTGATGGGTTTACAATCCTCAATTAAAGGTTTCCACTGTGCAGAGAGATGTGTGGATGATGAGGGGTGTGAGAACACATTTCCCAGATCACTGATTGGATCATCAGGAATGAAGGGGGGAAAAAAACAAAGCACAGTGCCATGGCAACCACATTAAAAGCACCTTAAACATATTTACTTATGAAAGCAATGAAAATATGTTCTAGTTTTTTGTTGTTATTCCTGGTGTGATTTTTCATAAACTCGTGCCAGTTTGATTTAGCATTTTTCAATCACACAAACAATCAACTTATAACGATTCAATTTTATTGTTGTTGTTATCCATGAGACGGGTCTGAATCTAAATCTCAGATCTAGTTACATTTTTAAAGCAATACGTTCAATCAATGTGTCTATGTTTAGAACGGTTATACAGTAAGAGAATATAGGATGTGAGGAGGTGGCTTTATCTGATTCTGAACAATGTATCTGTACCCCTACAGAGATGCTCTACAGCCTACCGTACTGTATTTGAAAGGCAAATTCCAAGTGGCCAGTGCTAAAAGTCATTTGAACTGATGGGTTGTTGTGATGCGATTTTCCTTGATGGTCAATCTCATTCTCATGTTGTGACTGTGTGTTGAGCTAAGCTATAAATAGCAGCTCTCATACTGTGGGATGGATGCTTCGGCCCTCTCTCTGTGTTGACGTTGCTGGGCTTTCACCTTACAGAGGAGCAGGACACAGCTATTATATGGATTACACAGAACAGCCAGTGTTATTGATGTCTCAAGTGCAGTAGAACACATCATATTCCCATACCCCTCTCTCCTAAACAAGTAGACCCACCTTGAAACAGACACTCAATAGCCCCCACCAGACCCGACCCAATACTTGGGGCTCCTGATTTATCCCAACACCAACTCTCTTTGCTGGTTTATTACCAAACCCAACACTTACACCCAACCAGTCTACTTTAGCAACAGCAAAATGGGGAAAATTCTATGCAGTTTTGTTGTTCCCTTCAGTTCAGTCAGTGCAATAGTATTTCCATGTGTGTGACGCAGCAGCGCCACCTGCAGTGAAGACCATGTTATTGCCCATCTAGATCAAACCCAGCACTGTCTCTCCTCCATCTTTTTAAATCTCTTTGATTCTGTACATGTTTCTGAGGCCTTTGTCTTTGGGAATATGAAACCAAGCCATCAGGTCTCTTTGCCATACCAATGTGATTCTCTCCAGTCACAGTAAGTTACTCAGTGAACCAGCCAGCCTATTGATCTCCAGTGTTCTGTCTGTCTGTCTGAATGTCTGTCTATCATTACATGGGAACTCTATGGTATTCAGACGTTTAAGGACATTTGTAATAAATAAATGCATATAGAGAAGGCAAATGATCTATGTAGAAAATATAGTAAATATAGACATTTTATCAAAGTTGCTATTGTTATCTTTATCTTGATGAAATACTATCTTAGCTGAGGGTAGAATGTTGATGTAGGCTACAGCAGACACACGCTGTACATGGAAAGGAGAAATACTTTGCTTGTTTTGTTCTGTTTGTTTCATTTACATGGTTTTACTGTACTTGTTTTTTAACCTACAAAAGAGACAAATGTTGAATCGAAAAATGGTTGAGTGATTTTTTTTCCCCTTCTTGTTCAAAGTTGAACTGAATTATGGAGTTGAATTATTAACGCCACACAGTAGATGTGGAACAAAAAAATGCCTTTCAGATATATCCCAAGAGTGTCAACCGCTGGTCAGTTTCCGGCTTTCTCAGGGCTTACAGTTTCAGCTACATCAATACCATACAATCATCCGCACAATCAGAGCCTCTCAAAACGTCATCACTGTGGAGACGGGTCATACACTGTACTTGTGGATGACGTGAAATAATAGCCATATAGAACAGGATTGAAGAAGTTTTGACGTAAGATGTCCACACACGGAATATGACGATCATACAGGAGGACATTGTGGTGTGTCCGTGTTTCTCTTTTTCACTCCTCCGTCCCTGTGCACAGCCAAGGGAACCACGGACAGTAGACCAGCCCAGATACAGAGCTCAGTCCTGGGTATGATAAGGGCTCTGTCCCCTTATTATAGAAAGAGACAACATGGATTAAACAAAGCACTCTGATCACATTCTCTTCAATTGCAGTGTGGTGAAATGTCACTTATCTATCAGTCTACCAGTGACCAATTTCTTTCAATAAAAGAACATGTGCTGTATGTAATGGCAGGCTATGAAACTACAAGGCAGCCATGTTGACTGAGGCTACTGCCGGTGAGGTGGGAGGAGCTGGCGTTTCTCAAAACAGAGTTTCCTGGTATAGGATCTGCATATCACTGACGTCAAAGCACAGCTCTCATTTCCCCCTATTTTAGAAATTAGTCTTCACAGCAGGCATTCAACACTGCAAAGATAATCGCATGAAGGCGAATGGAGAAAGGTGTCTAACCCCATCCGAGTCCTGCCTCATTAGCCCTGTTTATACCTGGTTCCAACCTGCTGCCTTTGTCCTGATCTTGTTCACGTTCTGATTGTGCCCACATTTTTAGACAAGTGTAGACAATTAAAAGACGCATTGTGATCAGATCTTATACGTGTAAACAGACATGATCGGGTCAAGATCAGGACAAGATCAGGACGAAGGTCGCATGTTAACAGCAGGTATAAACAGGGCTATTGACACAGAAAAGAGTGGCATGCTGAGGATCAACAGTCTGGATGATAATCTGGATTATCTGCACAATATTCACACCCAGATGGTTTCAGTGGGCATAACATCATACTCTGGACAGGCTCCAGCTAATGGAGAGAGATTAGGTTCTGAACAATATCATGGAATGGTACTGGATTCTGGACCACCAACACAGCTCAGCTCAGCGCTGTTCTTCACAGCTTTTCTCTGTCCTTCGTGTACAAAGCGGGTCCTGTGTCATGTGCTCTTGTTGTCTGAACTGAAGCCAGAGTCAGTCTCTTGCCATAATGACGCCAATCATCAAAGGCGCGTCTGTCTGGAGAATCTTCTGGACTGTAATGAACTGTAACAAGCATACCATAATGATGTGAATTTAATTAAATCAGCTATTCATTTGTTAGCTTCACACCCATGTCCTTGTTTATTGGAAGTGGAGCCTGTACTCATAATGTAGTTGGACAGCATTGTTGTTCTCACTACCACGGTAGGTCCTTATGGCAGCTCTCCCCGTGTGGAAACGTTAGGTAAGCACAAACAGACTCTCTCCCATTGCCAAAACAAGGGAAGTTCAAGTCAAGTGATCATATCCATGTCTGAAGCCAGTGTCGGGATGACAGAAGAAACATGGAACCTTGCAAGACCTCTCCACAAACCCCTACATATCCACAACACTGATATATTTGATCTCTACCTGAATGCTGTGAAGTGACACCCGTTTCTTTTGCTGTGGTGGTCAGTCTGTCAGTCCCTGGTTCCTCCCTCTCTGTGAAGTTGTACAGTACATATCAATATCTGTGACTGCATGGCTGCGTTTAGACAGGCAGCCCAATTCTGATGTTCTTTTTCACTAATTGGACTTTTTACCAATCAGATCAGCTCTGAAAAAGATCTGATGTAAAAAGATCGGATTGGCCAAAAGACCAATTAGTGGGAGAAAAAAAAACAGAATTGGGCTGCCTGTGTAAATGCAGGCCTTGTGTTCCATTTAAAGCCAATGGTACATTACAAAACATGTACAACGATGTAGAAGATATTCTATGAGGGGACATGACCAGTATTTATTGTAACACCTTTGTCACTGTGTTCACAGTACATTTGATTACAATGATCTTTATGATGTACAATAGGAATTGTAAGGTGGAATAGAGAGTAAGATATTTTGATAAGCTATTGAGTCTTTGCTTTAAATGTTTGTTTTTTCCGTCTGTATAGATAATGCCAGGTTGGATATGAATGACAGAGAAATAAATGGGAGAGAGAGAAATAGACAGAGGGAGAAGTTGGATAGTGAAATAAATCGATTAGACCTTTCACTTCCTCAGCCTCACTTTGTATTTTATTGACCTTTAAGTGTCCGGCTATTGACTGGAACCAGACGACTTGTCAGCATGTCCCGCTTTCTAATGTCAAAGGTGTTAGATCCTCTCTCCACACACACCACAGCATATTGCTTTGCAGCATGATCAAATCATATTTAAAACATTATTCAAAATGACGTGAGTTTACATTCATTAGGTATTGTCCTATAGCAGATTATGTAAGCTCGCCATCTGTGTATTCAGGTGGAATGAGCTGCACCAACTGCTTTGGGGCCCGGTTAATGTTGATCTGTCACAGAGCATCAAAATCATTATTTCATACGAAACATTTGACCTTTCCCTTGCCACCAAATCATGGCCATAAATTCATACCTCTCTTGTGAAGAGGAAGAAATGATCTCTTCTGTGACAGTTTTAGCTTTGCAGCAGGCCACAGTAGCTGTAGCTTTCTGGAGGGATTTCATATCAAAAAGATCTGGCCTTATAACAGGGAATCTGTTTGGAATCTGGGTTGTATTGATCCAGAGGCTGGGGTCAAACAGTTAGAATGGCCCCATGGAGCACATAATCATGTCAAATCACAAGTCCATTGTTCAACCTGTGTGCTGTCCTCTCCCTATCCAAACCCTTAAGTCTCACACTACCTCTTGAAGACATAGTGCCGGGAGGGAAAGGCTACGATTAGAAGGTCACTATAGCAACTGCCAGGGTTGAGATAAATAATCTCCACTGTAAAAAGAAAGGGGGAGAAATCCCATTGGTCCTCTGTATGTCCCTAGGGGAGGCTAACTAGATGCTCAGCTGCAGCACTGAGGAAGGACCTGGTGTTTTTTTGCTATGACAGTAAAACAGCATTGGAGTCGAGATAAAAGGACATTACCTCTGTATTTTCTATCTTAGTGTCATCCTTGGGGAAATGGTTTTGGCGGTAGTCTAGTTGAAGAGGTGCGCTCATAAATCACAATGAGGACAAATCTACTGCTCCTCTCGCTCCCCTCCACAGTATTCACAGTGTGTATTTCAAGCCGTGTGGTAAATGTCACATTTTAACAGGAGTTCAATATAGAGAGTGAGATGTTTTATTGTTCATTGCCCTCTGTTAAACGTAGATAAGAAAATGTATGAGAGTGTGGAGGGTTATATAGGGTCCTGAGGCTGTTTTGTGTTAAAGTTATTTTACCTTATGTACTGTGTAAGAAGAAAATCAATGTGGGTTGTAATACTATGCTAGTTTATAATGATCCATACATGTGACTCAATAAATGCACAATTTCTTAGTGAAGAACATCATCAGCACACTGGCTCGTCATTAAAAA
This sequence comes from Salmo salar, assembly GCF_965601325.2. Lineage (NCBI taxonomy): Eukaryota > Metazoa > Chordata > Actinopteri > Salmoniformes > Salmonidae > Salmo > Salmo salar. Next base: position 44,519,532 of record NC_138296.1, read on the forward strand.
CAACCTGCTTGTGCTCTGAAGGTGAGTAGAGTATCAATTCAGAAACGTTCCACTTGAGGTTTTCTCATTAGCTTACATTAACCTTTCCAGTCAGCTGGTCCATGTGGAACTGTTGGCAGCTTCATTTGCTCTACATAAACATGTCTGACCTTGTCTCAGTTTATGTAGGGCAGAATTCTCATCACCACGGAGACCTATCCCTACTACAACACATTTCAACGTAAAAAGGCCACTTAAAATATGTTTTTTTTTTGTGCCTGAAATATTTAGATGTATAGTTCCAACGGTATAGAATAGATCTTTCTGCAACCTATTCCACAGAACCAATGCCATTTATTACTGGGGAGAGGAATCATACCTAACCTGACTGTTGTTAAAGTCAGGTTAAATATAGACTACAAAGAATCTCGCCTGAAGTATCTCATATCAAAAGCAGAGATGAAGCATTTATAATGGATTTGTACAGATGTACTCACAGCAATTACCACTAAAGAACAGAAGGCCAATTGCACACAAGGTCCAAGCGAAATTAGACTTCCGCTTTTAACCCAACCCCTCCGAGGGACACACATACAGGTTTGTTGGAGAGGTGTTGGGGGCTGCCACACTGAGCAGCCAGGGGGCTGTTGTTGTGTGGGGGTTAAGGGCTTTGCTTATGGGCACGACAGAAGGAATCTAGGATTTGATACCAGAAACCCTCCGGTTGCCAGCTCACTTCCCTCCCGATTTTTCACTGTCAGACCCAGGATTTGAACTGGAAACCCTTCAGTTGCTGGCTCACATCTCTAACCAATAGGCTACCTGCCCGCCCCCCAGGGAGCATCTACACAGCAGTGAGAGAAAATAATTTGAATCGTTGGTCATCCAAGCTGCTTTAAAATGTTCCCCTCGAAAATGCATGAGTTATTCTGTGACACGACTCGGACTTCTCTCTCCTTCTCCACATCCCGGCTAGCTGTCTGAATCGCCGTGACCGCAACCAACCTCACTACTCACTGGACCCTTTTGATCACTTGGCTAAGCATGCCTCTCCTTAATGTCAATATGCCTTGTCCATTGCTGTTCTGGTTAGTGTTTATTGGCTTATTTCACTGTAGAGCCTCTAGCCCTGCTCATTATACCTTATCCAACCTCTCAGTTCCACCACCCACACATGCGATGACATCACCTGGTTTCAATGATGTTTCTAGAGACAATAGCTCTCTCATCATCACTGAATGCCTAGGTTTACCTCCACTGTATTCACATCCTACCATACCTTTGTCTGTACATTATACCTTGAAGCTATTGTATCGCCCCCAGAAACCTGCTCCTTTTACTCTCTGTTCCGGACGACCTAGACGACCAATTCTCATAGCTTTTAGCCGTACCCTTATCCTACTCCTCGTCTGTTTCTCTGGCGATGTAGAGGTGAATCCAGGCCCTGCAGTGCCTAGCTCCACTCCTATTCCCCAGGCGCTCTCTTTTGATGACTTCTGTAACCGTAATAGCCTTGGTTTCATGCATGTTAACATTAGAAGCCTCCTCCCTATGTTTGTTTTATTCACTGCTTTAGCACACTCTGCCAACCCGGATGTCCTAGCCGTGTCTGAATTCTGGCTAAGGAAGACCACCGAAAACTCTGAAATCTCCATCCCTAACTACAAAATGTTCAGACAAGATAGAACGGCCAAAGGGGGCGGTGTTGCAATCTACTGCAGAGATAGCCTGCAGAGTTCTGTCCTACTATCCAGGTCTGTACCCAAACAATTTGAACTTATACTTTAAAAAATCCACCTTTCTAAAAACAAGTCTCTCACCGTTGCCGCCTGCTATAGACGACTCTCTGCCCCCAGCTGTGCTCTGGACACCATATGTGAACTGATTGCCACCCATCTATCTTCAGAGCTCGTGCTGCTAGGTGACCTAAACTGGGACATGCTTAACACCCCAGCCATCCTACAATCTAAGCTTGATGCCCTCAATCTCACACAAATTATAAATGAACCTACCAGGTACCACCCCAAAGCCGTAAACACGGGCACCCTCATAGATATCATCCTAACCATCTTGCCCTCTAAATACACCTCTGCTGTTTTCAACCAAGATCTCAGCGATCACTGCATCATTGCCTGCATCCGTAATGGGTCAGCGGTCAAACGACCTCTACTCATCACTGTCAAATGCTCCCTGAAACACTTCAGCGAGCAGGCCTTTCTAATCGATCCGGGTATACTGGAAGGATATTGACCTCATCCCTTCAGTAGAGGATGCCTGGTTATTTTTTTTAAATGCCTTTCTCACCATCTTAAATAAGTATGCCCCATTCAAGAAATTTAGAACCAGGAACAGATCTAGCCCTTGGTTCTCTCCAGACCTGACTGCCCTTAACCAACACAAAAACATCCTGTGGCGTTCTGCATTAGCATCGAACAGCCCCCGTGATATGCAACTTTTCAGGGAAGTTAGAAACCAATATACACAGGCAGTTAAAAAAGCGATGGCTAGCTTTTTCAAGCAGAAATTCCTGAAACACAAACTCAAAAAGGTTCTGGGACACTGAAAAGTCCTTGGAGAATAAGAGCACCTCCTCCCAGCTGCATACTGCACTGAGGATAGGAAACTCGGTCACCACTGATAAATCCACTATAATTGAGAATTTCAATAAGCATTTTTTCTACAGCTGGCCATGCTTTCCACCTGGCTACCCCTACTCCAGTCAACAGCACTGCACCCCCCACAGCAACTCGCCCAAGCCTTTCCCATTTCTCCTTCTCCCAAATCCAGTCAGCTGATGTTCTGAAAGAGCTGCAAAATCTGGACCCCTACAAATCAGCCGGTTTGTGTCGTCTGAGATTCCCATAGATTGGAAAGCAGCTGCGCTCATCCTCCTCTTCAAAGGGGGGGACACTCTTGACCCAAACTGCTACAGACCTATATCTATCCTACCCTGCCTTTCTAAGGTCTTTGAAAGCCCAGTCAACAAACAGATTACCGACCATTTCGAATCCCACCGCACCTTCTCCGCTATGCAATCTGGTTTCAGAGCTGGTCATGGGTGCACCTCAGCCACGCTCAAGGTCCTAAACGATATCTTAACCGCCATCGATAAGAAACAATACTTTGCTGCCGTATTCATTGACCTGGCCAAGGCTTTCGACTCTGTCAATCACCACATCCTCATCGGCAGACTCAATAGCCTTTGTTTCTCAAATGATTGCCTCGCCTGGTTCACCAACTACTTCTCCGATAGAGTTTAGTGTGTCAAATCGGAGGGCCTGTTGTCCGGGCCTCTGGCAGTCTCTATGGGGGTGCCACAGGGTTCAATTCTTGGGCCGACTCTTTTGTCTGTATACATCAATGATGTCGCTCTTGCTGCTGGTGAGTCTCTGATCCACCTCTACGCAGACGACACCATTCTGTATACTTCTGGCCCTTCTTTGGACACTGTGTTAACTACCCTCCAGACGAGCTTCAATGCCATACAACTCTCCTTCTGTGGCCTCCAACTGCTCTTAAATACAAGTAAAACTAAATGCATGCTCTTCAACCGATCGCTGCCTGCACCTGCCCGCCCGTCCAGCATCACTACTCTGGACGGTTCTGACTTAGAATATGTGGACAACTACAAATACCTAGGTGTCTGGTTAGACTGTAAACTCTCCTTCCAGACTCACATCAAACATCTCCAATCCAAAGATAAATCTAGAATTGGCTTCCTATTTCGCAACAAAGCATCTTTCACTCATGCTGCCAAACATACCCTCGTAAAACTGACCATCCTACCGATCCTCGACATTTATACTCGTCGCCAAACCCACCGGCTTCAGGTCATCTACAAGACCCTGCTAGGTAAATCTCAGCTCGCTGGTCACCATAGCAGCACCCACCTGTAGCACGCGCTCCAGCAGGTATATCTCTCTGGTCACCCCCAAAGCCAATTCCTCCTTCTGCCGCCTCTCCTTCCAGTTCTCAGCTGCCAATGACTGGAACGAACTACAAAAATCTCTAAAACTGGAAACACTTATCTCCCTCACTAGCTTTAAGCACCAGCTGTCAGAGCAGCTCACAGATTACTGCACATGTGCATAGCCCATCTATAATTTAGCCCAAACAACTACCTCTTCCCCTACTGTATTTATTTATTTTGCTCCTTTGCACCCCATTATTTCTATTTCTACTTTCTTCCACTGCAAATCTACCATTCCAGTGTTTTACTTGCTATATTGTATTTACTTCGCCACCATGGCCTTTTTTGCCTTTACCTCCTTTATCTCACCTCATTTGCTCACTTTGTATATAGACTTATTTTTTTTACTATATTGACTGTATGTTTGTTTTACTCCATGTGTAACTCTGTGTTGTTGTATGTGTCAAACTGCTTGCTTTATCTTGGCCAGGTCGCAATTGTAAATGAGAACTTGTTCCCAACTTGCCTACCTGGTTAAATAAAGGTGAAATAAATATAAATAAATAACATTTCTGACATGGAGGCAGAGTTTGGATGGATTTGAGCAAAGTTTAGAGATCTCTGTAGATCTTTATCCTAGCTCACTGAGATGATCTGTGGCGATGGCAGCGCAATGTAGGAATATTTTAATAAAGATATTAAAATGTTTGTATTATGTTTAATTACTTCATAAATCATGCAAATCAAAGATATTCACAACAGCCTCAACTTAGATGCAGAGGGAATATTTTAATTTGTTTACACGGCATGCAAATGATTATCCAGTCTCCAGAACATTTTAAAAGATGAATACTGTGCTGTATATTGCATCAGTATAAATGCCCCCAATATTTATCATGAAAATAATATGCACTTCAATAATACAGACATAAAGACGCAAATTCACAATGTCAAAACATAATACAAATATAAAGATCTGTGAATAGTCACAAAGCAAAAAACTACATCCAAACTAGACCAATGCATCTTTCTTGTTCAGTGACACACACATGAAATGTTGCACAATAACTATGGACCCTGATATGGCATTAAAGGGCTTCAGTCAGATAAATAATTTGAAAATGAAATACATTTGCATTTCATCTGACCAACATTGTGTTTAACGGCTCAGTAACAAAGATCAAGGATGCCCCATGGTTTTCAAGGACAGTAAGGAATTTCTGATAAAGTACAGATAATTCAGCATGCTTAGGCTGTGGTCAAGAGCTCCATAGATATAACAGTCAAGGCAAGCCTCTCTCTCTCAGTCGCCACATCAGGGCCTGTCCAGCAGGCAGGAAGCTCATCAAACACCCTGCTCACCAAGAGACATCACATAAGACTGCTAGTCTGTCACAACAATTAAAATCTTTAGACAATAATGTCATTTTAAAACTCATAGTGATCTCAAAAGGCAGTAACATGTTTTCTGACATCTCTAAAAGAATAGAGGAATGTTTTTTTAATTCTTCAAAATATGGATTTGTTTCATGTACTGTAACTTAAAATAAAATGCAGATTATACATGCTAAAATAGTTTCCATATTTCATCTGAGTAGATGGCATGCCAGTAGTGTAACAAATCTCCTGATTAACTAACAGTAATATAATCCCTTATGTATCCTCCATGATACAAACAACCCTCTTGATTTTCCATGTGTTACTTTTGATGTCATTTACTTGTCGTCAAAGATCAGTCTAAATGGTCAAATATTAGTCTAAATATCAGTCAAAATCTCCATGAAACCATTGGTTTCTGATTCAGTCGGTGTACATTCATTCAGACCAAAAATTGCCTGTATTTGTAATAGGCTAATAATTAGCCTACTGCGTTTCTCCTCTCCTACTCTTTCACTCCCTGTCTCCTGAAATCTTTCTCATTCTTCATCAACCCTTGCTCCCTCCTGCTTCCATCCCCCTGCTCCCTCAGCTATCGACAGAGCCACTCCCCTTGTTCTTATTGCGGCTGAGGGGGAAGGATGATTTGCTCTGGGGCTGGGTCATCTTGCTGGCCAGGTGGACAAATGGCTCGATGAGGGTCCTCCGGTCTGCCACAGACACCTCCCACAGACGCACCTTTTCTGTCTTGGCCCAGTGCTGGGCCACCTCAGAGTCCACGCTCCTCTGCTCCTGCATGTCCAGCTTGTTGCCCAGCACCACTATGGTCACCTGTGGACAGATCATCTCATCCATTTAGCACAGCCTCACATCACCTGGATATCAGCAAGTAAAGTGTGGTGGGTAGATAAGAACTTTAGGACATCCTTTTAAAATATATTTTACTTTATTATTTTCTCCTAACCCTACCACTTATGGTCTGCAGTCAGAGGCGATAGGACGGCCGTTCATTAGCAGGGTCTGTTTTGTCCTGAAGTCTGCGCTGTTATTTAACTAGCCTACACACACTGTGCTTTACAACTACCATTGAAATCGATGAAAGTCCTTACCTCTTTCTTATCACGGAAGCGGTCAATGTCTTTCTTCAGGGCCTCCATGCGTTTGAAGGACTCCTTACTGTCGATGCTGTAGACCAGGACAAAACCGTCTGCAAAGGAGAAGTAGTGGCGAGGGAACTCCAGACCATCACGAAGACCCCGGGTGTCGTAGAAGCGCACTTGCTCTCGAGTGCCACGGTCCGTTTCTATGGAGCCAATATAGATATCCTCCAGGGTCTCCATGGGCTCTGAGCCTAGGGGGGAAAGAGGGGAGCATTTTGGGATATCAATGGGACCAGAGGATCTGTGTAGTCAAAACATCAACATTGTTCTTGATCTACCTAGGTCCTACAAATGAATTGTTTACCCGCAATATGATTGGCATACAGCAGTTGCTCCAGAACAGCAGTCTTGCCAACGGCAGCCAGACCACACACCACCACTTTACAACTCTTGCCCATGATGATGATCAGTCTCTTGGAAACTCTGTAATTGAATAACAAGTCAGATGACAGTCTTGTCTCTGCAGCTAGCATGAAAAAAAGAGACAGACAGACACACACGCAAAACATATTACCATGACCGTAGCTAACGTTTGCTAGCTAGCTACATGCTAACGTTTAGCATCTATTTAGTTAGCTAACTATTCTATTTAAGTGATAATGGCCGTTGTTATGTTCTTCCAGATAACAACTCAATTCAACATTTGATTTCCTTGCAAACTTTTTACCTTTAAAATGTAACTACACCGCTCCCGTAAATTCCAGACACCACTATCCAAAAATACTTCCTGTTTACAATGCTTACGTAACGTCTCCCTCACTATCTTTAGTAACTGCGACCTCTAGCGTCCGATGGTTTGAGTCACAACCGCAGAGGATGGAAGACATTATTAACATGTTTTATTTTAATAGAGCGAGCTAGCTTCAATGTTACTCTATTTTTACTGACAAAATAGCCTGTCCGATCATACATTGTTTTACCCTGGCTGGGTGTCTGTTTCTGCTCTCTTGCCAATGCCAACTCCTGGTGGGCCAAAAACTATGGGGGAATTAAGGTGAGACTGTACGGCCAATCAGCCAACTTCTGTCTGTAGCTTCCGAAGAGTTTGGGCTACACACTGATACGATGAAGATGAGTCTCTCACGAACTCATACGTGTCGGTTGTTTTGATTTAGGACGTAAGACTCGCCTGAAGGTAGCCCGGTACCAGTTAATTAAAACATTTTATGGCAGAATGTATGGAAGTCGTTTAGTGCCTAAAAAAATGGGTTAAATATGTGTAAAAAATAAAATAAAAAAGTTTCCTGATCTTTCTTATATCTTAAGGACAGACACTTCAAAACAAACTTCATTTTGGCCTATGTTTTTCCATGTATAAATCTGTTATCCATTGTGTTTTTATTGGCTAATAGCAGAAAGGCCAAATTCAATGTTATCAAAAAACATTTTCATATATATTTTTGATACCTAAATTGGTCCTAAAATTCCAAATCAAATATCTAAATGATCCTTGGTATGACCATCTTAAAACATTTCCATATGTTAGCTTAGTAGATGCTGGTGGAACAAAAATGTTTTTTTCAGGACTAACTTTCAGTGATCGATCGTCTTGTCTAGCTGTCAATCAACCCCCCCCTCACTGATTCCTCCCCCCTCCTTAGTCCCAGCAAAATGGCGACGGTTGATGACTGCGATGTGACCATGGATCCTGAAATGGAAATACTAAGCGACGAAGAATTGGAGAGGTACGTTACGGAAAAAGTACAACAAATGTTACACATTAGAATTAAGATTGTTCTCGTGCCATTGTCATGTTATTATAATCTTGGTCTGGCTAGTGTTGGTTTGCCTTTGCTTTGTGTCACACGGGAAGTAGGCCTTGCTAACCGGTTAGCTAACTAACGTCAGCCATTTTTCGCTTTTTCTAAAATCCATACCAACAAAGATAAAGTGGACTTTATCTGTTGTGTTAATGTTACCTAACCAACAAAGTTAGTCACAGTTTGTGACAAAGTTTGCATCAACGTGTGTTATGGCTAGCTAACGTTAGCTTGCTATTGTACTAGCTAGCTATTACGGTCGCAACCTATAGTTAATGTTTTTGTTCTATAATTTTTACCAAATGTATTTCGCTAACTAGTTACTTAGCTAGCTAACGTAGATGACTGTTGTTAGTATTGCCATGTACCCACGCAGGAGCCAGAAATGTCCCCAAAATCTTGCCCCACTCTGCTCACTGATTGTCCTCGCTGAGTGACGTCATTCCAGAACGTTCTAAGGTCTTGATGACCTGAACGAGACAGCTATAAGTTAGGCTTTGCATGAGGTAACTTACTATTGACTGACATGGTCTTGTTGGTATGCCTGAAGGGTGATCCATTTTTTTTCCGGTAATGTTTTCCGAGGTTGTCAACTTGGCCTAGCCAGATCCATATATAAATGACGTTGGGCCTTGCTAACGTATTCCCACCTCTAGTAATTATGTCATAAGTTTTCTCTTGGCGAAAGTGGGGGCCACAAGTTCAACAACCAACCAATTTGTTATGATCAGGTGATAGTGGTAACTGTCCTGTTTCCTCAAGAACATGAAACATTACAAGGGCAAGGCATTGTCTTGAAAATTGCCTTTATTTTCAGTTTCGCTTCATTGTCTGCTTTCTTGCTCCGATTGTGATCTGAACTGAAGCATGAGGAAGATTCCAAGAAAAAGCTATGGCAGTTGCCATCTCCCTGGCTTGTCTTGCCATGTGGTTCCTGGTGATCTGCCTCTGTGTATTTCCCACTGAGCTCAGATAGCTGCTCTGTTTGTGAGCTGTACCCAGAAAATACCCAAGTGGCCACTACCTCTCAGGTCCTCTATTTCCATTGGATGAGACCCCTCACTGCCTGCTGGTATGGCTCTTTCTATGTTTAGATGATTTTGCGCAGCTCCTTCCCTGTCCTCACCCACCCCCACACCAAGGTTAACTCGTCCAGCATACATGTTTGGAAACAGCAATAGCAGTGTTCAGGAAGCAATCTGATAGGCTGTATTTTAAACCTAGATTAGCCCTGGTCTACCACCAAAGTTAATTATGATTTAAAGAAGACCTTTAATCCTAGTATTGTCCCTTGTCTCTTGTTTTGCTTGTCAGCGGTTATGTATAATATGCAGTATCATCATGTATCATCAATAACCTACCTCCTTGCATTCTGCGATACGGGCTGGGATGAAGTAATTGATTACTCGCCAATGCACCTCGAGGTTTTCCTCTAAGTCCCTTTTCAAGTTTACTTGGTCTATTTTGTGTATCTGTGGATGATACAGTATGACCTGTTAGGGATGGGCATTTGACCTTTTTTGACCGAGTACTCACATTATATTTTTTCAAGTACGCTAATCCTAACCGCTAAATTTGCGTGTAGAAGCCTATGCTGTGCAATGGCATAGCCTTGTTTTGTTAATTTAGAAGACAAGACACTATTTCCAGAGCCCTTATCACAGTCGACACCTATTTTTATAGTAAAAAACATGATGTAATATAACAGAATAAAATGGAACAGAATAATGCGAAGTGATTTGCATCTCGCCTCTGGAACCGTTATTCTCAGTGATAATTTGAAACAGGGCTCAATTTGGCAAGTTGAGAAACAATAATTCAGGGTTACAAACCAAAATATGTCTACTTTTTAGTTTCTAATGCCTGTTCCTTGGAATTTACTAAATGGATGAACAATTCTACATTGAACACTACATGTGGATGAATTATGGCCAGGGCATCTGTTTGGTGAGTAGGCCTAGGCTTAATGATTATGATAAAAATATACTCTTTGTCTTAATCAAACTAATGTTTTTGCATATTTTCAGTGTGGAACCTGTCTATGTTTAGGGGGGTTATAGCCTAACCACTTCTAATTGCAAAGTAGGGTCATCACTAACGTTAGTTACCACAGCCAACAATTTTGCTTCTTAAAATCAGATTTTAAACCTAACCCTTAACCACAGTTTTTTTTAGGGAGTCGCTCAGCTTTAATATTGTGTGTATGTGTATATATCTATCTATCTTTTTAAAATATATTTTACTTTTATTATTTTCTCCTAACCCTACCATTTTGGTACACCGCAATTACATTAATTTCCAATGAAATGCTGAGTTTGCATTGCAGAGGCAGTTGCAGTGCGTTCGGTGTGGTGCATACGTTGGTTTTATCTAATTTATGTGTCAATCTGTATGCGCAGACAGCTTGACAGAAATGGTAGCAGAAGGTGAATGTTGAACTATTGTTGCATACATATCCAGATGATGCTGCGTACTATTATGCGCAATGACACTGTCGGTGTGTTCGAAGCGTTAGGCTTCTACTTCCAGCTTACACATTGTATTTTGCAATAGTTATCTTTTGTTTGTTTTTAATCACATCCTTCAGCTACCCTCATCCACTCCCATCTATCTCTGGAGACCATCCAGTTTGATTTCTATTTGCCATATATTTATAACTTTGCTGTTTCAAAAGACTTCTGAACCTATATACATTTTACGGACATTATATTTTACAGTGTTATCTTATTTTTTAGCCCCACCCTTCAGCTCTAATCAACCCCTCCCATCTGTCTCTTAACGCCATCCATTAAAAAAATATATATTTGCCATATTTTTCAACTGTGATGTTTCACAGAAGTTCTGAACCTTTCTATTTTCAGTTTCTACAGATTTTTGCTCCAAGTATTATTGATCGATTGACTATGACTTTTCAAATCACCCAGCAGTGCTATTTGCAGAGTTAGCTCCAGGTAAATGTTGCAATTCTTCAGCCATGCCTGGACCTGCGACCAAAAACAAGCTACATGTGGACAGTACCAATACAAATTATCTAATGATACTGTCTCTTTGATGTGAAATTTGCCCAGTTGGGATGGTTGTTATATATTTCATTTGGGGGGTTGCAATACATTTTTATAATAATTTGAATAAAAACATACATTTTAAATCCGACGTCGTTTTGTGTATCAGTTCATACACCATGTGCCATGGAATCGGTACATCAAATCTTTTCCCAACTATTTTGCAATCTAGGGCCAAAAGACAAGTACTTTATTTTTCCCCCTTCCACTTGCATCTTCCGCAGAACTGTGTGATGCTTGGTTTCTTTTTTGTTGTGTCCCGCAAATGCACATGTACAAATGGAACACTTAGAGTCAAAGCAAATGTAATATTGTCTTCAAGATGAAATTGACCAAATAGTTTAACAGTATTTGGGAAAAAAAAGTTTTGACATCAGTTTGAGTACTCAATTAGTCATGCACATCCCGTCATTATGCAGTTTTACTCAGAACTCTCTTGGGTAAAGTCAATCAATAGCCTCATTCTCAAGCTCTTTCTGTCTTTTATTTCTCTGTCATCCAGGGAAGCGGAGAGCTTCAAGGAGCAAGGTAATGCTTACTACATCAAGAAGGATTACTCTGAAGCATTCAACTACTACACCAAGGCCATAGGTAAGAATTCCATCAGTGATATCAACTGCAAAGGATATCCTCTTTATAGAGTGGGAAAGCCTTTGTTTTCTGTGGGTGAGAGGATCATCTCTTCTTGTTAACGACAGCGAGTGATTTAAAAAAAATAAAAAGAATTATGATTATTATAATAATTTTTTTTACTGTGTTCTCGACAGACATGTGTCCTAAAAATGCCAGTTACTATGGAAACCGGGCGGCCACACTGATGATGCTGAGCCGGCACAGAGAGGCGCTGGAGGACTCCCAGCAGGCAGTGCGGCTCGACGATACTTTCATGAAGGTAGGGTCCGCCACCAGGCGTAGCAATCCCTGAATACCCAGCTAGCTCCTAGGCAGACAAGTTAGTCAGACCTTCCTGTTTGTCTCATCTCATAATACGCGAATACGTTTGGCAGTTGGATGAGTACAACGTTAAGGTAATGGAAAGAGCTGAGTCATGGTTTGTGGGTTGGTCTCCTCCCTGCCTGTGTCAGTGTTTCTGCCTGTTAACTGTGAGTCAACTTTCCCACAGGGTCATCTACGGGAGGGGAAGTGCCACTTGTCCCTGGGCAACGCCATGGCAGCCAGCCGCTGTTTCCACAGGGTTCTAGAACTGGAGCCTGACAACAGCCAGGCACAGCAGGAGGTGGGTCAGATAGACAGTCTGTCTGGCAGACTAGGTCCTAACAGCAATGCATTGTAAAGAGCTAATTGCTCTACAGTAATTGAAATCCTTTGTTAACTGTGACAGATATTCCATGAGTTTTGCTTAGATTGAGGAAAACATCAGGCAGCGTAGTGGCTTCCTTACATAAAATCATAAGTTTGAATCTATTTTCAGGTAAAGAATGCAGATTCTGTCCTGGAGTATGAAAAGATGGCTGAACTAGGATTTGAAAAGCATGACTTCAGGATGGTAGGCTGTTGGTTGCGTGTTGTCTTTTTATCAAGCAAATTGTTTTCCTTATTTGGGGGACTGGGTAGATTGGTGCTAGATTTGATATGACAATGTTTCTCTCTCTGGACTGTGCAGGTTGTGTTCTGCATGGACCGTGCCTTGGAGTCAGCCTCAGCCTGCCATCGGTTCAAGGTGCTGAAAGCAGAGTGTCTGGCCATGCTGGGGCGTTACCCAGAAGCCCAGTCAGTAGCCAGGTAAACAAGACATTGTTGGAGTCTGGAAAACCATTAAATAAAGGCAATTTTCCTAGCTGATGCACACAATTGGAAATGTATCTTGTCATGTAAGACTTGTTTCTTTGTCTTCCTCTCTCAGTGATATCCTGCGGATGGACGCTACTAATGGCGATGCCCTGTACGTCCGTGGTCTCTGTCTGTACTATGAGGACTGTATTGACAAGGCCGTCCAGTTCTTTGTCCAGGCCCTGCGCATGGCCCCTGACCATGAGAAGGCTCGCCTGGCCTGCAGAGTGAGTACTCCATCCACCTTGCACCAGGACTCTAGCCCTGCAATTAGGCTCAACTAACCTGCCTAATAATTATGCTAATGTGGACAAATTGCCTTCATCCTTTTGTAAGAGGTAGCCACAGAACACTATAACCAATTCTGTCTCCTCTACCGGCTTGCTGACACACTTTACGTTTGCAGAGGTTGCTAAGTGCTCTCTCTTTTCTACCCAGAATGCCAAAGCACTCAAAGCCAAGAAGGAGGATGGGAACAAGGCCTTCAAGGATGGGAACTATGATGCAGCCTACGAGCTGTACTCTGAGGCCCTGACCATAGACCCCAACAACATCAAAACCAATGCTAAGCTCTTCTGTAACAGGGGCACCGTGGGATCTAAGGTGAGGCTCAAACACACAGCACCAGGAGAACCCCTCATCTGCCATACCATGTTATCTTGTCTTATGCAGCCATGGTGTTTCTGCCATTTTGGTCCCCAGTTTGATTCGGCCTATTATTATTATCATCTTAGTCTTCATTGGAAGGCTCTCCGTTTGCTTGCAAATTAGGTATTGCTGTTTTCAATTACACAGTGGTTGTTTTGCCTTTTCAGCCAGGCAGCTGATATTTGATACCTGTAGGTCCCTATAAAATCTGTGCATTTTTTGTTGTTGCCCGAATCAGTTTTTTCAGTTTTTCGCTCTCCAAATCACACTTTTGATATAACATCCACATTTGTATTTATTTTTGTCCACACAATGCTTAAACCACATCAGGAGACCACTTTTGAGGTCTGTGAAAAATTTAACAAATGTAGGTTTTTGGGTGTACTTACCCTTTTTAATTCAACTGCACAAGCTAGGGACCTTTTTTGGTTCCGATGTTTCTGTAGTGCTCATGTAATTTCAGAGTTTGTAAAACAAATGGCCACTGGATTGATAATCCATGATATCATTCTGCCAGGTAGGCAGGCATAGGCTACTTTGTGTTTAATATTTCATTGTATGTTTTTGGGAAAGCCTTTCCATCTAGCAGAAGACTGTTGTCATGACATTAGCATCATCACAAACGGCTACACAGAGTGGTAGACAAGCATGCACACGCACGGGCATTCCTGAGCCGTCGCCTCTTCAGAAAGTTCAAGGAAAATATCAATCACTGATGCATGTCTCGTAATAATCTTGGGCAAATGAATGCATTTTCTAATAAGTTCAATACATTTAGTTGATTTCGTACTAAGTAAAATAGATTTTTGATTGTTGAATTTTTTTATGTCTGGATTCTGTGATTCCATCTGAATTCTCTGCAAAACAGATATTAAAGTGCCTTATACCTGTAACTCTGTTCAAAATGTCTCCTGGCAGCAGGTAGCTGTTAGATTGTAAATCCTCCAGGAAGTCACTCATATGGGCCAATGTAGCGCTACTGTACTGGCTGTGAAGGTGGCCTTCTGCATGGGCACCCGCATACTCTCTCGCTCACACGCGCGCTCACACTCACCCGTGCACAGATGCGTACCACAAACTCACACACACCTCTCATACAGTGAGGCCCCTCTTACTGTGTGTATTTTTAGCAGTGCGCCGCACTTTGCTTCATTTTCTTTATCTAGAACTAGGCCAGCATCTCTTCTTTTTCTTCTTCTGTCGCACGCTTCCTTGCACATTCCCCAGTCCCCTTACTCTTTTTCTCTTTTATTTCCTTTTTTTCCCCTTTCAAAGCTGAAAAAAATAGACCAGGCCATTGAAGACTGCACAAAGGCAGTTAAGCTGGATGAGACCTACATCAAGGCCTATTTACGGAGAGCACAGTGGTACGTCAATCAACCTTAGTTTCCTAGCAATATGTCCGTGATGGTGGTTAGAGAGCATGCAAGAGTATGGATATTCATCGGATATGGTTATGATCCCTCAAGCTTGTTTCTATACATCTCTGTGTTCAGTTACATGGACAAGGAGGAGTACGATGAGGCTGTGAGGGATTATGAGAAGGTCTACCAGACAGAGAAAACAAAAGGTATGTCTGTCTCATTGGTGTGACTCGACCACCCCTCTCTCCATCCCAGCTTACCATGCTACCTCTCTGTTTGGGTTCTGTTGCTTCACACTCCTGTTCTCCCCCCACACCCTGTTATGACGCAATGTCTCAGGTGTCGGTCTTTGAGGGGTGGAATTACTGTATAGCTCCTCCTGCTGTTACGGCGCCCTAACTGCTCTTGGTTATTAATACTATCTTTGTCGTCTCACTCTTAACTCCTTTCCTTAGAACACAAGCACCTCCTGAAGAATGCACAGTTGGAGCTGAAGAAAAGCAAGCGGAAAGATTACTACAAGGTGCTGGGAGTGGACAAGAACGCCACAGAGGACGAGATCAAGAAGGCTTACCGTAAACGGGCCCTCATGCACCATCCAGGTAGCTAAGAGAGGCCATTTCTCAGTTCAACTATCCAGTCTATTTTACTGATATAAAAAAAAGCAGTGTGTCAGGAGACGTATTTCAATGCAACGGGGAAACAAAACATTTAACTTAGCCGCTCTTGTACCTTCTCTCATTTCCCCTGACTGACGGCCCTGGTTTGTCTCTCTCTCAGACCGTCACAGCTCGGCCAGTGCTGAGGTTCAGAAGGAAGAGGAGAAGAAGTTTAAGGAGGTGGGCGAGGCGTTCACTGTGCTGTCTGACCCTAAGAAGAAATCCCGCTACGACAGTGGTCACGATCTGGAGGATGACACAGGCAACATGGGAGGTGAGGGCTGGAGATCAGCAGGGGAACCCCTTTCAAGGAAGGATGGGAGGGGAAGGGGCTGAAACTGCCGTGTCTGTTTGCGAAAAATGACAAATGGTCTCTCTTAGCCCCCGGGACATCATTTCACACACGATAGAATGGCAGAATATCTACTGGCATTTTTATTTTTACTACGATACTGGCTGCTCCTCTGCTCTGTTTCATCAACAAAACAATAAAGGCGCTGGGGCGAAAAGTGCCGCTTTCCCCCTCCCCCTTTACGTATTTCAGCTTTAACAGGGACTAAATTACTGTTACTTGATTTAAACACCAACTGGGTTCAGCCATTTGTATTTGAGCTTTAAATGGGTGTTTACCACATTCATTTTACATGGTTAGTTTTGTGAATTTGTGGTGAGATTGTACTGGCTGCTTCCCTCAGCTGTGATGTTGATCCTCATAATGTGTTTCTGTCCCCAGCAGATTTTGACGCCAACAACATTTTCAAGGCATTCTTTGGTGGCGGAGGCGGCCAGGGCTATAGTTTCGAAGCTAATCAATGTATGTATACAAACAGCTGTAGGAAACAGTATTTAAAAAATAATAATAATGATGATAAATTCACGATTCTGTTGAATAATTTACACTTTTGTTTTGTAGCATCCGGACCAGGAAATTTCTTCTTTCAGTTTGGTTAATTGGAGGATCCTAGTACTTATACAGTAGCTCAATCGTGGACTCTATTCAAATGGATTCACCCCCCCCCCCCCCCAACTCCACCCTCATTTTTAATTTGTCTGGCTGTTCCTCAGTTGGACTCTGTCATTACCTGAACGAATAGTGCTGTCAAATCACATACAACAAACGAATGACGCAAGCATCCATTGAAGACTAATACTATTTTGATATTTGGTTTCATTTTGTCAAACAATAAAAACATTGAAATTCAATTTGCATAAAAACAATGTTGGCCCAAAAAAGTATGACTCATAATGGAGCTTTTAAACGGGACTGTGCAGATATCTGGTCTTCTGAAGGCTCAGGCCAAGATGTGACTTCAAGATGGGGAAATCTGAGAACCTAGGGACCTACAAACCTCCTTTAACCGCCTACACTTGACCTACTGTGCAAGCAGTATTCAAAGCATGCATATCTTGCCCAGTATTTAATGGTGCAAAATACCATGGGCAACTGAACAACTTGCATGTTGTGTGGCAGCCTACTTATACCCAACAACCAAAAGATGACTTAGCAGCGGTGGATGATTGCTTAATGAAAGTGGTCTCCATTTCATCATGTTATATGAACAGTTAATTATTTTCCATAACAGCCTGGGGTAAATAGAGTTAAATCCATAAACTACTGCTTAAGTACAGTCAGAAGATGGCTGTGCTGGTGTACTATGCCAGGCCTGTTGCCATCTTGTGGTCAGCTTCCTCACCACAGGTTTTATGTTTGATGTTGCCATTCACCGGTTGCTACATTGTACATTTTACTGGAATGTAAAGTGTTTATTTGTGTTGATAGTTTGACTGTATTCTTATTTTGTTTTCTTCTTATTTTTTTTTTAATGTGTATTTATTGTAAATTGGCTGTCTCAGAGCCACTACCAGGAGATGAGGATGCTCCTCTATTATGGAAAAGACTGAAAAAGGGCACCAATGAACAACATCCTTTTGGCACAAACTCAGGAAATGAATTTGGTTGTGCTTGCCATTTTATAAGATACTGTGTAGACATCTATATATTTAACTGGCTGTGTACCCTTATATGCTGAACGTGAGCAACCGCTCAGTACAACTAGTACAGTAAGTACCATCTCACAGCACACAATGTATACAGTCTATGATTGGGGTTATCTAGAACGTGTCTAGGCAAACTGTCAAATGAGTTAACATCTTATTTTGCACATGCTGTTTAAAAGTATACCCTGGTATAATGTAGGTTGTCTATGGGCTATGCCCCTAGCGGTATTAAGCTATTCAGGCCCGAGTTCCACTGCCCTGTGTAAATGATGCAGCTAATATAAAAGAAGAGCTTATACAATTGCTATGACATTATGGATGGTAGAGGTTCTTTTAAAAATGTTATTTAAGATCTCTTGGTGCACTTTTAAGAGGAAGGCATCCCCATCCTGGACTTGCTCTCAAGAAGCCCTCAACAGTCTTGACTATGGAGTCTTTATCCAACAGCCATGTAAATAAAGTAGGCCTCTTGTTTCCCCCTTCAAATGCCCCGTTTGTCAATGTTTGTATTTGGTATTTATTTGATTTCCTTTGGCCTTATTCTTTGAGGTGTACCCCAAGCTCAAAGAAAGTACTAAAAACTAAATATTTTGGGATTCAAGACAGACTAATTGTTTGTGGTGTTTTGGAGAGATGGCAGGTGGTAAAAAAAAATGAATATATTTAACTGTTCGGCGGTAATAAGATTAAAGTAATCAACATTCACCACCCTTCATATGTCTGTAGTCCAGACAGGGCCGCTCTAAATTACCGGAGTTTCCACTAAATAGCACAGCCACAAAGTCAAAATTGTCTATCGTAAAAATTCATGAACACAAACGTATGCTTTTTTTGGCCATTAAGGTTAGACAGATTAACAGTGTGGTTAAGGTTAGGTTAAAAATACAATTTTAAGAAGATAAATTGTATAAATGAGCGGGGTTTTATGCCTTTTTGGCTGTGGTAACTAGTGACGACATAGAATGACTCCTCTAGACTTGTTAGGCTGGTTGCTAGGATACCACTGATGGGACTTTGTTGCAAAAATGTCTGAAATTGAAGGAGACCAAGGACCCAAAAGCACATTTTCTACTTACATGGCCGAGGGGGACCAGTTGTACCACAAAGGAGAGTATGTCAAAGCCATTGAAAGCTATTCTACGGTATGGCTTTAACTTAACTCTTGTGTGTTGGTAACTAGCAGCTACAGTCTAGCCCCTTGGCAACTTTGCAATATATATATTTTTATGCGTGTTATTTCTTACATTATTAGCCCAGATTTGTTTTGTGTTATTACGTACAGCCGGGAAGAACTTTTGGATATCCGAGCGGCGGTAACTCACCAGCATTACAACCAGGAATACGACTCACCCGAATCGGAGGTCTTTATATTGACTGAAAAACACCAAAAGAAAGATTCCCAGGGTCCCTGCTCATCTGTGTGATGCTACAAGGAGGCATGAGGATTACAGATGTGGCCAGGGCAATAAATCGCAATGTCCGTACTGTGATCAACCTCGCAGTGGCAGACCACGTGTAACAACACCTGCACAGGATCGGTACATCTGAACATCACACCTGCGGGACAGGTACAGGATGGGAGCAACAACTGCCAGAGTGTAATGCACAATCCCTCCATCAGTGCTCAGACTGTCCGCAATAGGCTGAGGTAGGCTGGACTGAGGCCTTTTAAGGCAGGTCCTCACCAGACATCACCTTCAACAACGTCGCCTATGGACCAGACAGGACAGGCAAAAAGTGCTCTTCACTGGCGAGTCGCGGTTTTGTGTCACCAGGGGTGATGGTCGGATTCGCGTTTATCGTTGAAGTAATGAGCTTTACACCGAGGCCTGTACTCTGGAGCGGGATCGAGGTGGAGGGTCCGTCATGGTCTGGGGCGGTGTGTCACAGCATCATCGGACTGAGCTTGTTGTCATTGCAGGCAATCTCAACGCTGTGTGTTATTTAATTTTTTATTTCACCTTTATTTAACCAGGTAGATCAGTTAAGAACAAGTTCTCATTTACAACTGCGACCTGGCCAAGATAAAGCAAAGCAGTGTGACACAAACAACACATGGGATAAACAAACGTACAGTCAATAACACAATAGAAAAATCTATATAAAGTGTGTGCAAAAGTAGTAAGATTAGGGAGGAAAGGCAATAAATAGGCCATAGTGGCGAAATAATTACAATTTAGCAATTAAAAACTGGAGTGATAGATGTGCAGAAGATGAATGTGCTGGGGTGCAAAGGAGCAAAATAATGAATAACAATATGGGGATGAGGTAGTTGGGTGGGCTATGTACAGGTGCAATGATCGGTAAGCTGCTCTGACAGCTTATCCTTAAAGTTAGTGAGGGAGATATGAGTCTCCAGCTTCAGTGATTTTTTTTTTTGATTTTTTTGGGGGGGGGGGGGGACCTGTGAAATATACCTGCTTGAGCGCGTGCTACGGGTGGGTACTGCTATGGTGCCCAGTGAACTGAGATAAGGCGGGGCTTTACCGAGCAAAGACTTATAGATGACCTGGAGCCAGTGGGTTTGGCGACGAATATGAAGCAAGGGGCAGCCAATGAGAGCATACAGGTCGCAGTGGTGGGTAGTATATGGGGCTTTGGTGACAAAATGGATGGCACTGTGATAGACTACATCCAATTTGCTGAGGAGAGTGTTGGAGGCTATTTTGTAAATGACATGGCTGAAGTCAAGGATCGGCAGGATAGTCAGTTTTACGAGGGTATGTTTGGCAGCATGAGTGAAGGATGCTTTGTTTCGAAATAGGAAGCCGATTCTAGATTTAATGTTGAATTGGAGATGCTTAATGTGAGTCTGGAAGGAGAGTTTACAGTCTAACCAGACACCTAGGTATTTGTAGTTGTCCACATATTCTAAGTCAGAACCGTCCAGAGTAGTGATGCTAGGCGGGCGATCGGTTGAAGAGCATGCATTTCATTTTACTTGCATTTAAGAGCAGTTGGAGGCCACAGAAGGAGTGTTGTATGGCATTGAAGCTCATCTGGAGGTTTGTTAACACAGTGCCAAAGAAGGGCCAGAAGAATACAGAATGGTGTTGTTTGCGTAGAGGTGGATCAGAGAATCACCAGCAGCAAGAGCAACATCATTGATGTATACAGAGAAAAGAGTCGGCCCGAGAATTGAACCCTGTGGCACCCCCATAGAGACTGCCAGAGGTCCGGACAATAGGCCCTCCGATTTGATACGCTGAACTCTATCTGAGAAGTAGTTGGTGAACCAGGCGAGGCAGTCATTTGAGAAACCAAGGCTGTTGAGTCTGCCGATAAGAATGCGGTGATTGGCAGAGTCGAAAGCCTTGGCCAGGTCAATGAAGACGGCTGCACAGTATTGTCTTCTATCGATGGCAGTTATATCGTTTAGGACCTTGAGCGTGGCTGAGGTGCACCCATGACCAGCTCGGAAACCAGACTGCATAGCAGGATAGGTACGGTGGGATTGAAAATGGTCGGTAATCTGTTTGTTAACTTGGCTTTCGAAGACCTTAGAAAGATAGGTTAGGATAGATAGATATAGGTCTGTAACAGTTTGGGTCTAGAGTGTCTCCCCCTTTGAAGAGGGGGATGACTGCGGTAGCTTTCCAATCTTTAGGGATCTCAGACGATACAAAAGAGAGTTTGAACAGGCTAGTAATAGGGGTTGCAACAATTGCTGCGGATCATTTTAGAAAGAGAGGTTCCAGATTGTCTAGCCCAGCTGATTTGTAGGGGTCCAGATTTTGCAGCTCTTTCAGAACATCAGCTATATGGATTTGGGTGAAGAAGAAGCAGAGGGGGCTTGGGCAAGTTGCTGCGGTGGGTGCAGAGCTGTTGGCCAGGGTAGGGGTAGCCAGGTGGAAAGCATGGCCAGCTGTAGAAAAATGCTTATTGAAATTCTCGATTATCATAGATTTATCGGTTTCCTAGACTCAGCGCAGTGGGCAGCTGGGAAGTTGTGCTACAGGATGCAAATTTCTGTTTTAAAAAGCTAGCCTTTGCTTTCCTAACTGTCTGTGTATGTTGGTTCCTAACTTCCCTGAAAAGTTACATATCGCCGGGGCTATTTGATGCTAATGCAGAACGCCACAGGATGTTTTTGTGCTGGTCAAGGGCAGTCAAGTCTGGAGTGAACCAAGGGCTATATCTGTTCTTTAGTTCTACATTTTTTGAATGGGGCATGCTTATTTAAGATGGTGAGGAAAGCACTTTTAAAGAATAACCAGGCATCCTCTACTGACAGAATGAGGTCAATATCCTTCCAGGATACCCGGGCCAGGTCGATTAGAAAGGCCTGCTCGCTGAAGTGTTTTTGGGAGCATTTGACAGTGATGAGAAGTGGTTGTTTGACCACGGACCCATTACGGACGCAGGCAATGAGGCAGTGATCGCTGAGATCCTGGTTGAAGACAGCAGGAGGTTTATTTAGAGGGCAGGTTGGGCAGGATGATATCTATGAGGGTGTCCGTGTTTATGGATTTAGGGTTGGACCTGGTAGGTTCTTTGATAATTTGTGTGAGATTGAGGGCATCTAGCTTAGATTGTAGGACGGCCGGGGTGTTAAGCATATCCTGTTTGGGACACCTAACAGTACAAACTCTGAAGATAAATGGGGGGCAATTAATTCACATATGGTGTTTAGGGCACAACTGGGGGCTGAGGGGGGTCTATAGCAGCAACAGTGAGAGACTTATTTCTGGAAAAGTGTATTTTTAAAAGTAGAAGCTCGAACTGTTTGGGCACAGACCTGGCTAGCATAACAGAACTCTGCAGGCTAACTCCACCCCCTTTGGCAGTTTTATCTTGGCGGAAAATGTTGTAGTTGGGGATGGAAATTTAAGAAATGTTGGTGGCCTTCCTAAGCCAGGATTCAGACACGGCTAGGACATCAGGGTTGGCGGAGTGTGCTAAAGCAGTGAATAAAACAAACTTAGGGAGGAGGCTTCTGATGTTAACATGCATGAAACCAAGGCTTTTACAGTTACAGAAGTCAACAAATGAGAGCGCCTGGGGAATAGGAGTGGAACTGGGGGCTACAGGGCCTGGGTTAGCCTCTACATCACCAGAGGAACAGAGGAGGAATAGGATAAGGGTACGGCTAAAGGCTATAAGGACTGGTCGTCTAGTGTGTTGGGAACAGAATAGATTCAGGGCATAATGTACAGGCAATGGTATGGTAGGATGTGAGTACAGTGGAGGTAAACCTAGGCGTTGAGTGACGATGAGCGAGGTTTCGTCTCTGGAGGCACCAGTTAAGCCAGGTGAGGTCTCCGCATGTGTGTGGGGTGGGACAAAATAACTATCTAAGGCATTTTAAGCGGGACTGAGGGCTATACAGTGAAATAAAACAGTAAGAACTACCCAAGACAGCAGTAGACAAGGCATATTGACATAGAAAGAGGCATAAAGCAATCACAGGTGTTGATCAGGAGAGCTAAGACAACAATGGGTAAATGGCGATGATTGGGCAGAGCGGGTCAGTTAGCTACATACAGGACCTGAGTTAGAGGCTGGGGCCGATAGGTAAACAAAATGAGGTACCGTGTTATTGAAACAGTCCAGGGACATCAGCCGTGTAGCCGAGTGATCATAGGGTCAAAAGAGCAGCAATAGATCAGGGTCCCGTTCGGTAGTCACTACTACGCTTGGCGAGCAGGGGACACAGTGTTCAGAAAAGCTAGCGGGCCATTGTAACAGAATAGCCTGTTGAGACCACATCGGGCGATCACGTCGGCAGTCCGGTTGTGATGGACCGGCGGGGCGCCGTGTCGACAATAAAGGGGTCCAGGTCAATTGGCAAAGGAGGTATTGTAGCCCTAGAATTAGCTGGTATATGGGCCTAGCTCGAGGCTAGCTGGTGCTTGCTTCAGGACAGAGGCGTTAGCTAACAGTAGCCACTCGTTTGCAGGAAGCTAGCTGCGATGATCCAGTGTAATGATCCAGAGCGGCAGGAATCCGGTGATGTAGTAGAGAGAAGCAGTCCGATATGCTCTGGGTTGATATCGCGCTGTGCAGACTGGAAGGTGTTGTCCGAGCTAAGGCTGGCTGGTGACCGAGAAAAAGGTGAATACCGCTAGCCGTGGCTAACAAAGACTAGTAGCTAGTTAGCTGGCTAGCTCCTGATGGAAGTCCCAGTTATCAGGAATAAAAATAGCAGATCCTTACCACATTGGGTGAGGCGGGTTGCAGGAAAGTATATTTAGTTCGTAGATAGAAAGTGAGATTAAGATATATACAAAAAAGACTGGCTATTTACACGGGATAAGACAAACACACACGTCAAACTGCTACGCCATCTTGGATCAGTTGTGTTACAGGGAAAGCATCCTCCTCCCTCATGTGGTACCCTTCCTGCAGGCTCATCCTGATATGACCCTCCAACATGACAATGCCACCAGCCATACTGCTCATTCTGTGCGTGATTTCCTGCAAGACAGGAATGTCAGTGTTCTCCCATGGCCAGCAAAGAGCCCGGATCTCAATCCCATTGAGCACGTCTGGTACCTGTTGCAGGGTGAGGGCTAGGGCCATTCCCCTCAGAAATGTCCGGGAATTGCTGGTGCCTTGGTGGAAGAGTGGGGTAACATCTCACAGCAAGAACTGGCAAATCTGGTGCAGTCCTTGAGAAGGAGATGCACTGCAGTACTTAATGCAGCTGGTGGCCACACCAGATACTGACTGTTACTTTTGACCCCCCCGCTTTGTTCAGGGACACATTATTCAATTTCTGTCAGTCACATGTCTGTGGAACTTGTTCAGTTTATGTCTCAGTTGTCGAATCTTGTTATGTTCATACAAATATTTACACGTTAAGTTTGCTGAAAATAAACGCAGTTGACAGTGAGAGGACGTTTCTTTTTTTTTGCTGAGTTTATATACTGTGTTCTATTCTACTGTATCTTAGTCTATGCCGCTCTGACATTTTATATATTCTTAATTCCATTCCTTTACTTTAGATTTATGTGTAATGTGTGTGCTGTTGTGAAATTGTTAGATATTACTTGTTAGATAATACTGCACTGTTGGAGCTAGAAACACAGGCATTTCGCTACATCTGCAATAACAGCTGCTAAACACATGTATGTGACCAATAGAATTTGATTTCAACATGTTTTTCCAATTCGTAACATATCATACCAAGTCGAAGATGGACATCCACAAATTAATACATACCATACGACCACATAGCATATCATACTAAATGAAGTGTCTTGGATCCCCCAGCAGGCGGGAGCGACATCATGTGCTAGCAGTGTCGCTCCATGGACCAGAGAAATCCATGCCCGACAGGCGGGGGCAAAACACACGGTCAACCCGTAGCCCCCATCCCACTAGCACATCTAGCTTGCTAGTTAGATAGCACACGGTGTCGCCCACGCCTCCTACCTGCTGTGTACCGGACTAGCTGGCTAAAATAACACACAGTTTACTTCGCTCCCACCTGCCGAACACCTGCCCTCGCCGACGATAACAGAACTGCCCTACAGGAAAACAGTGCCCTACAGGTCGGGACGAGGGATACTGACTACTGGTGTATAGCCAGCTAGCTATGTTGCCGCCCCTTCTTCTGTGGGGTTTATCGGCAGCTGGCATCCAACGGTATTGTGCATTAATGCACCCCCAACCTTCCGCCTGTTCTAGTTTAAAAGTTGACATATATAATTATAAAGAGGGGTTCCTGCAGATGCAGGAATGTCTACATGCAGGAACGCCCCGAATTGCAGGCCGCAAATATCATTGGTCACGACAGAGATCATTGTGTCGAGGTTGAAATTTTTTTCATGTTGTGGGTGGGAGCCGGCATTCAAATAGACGATTTTGGGATAAACTATTTTTGTTGTCACGCAGATTATTTGAAAAGTTCTGCTTTGTATGCGTTTGTCTACCTGTTGTATTAAAAGCACACATTTGTGGCATTATTCACACACTCTCAGAATTAGCTGCTTCAACTTCAGTAGCCTTCCTCTCCTAGTCGGGCGTGCGAGTTCAAGCGCGCCTAGTACATGTGTGGTCTCGTTGAACTGGAGTAGGCAGAAAATACTTGGCAGTGTCTTTCCAAAGAAATGTACTTAAATATGATTAGACTGTAATTCCCTGGAGATTGTCACAAGCAGTTCACATTTGCTTAGCATAAACAAGACATCCATCCCCATGATGGGGATATCATGGAGATATCTTGTTTGTGGAAAGCAAATGTGAACTGATAGACCATCAGTACGGAATAGGCTAGACTAGAATGGTATAGAACCGAATAGCATTGACTAGAATAGAATAGAATAGAATAGAGAAGGATTAGCCGGTGTGTTCATGTTTGTCTTTCATTTAACAATTAATACTGGATATCTTAAATATTCTGGCTTTAATAGAAAAAAAGGATCTTCCCTGGAGGCACATTAACTTGTGGTGAGTTGCACATACGACCTGTGCAGTAGGCACTCAATTCTCTTACAATACATGTCTATTATTCATTAGTGAGAAAATGTTTATAGACTGACATCTCGTGAACTGTTGAGGAACTGCAGTGTAGCCTATAGACTGAAATGTCGACTGAATAAGGTTGAACCGGATGCTGTTTCATTTGTGTTGAAATTTGAATCATTAACGGGTTTTGATCATTTTAATCAATACAAATAATGGTTTCACTATTAGTGTGCTGTGTGTGTGCGTTCTGGACAGGTCTCCGCGCCTCCCGAACGCTCTGGAAGAACGAGAACTTTCATTTGCTGTGCTTCCAATGCATACGCCTCGCAGCCTGCGTCATTGCACAAGAATGCTGCGCTCTCTTGAGCAATGTAGTTGGAGAGTTCGAGAAATGGCTAGAAATCATGAGTGATATTTTTTAGGCAATGGGGATGGTATATATTCTGGTGAAGTACATTCAGATTCAAACATCGACTCAACGAGAAAGAAAGCAAGAAAAGAGAACAGACACTTTCAACAGACCTCTACATTCATAAACTGTAAGTAAAGGGAAATTAATTCAGTACCCTATTTTCATAATGGCTGTGAGTTATGAACTTGATAGAATAAAAATGATGCTATGTTGGTTGTGTGGACATAGCCGATTTAGCTGTAACATTATGCCTGAATATTTGGTTAACTAATAAAGAAACAATATTTTAAAGATATAATATTATAATAACATTTATTATGTTATTTCATTGGACAGACTAGGCCTACATTCCTTTTTTTGTAGCATATTATTATTTTATTATAAATATTTATTTCTTCATTTTAAGAAAATCTGCTCTAATTCTGTGAAGACAACAACACAATATTATTCAGGAGTGTTCATAGAAAAAATGTAGGCCTGTTGTGAAAAGAGTTTCTCTGTAATAGATTAGCAGAAATGATTGTGTCTGCCATTGTCTTTTTTAAACCCCACTGAATATGTGGCTGGCCAGTATTAGTGTATAACACTAACATTTTGAAATATAAGTAGCTGAATATTGGAATGTGTTTGGAAATACATTTGGAAAGTATTACCATGTATTTGAAAATACTCAAATACACAGACAAGTGTATTTTAATATTTTAATATTTAAATATTCCATGCATTTGAACCCAACATTGATTGTTCCTAGGTGTTTTTGAAATGTATTTGGAGACAAGTATTTGAAAATATTCAAATACATAGAAAATCAGAATTACAAATACTTAAATACGCATGTATTTGAACCCAGGTCAGGTTGTTATTCAAGTATATTTAGGTTGAAATCTCTGTTGGTGGAGATTGACATTACTTGCAGCTAGGTTTTCGTAGAATAATATCAATTTCTAAAATATTATTTCATTAATTTGTAGGCAACTAACTCCAAACCATCAAGATGTCATCAGCTAAAGGCCCGTCTATCGGCATTGACCTGGGCACCACCTACTCCTGTGTGGGGGTGTTCCAGCATGGCAAAGTGGAGATCATCGCCAACGACCAGGGCAACAGGACCACACCCAGCTATGTGGCCTTCACAGACACCGAGAGACTCATCGGAGACGCAGCAAAGAACCAGGTGGCCATGAACCCCAACAACACCGTTTTTGACGCCAAACGCCTGATTGGCCGAAAGTTCAACGATCAGGTCGTGCAAGCCGACATGAAGCACTGGCCCTTCAAGGTGGTCAGCGACGGAGGAAAGCCTAAAGTTCAGGTAGATTACAAAGGTGAGAACAAATCCTTCAACCCAGAGGAGATCTCCTCCATGGTCCTGGTGAAGATGAGGGAGATCGCTGAGGCTTACCTGGGCCAGAAGGTGTCCAATGCAGTCATCACAGTCCCTGCCTACTTCAACGATTCACAGAGACAGGCCACTAAGGACGCTGGAGTGATCGCTGGGCTGAATGTGCTGAGAATCATCAACGAGCCCACTGCGGCAGCCATCGCCTACGGCATGGACAAAGGCATGTCCAGAGAACGCAACGTCCTGATTTTTGACCTGGGTGGGGGCACCTTTGACGTGTCCATCCTGACCATCGAGGATGGGATCTTTGAGGTGAAGGCCACGGCTGGAGACACTCACCTGGGCGGGGAGGACTTTGACAACCGCCTGGTTAGTCACTTTGTGGAGGAGTTCAAGAGGAAACACAAGAAGGACATCAGCCAGAACAAGCGGGCTCTGAGGAGGCTGAGGACAGCCTGCGAGAGGGCCAAGAGAACACTGTCCTCCAGCTCCCAGGCCAGCATTGAGATTGACTCCCTCTTTGAGGGCATCGACTTCTACACCTCCATCACCAGGGCTCGTTTTGAGGAGATGTGTTCCGACCTCTTCAGGGGAACCCTGGAGCCTGTGGAGAAAGCCCTCGGGGATGCCAAGATGGACAAGGCCCAAATCCACGACGTCGTCCTGGTCGGAGGCTCCACCCGGATCCCCAAGGTCCAGAAGCTCCTGCAGGACTTTTTCAACGGCCGAGAGCTAAACAAGAGCATCAACCCAGACGAGGCGGTGGCCTATGGCGCTGCCATCCAGGCGGCCATCTTGTCTGGCGACAAGTCTGAGAACGTCCAGGACCTGCTGCTGCTGGATGTGGCTCCCCTGTCCCTGGGCATCGAAACCGCCGGAGGGGTCATGACCGCCCTGATCAAACGCAACACCACCATCCCATCCAAACAGACCCAGACCTTCACCACTTACTCCGACAACCAGCCCGGGGTCATGATCCAGGTCTATGAGGGAGAGAGAGCCATGACCAAGGACAACAACCTCCTGGGGAAGTTTGAGCTCTCTGGGATCCCCCCTGCCCCACGAGGAGTCCCTCAGATCGAGGTGACCTTTGACATCGACGCCAACGGCATTCTGAACGTATCAGCGGTGGACAAGAGTACGGGCAAAGAGAACAAGATCACCATCACCAACGACAAGGGCCGGCTCAGCAAAGAGGATATTGAGAGGATGGTGCAGGACGCTGACAAATACAAAGCTGAGGATGAAGCACAGAGGGAGAAGATAGCAGCCAAGAACTCCCTGGAGTCGTACGCCTTCAATATGAAGAGCAGCGTGGAGGACGACAACATGAAAGGCAAGATCAGCGAGGAGGACAAAAAGAAAGTGGTGGACAGGTGCGACCAGACCATTTCCTGGTTGGAGAACAACCAGCTGGGTGACAAAGAGGAGTATGAGCATCAGCTAAAGGAGCTGGAGAAAGTATGCCAGCCTATAATTACCAAGCTGTACCAGCAGGGAGGGATGCCCACAGGTTGCTGTGGAGATCAGGCACGGACCAGCTCTGGTGCCAGCTCCCAAGGCCCAACCATTGAAGAGGTTGACTGAAGTGAGGGACTTGTATAAAGGACTTTTCAAAATGCATTAGTATCACTGCATACAATTTGCTATTCAGGAAAAACGTTGTACTTATACTTATTTCTACTGGTTAAAATGTTAATGCATTTTTATGGCTCAGTGCTATTTAGGAAGTGCTCTATATATTTATTGGTTGTACTGTAAAGATGACACTAGATAAACATACTGAAAGATAAAAGAAAACACACTGTAAATCTGTTGTTTCATACCATATTGCATTGCTGGACATTGCAAATAAAATGTATTTAAATATGTTTCTTGGTCAGTTGGCTGTTTTCTTGAATTCCTTCTCATCATAACACATTCAGTATTCACATTTTTATAATAGTTTTTTACACAATACCATGAAATATTGTAAACAAAACTTTCATAGAAGACTAAACCACCAGAGATAGGAGAACAAGTGAAGACACCCTAATGGCCACAATGTTTAGCTTATCTACTCTTTATGCTGCGATAACATATGATACAATCACTATGATCCTTCTTGGAAAAAGAGGCACAAATTCAATTCTGGCACATAGAAAAAAAACAATTACAGGTCACATTTTTCCTTTGTGCTAATTGGTGTCAAGCTCAGAGAACCAACTACTGTATAATTATTTGATTTTGAAGTATTTAAACTGGACCTGACAGCATTTGAACTACTTTGCAGATATGAAACAAACGGACAATCATAATATCAGTAAAACATATCAAATTCCCAGTTTATGCTTCAAAACCAACTTTATAAGAGGTTTTAAAAATAGGTTCTATTTGACTCAAAATTCCATGTTGTACAGTAAGGCATTGTTGGCAGAATAGATTGATGCAGTTCAATGCATGAATAATATAATTCACCAATACATTTCTTGGTAGTCCAAATAATATTTTGATCAGGTTGTAAATTATGGCTGGCCTAGTACATTGTTTGCTGCCGCCACCCATTCGCGATGCAGTGTTTCAGTTTCAATGACTTGATATTTTGAACAAAAAACGGACGACTGTAAATAAGGCTGGGAATGTCAATACAATGCAACTATAAGGTGTTATATTATGCATATCTGCAAGCGTAGCAGCAAAGGCTGGACAAATTCTTTATCTATTTTGTTTAAAAACGTTAAGATGCTATAAACAGCATATGTACATAAGTGGACATTATAAAGGGCTATATTTTTTCTAATAAAACAATGGCCAGTTTAGTCACAGTTACACGTTGTTGTGTAAAAGAAATAGCCTATGTCTGGCGAATTCATTGGGTACATTGACTTCAATAATTCAAAACCTAGGAGCCTCGTGGTTCTCACCCCATTCCATAGACTTACACAATGCCCGAGGATCCCATCAGGTCCCTCAGGCGCGACGTCCCCTGAAGGCCCATTTTGCTAACCGCCGCCTGCTAGCTATCTATAGCATATTGGACTGTTAGCTGATCCACCGGCCAGTTTCTTGGACCACGATGCCAATTTTGCCAATTGGACTTGGACCCCTCTGATACTTGGAACCCTACAAATTCCACGACTGGTCTATCGACGTTACTGCACGAGGAGGCAAAAACAGACTTTTCCCCCATCGCGACGTCCCTCTAAGGCCTATATGCTAGCTTGCTAGCCCCAGCCTGCTAACTGCTAGCTTGCTAGCACCGGCCTGCTAACTGTCTGAATCGCCGTGTCCCCAGCCAGCCCAACCACTCACTGGACCCATACGATCACTTGGCTACGCATGCCTCTCCCTAATATCAATATCAATATGCCTTGTCCATTACTGTCCTGGTTAGTGAGTACTGTCTTATTTCACTGTAGAGCCTATAGCCCTGCTCAAAATGCCTTAACCTTAACCAACCATGTTGTTCCACCTCCCACATGTGCGATGACATCACCTGGTTTAAAAGTCTCTAGAGACTATATCTCTCTCTTCATTTCTCAATGCCTAGGATGTCTTAGCCGTGTCTGAATCCTAGCTAAGGAAAACCACCAAAAACGCTGAAATTTCCATCCCTAACTATAACATTTTCCGCCAAGATAGAACTGCCAAAGGGGGCGGTGTTGCAATCTACTGCAGAGATAGCCTGCAGAGTTCTATCTTATTATCAAGGTCTGTACTAAAACAATTCAAGCTTCTACTTCTAAAAATGTACCTTTCCGGAAACAAGTCTCTCACTGTTGCCGCTTGCTATAGACCACCCTCTGCCCACAGCTGTGCCCTTGACACCATATGTGAATTGATTGCCCCCCATCTATCTTCTGAACTCGTGCTGCTAGGTGACCTAAACGGGGACATCCTTAACACCCTGGCCATCCTACAATCTAAGCTTGATGCCCTCAATCTCACTCAAATTATCAATGAACCTACCAGGTACAACCCCAAATCCGTAAACACGGGCACCCTCATAGATATCATTCTAACTAACTCGCCCTCCAAATACACCTCTGCTGTTCTCAACCAAGAACTCAACGATCACTGCCTCATTGCCTGCATCCTTAATGGGTCTGCGGTCAAACGACCACCCCTCATCACTGTCAAACGCTCCCTAAAACACTTCTGCGAACAGGCCTTTCTAATTGACCTGGCCGGGGTATCCTGGAATGACATTGACCTCATCCCGTCTGTAGAGGATGCCTGGTTATTCTTAAATAAGCACGCTCCATTCAAAAAAATGTAGAACTAGGAATAGATATAGCACTTGGTTCCCTCCAGACCTGTCTGCCCTTACCTCTCTTATCCTACCTCATTTGCACATGCTGTATATAGATTTTTCTACTGTATTATTGATTGTATGTTTTTTTATTCCATGTGTAACTCTGTGTTGTTGTATGTGTCAAACTGCTTTTCTTTATCTTGGCAGGTCGCAGATGCAAATGAGAACTTGTTCTCAACTAGCCTACCTGGTTAAATAAAGGTGAATTAAAAAATAAATAATAATAATAATAATAATAATTTGGACTACACTTGGAGGACATCCTCCAACCTATCAGAGCTCTTGCAGTAAGAACTAACACGTTTTCCATCCAAAGGATCTGATAATTAATTTAGTACTGAAAGCATAAGCTACAGCTAGCTAGCACTGCAGTGCATAAAGTGTAGTGAGTAGTCGACTCAAAGAGAGAAAGGCAATAGTTGAAGCAGCATAGAGAGAGAGAGAGAGCTAGCTATTTTTAATTTTATTTTTAATTCATCTTAGTCTACCTTTCACTTAGCTATTGCAGCTAATTTAGCCTACCCAAAGAACCTGACTCAAACAGAGAGGAATGCTATTTATGTTAGCTAGCTGGCTAAGGCTATCCAACACTGCAACTCCTCCAAGTCAATGTAAGCTTTTGGTTTTATAAATGTATTGACACCGGGGCCCGCGGGTTTACCTGCTAAACTACTTGCTGTACAGTGTAATGCGTGATTGTACACTTGGGATTGGATTGTGGGTTTACTAATGTGTTGGTTCCATTTTGTTTTGTTTTACTATAACCATAATATGGTGACGATCTAGGTTGTGTAGCGGTTAGTGGTTATGGTGTGAAGGTTTGGCATGGAGAGGTTTTTGTGCCTAGTCACAGATAGCTTTTGTGTTGTGTACTGAAGTCCACAAGTGAAGGGAAAAGGTGAGAGGAGGAAAGCTTGTAGATGTGAGAAGGAATTTTACAACAAGTAAAGTCATAATGCTCTATGTGGCTGCTATGAAATTGAACTGTGTGTGTGGGTGATCAGGGGTGTATTCATTCTGACGATTATGTTGCAAAATGTGTCTTAAACGAAACGAAATGGGGCGGGACCTACCTGAATTTGTCCAATAGAAACTTTCGAAACGTTTTGCAACTGTTTGGACTAAAGATTACACCCCAGATCAGCTAGATGCAGGCAAGAGTATGCAAGGCGGTATTGAGTGTGCCTGTCACCTTGATCACTCCAATTTGTCTCTCGACCTGTACACCTACGGTATAAACTTTCATTTCTAGGCTATAGGTTGTAGCAATCTCTTGATTGGTATAGGACAAATTTGAGTATCATGTAGTAGCCTAAACCTATTGATGTTACTTTGAGCTGGGTGAATGGGAATATGAATGACAGTCATCCAATATGCTGTAATCGAACTACGGCCATGATAATAAAATCAAATCAAAATCAAATCAAATGTATTTATATAGCCCTTCGTACATCAGCTGATATCTCAAAGTGCTGTACAGAAACCCAGCCTAAAACCCCAAACAGCAAGCAATGCATGTGAAAGAAGCACGGTGGCTAGGAAAAACTCCCTAGGAAAAACTCCCTAGAAAGGCCAAAAACCTAGGAAGAAACCCAGAGAGGAACCAGGCTATGAGGGGTGGCCAGTCCTCTTCTGGCTGTGCCGGGTGGATATTATAACAGAACATGGTCAAGATGGTAAAATGTTCATAAATGACCAGCATGGTCAAATAACAATAATCATAGTAGTTGTCGACGGTGCAACAAGCACGTCCGGTGAACAGGTCAGAGTTCCATAGCCGCAGGCAGAACAGTTGAAACTGGAGCAGCAGCACGGCCAGGTGGACTGGGGACAGCAAGGAGTCATCATGCCAGGTAGTCCTGAGGCATGGTCCTAGGGCTCAGGTCCTCCGAGAGAAAGAAAGAAAGAGTGAAAGAGAGAATTAGAGAGAGCAATTTTAAATTCACACAGGACACCGGATAAGACAAGAGAAATACTCCAGATGTAACAGACTGACCCTAGCCCCCCGACACATAAACTACTGCAGCATAAATACTGGAGGCTGAGACAGGAGGGATCAGAAGACACTGTGGCCCCATCCGATGATACCCCCGGACAGGGCCAAACAGGCAGGATATAACCCCACCAACTTTGCCAAAGCACAGCCCCCACACCACTAGAGGGATGTCTCCAACCACCAACTTACCGTCCAAAGACAAGGCCGAGTATAGCCCACAAAGATCTCCGCCACAGCACAACCCAAGGGGGGGGGGGGGCGCCTCCATAATCTTGAACGGCACCAACCGGCCCTGCTGCGTATATAGTGTGAAGTGTGTCCTCATTTAGTAGTTGCATTGTACTGCGGTGCTGTGCGGTATGGTAAGGCAACTTAAAGTGCGTGAAATCATAGTATTTTACTGTCAGCCTTTGTTGCCATTAATGCTCATTTGGACCACCAGAGGGAATCTTGGAGCACATCTACTCTCATAAGTATCCAGGGCTGAATAGGGCTGAATAAATAAGGTATTTCTGTTTTTATTTTGAATAAATATGCAACAATTTAAAAAAAACTGTTTTTGCTTTGTCATGATGAGGTATTGTGTGTTGATTGATGATGAAAAATAATAATTTCATACATTTTTCGAATAAGGCTGTAAAGTAATAAAATGTGGAAAAAGTCAAGGGGTCTGAATACTTTCCGAATGCAATGTATATTAGCAAATACTTTAGCTACCATTTGTGTTTTTTGTAATTAAAATTCACAGGAGAATGTCACAAGCAGTTCACATTTGCTTAGCATGAACAAGATATCCCCATGATGGTAAGCAAATGTGAACTGATAGACCATCAGTAATGAAAAGGCTAGACTAGAATGGTATAGAACAGAATAGCATTGACTAGAATACAATAGAGAAGGATTAGCCGGCGTGTTCATCATTTGTCTTTCATTTAACAATTAATACTGGATAGCTTAAATATTCTGGCTTTAATAGAAAAAAATGATCTTCCCAGGAGGCACATTAACTTGTGGTGAGTTGCACATACCACCTGTGCAGTAGGCACTCAATTCTCTTACAATACATGTCTATTATTCATTAGTGAGAAAATGTTTATAGACTGACATCTCGTGAACTGTTGAGGAACTGCAGTGTAGCCTATAGACTGAAATGTCGACTGAATAAGGTTGAACCGGATGCTGTTTCATTTGTGTGTAAATTTGAATCATTAACGGTTTTTGATCGTTTTAATCAATACAAATAATGGTTTCACTATTAGTGTGCTGTGTGTGTGCGTTCTGGACAGTTCTC
Source organism: Salmo salar (assembly GCF_965601325.2). Taxonomy (NCBI): domain Eukaryota; kingdom Metazoa; phylum Chordata; class Actinopteri; order Salmoniformes; family Salmonidae; genus Salmo; species Salmo salar. Next base: position 44,554,987 of record NC_138296.1, read on the forward strand.
CGCGCCTCCCGAACGCTCTGGAAGAACGAGAACTTTCATTTGCTGTGCTTCCAATGCATACGCCTCGCAGCCTGCGTCATTGCACAGGATTGCTGCGCTCTCATGAGCAATGTAGTCGGAAAGTTCGAGAAATGGCTAGAAATCATGAGTGATATTTTTTAGGCAATGGGGATGGTATATATTCTGGTGAAGTACATTCAGATTCAAACATCGACTCAACGAGAAAGAAAGCAAGAAAAGAGAAGAGACACTTTCAACAGACCTCTACATTCATAAACTGTAAGTAAAGGGAAATTAATTCAGTACCCTATTTTCATAATGGCTGTGAGTTATGAACTTGATAGAATAAAAAATGATGCTATGTTGGTTGTGTGGACATAGCCGATTTAGCTGTAACATTATGCCAGAATATTTGGTTATCTAATGAAGAAATAATATTCTAAAGATAGAATATTATAATAACATGTATTATGTTATTTAATTGGACAGACTAGGCCTACATTCCTTTTTTTGTAGCATATTATTATTTTATTATAAATACTTATTTCTTCATTTTAAGAAAATCTGCTCTAATTCTGTGAAGATAACACAATATTATTCAGGAGTGTTCATAGAAAAAAATGTAGGCCTGTTGTGAAAAGAGTTTCTATGTAATAGATTAGCAGAAATGATTGTGTCTGCCATTGTCTTTGTTAAACCCCACTGAATATGTGCCTGGGCAGTATTAGTGTATAACACTAATATATATATATATATATATAAAACACTAATATAACACAAACATTGACAACAGTGTTGTTTTCAGACCTGGGTTCAAATGCTTATTATTGTTTTTCAAGGACATTAAAATACCAGTACATTTTGAAATATAAGTAGTTGAATATTGGAATGTGTTTGGAAATACATTTGGAAAGTATTACCATGTATTTGAAAATACTGAAATACACAGACAAGTGTATTAAAATTAAAATATGTAAATATTCCATTCATTTCAACCCAGGATTGTTTGTTTCTAGTTGCATTTGAGATGTATTTGGAGACAAGTATTTGAAAATAGTTTCACATAGTATTTTTTTATTTTTATTATTAGAAAATACTTTCAAATACTTTAAATAGAAGTGGCTACATTATTTGAAAATATTCAAATCCATAGAAAATCAGAATTACAAATACTTAAATACGCATGTATTTGAACCCAGGTCAGGTTGTTATTCAAGTATATTTAGGTTGAAATCTCTGTTGGTGGAGATTGACATTACTTGCAGCTAGGTTTTCGTAGAATAATATCAATTTCTAAAATATTATTTCATTAATTTGTAGGCAACTAACTCCAAACCATCAAGATGTCATCAGCTAAAGGCCCGTCTATCGGCATTGACCTGGGCACCACCTACTCCTGTGTGGGGGTGTTCCAGCATGGCAAAGTGGAGATCATCGCCAACGACCAGGGCAACAGGACCACACCCAGCTATGTGGCCTTCACAGACACCGAGAGACTCATCGGAGACGCAGCAAAGAACCAGGTGGCCATGAACCCCAACAACACCGTTTTTGACGCCAAACGCCTGATTGGCCGAAAGTTCAACGATCAGGTCGTGCAAGCCGACATGAAGCACTGGCCCTTCAAGGTGGTCAGCGACGGAGGAAAGCCTAAAGTTCAGGTAGATTACAAAGGTGAGAACAAATCCTTCAACCCAGAGGAGATCTCCTCCATGGTCCTGGTGAAGATGAGGGAGATCGCTGAGGCTTACCTGGGCCAGAAGGTGTCCAATGCAGTCATCACAGTCCCTGCCTACTTCAACGATTCACAGAGACAGGCCACTAAGGACGCTGGAGTGATCGCTGGGCTGAATGTGCTGAGAATCATCAACGAGCCCACTGCGGCAGCCATCGCCTACGGCATGGACAAAGGCATGTCCAGAGAACGCAACGTCCTGATTTTTGACCTGGGTGGGGGCACCTTTGACGTGTCCATCCTGACCATCGAGGATGGGATCTTTGAGGTGAAGGCCACGGCTGGAGACACTCACCTGGGCGGGGAGGACTTTGACAACCGCCTGGTTAGTCACTTTGTGGAGGAGTTCAAGAGGAAACACAAGAAGGACATCAGCCAGAACAAGCGGGCTCTGAGGAGGCTGAGGACAGCCTGCGAGAGGGCCAAGAGAACACTGTCCTCCAGCTCCCAGGCCAGCATTGAGATTGACTCCCTCTTTGAGGGCATCGACTTCTACACCTCCATCACCAGGGCTCGTTTTGAGGAGATGTGTTCCGACCTCTTCAGGGGAACCCTGGAGCCTGTGGAGAAAGCCCTCGGGGATGCCAAGATGGACAAGGCCCAAATCCACGACGTCGTCCTGGTCGGAGGCTCCACCCGGATCCCCAAGGTCCAGAAGCTCCTGCAGGACTTTTTCAACGGCCGAGAGCTAAACAAGAGCATCAACCCAGACGAGGCGGTGGCCTACGGCGCTGCCATCCAGGCGGCCATCTTGTCTGGCGACAAGTCTGAGAACGTCCAGGACCTGCTGCTGCTGGATGTGGCTCCCCTGTCCCTGGGCATCGAAACCGCCGGAGGGGTCATGACCGCCCTGATCAAACGCAACACCACCATCCCATCCAAACAGACCCAGACCTTCACCACTTACTCCGACAACCAGCCCGGGGTCATGATCCAGGTCTATGAGGGAGAGAGAGCCATGACCAAGGACAACAACCTCCTGGGGAAGTTTGAGCTCTCTGGGATCCCCCCTGCCCCACGAGGAGTCCCTCAGATCGAGGTGACCTTTGACATCGACGCCAACGGCATTCTGAACGTATCAGCGGTGGACAAGAGTACGGGCAAAGAGAACAAGATCACCATCACCAACGACAAGGGCCGGCTCAGCAAAGAGGATATTGAGAGGATGGTGCAGGACGCTGACAAATACAAAGCTGAGGATGAAGCACAGAGGGAGAAGATAGCAGCCAAGAACTCCCTGGAGTCGTACGCCTTCAATATGAAGAGCAGCGTGGAGGACGACAACATGAAAGGCAAGATCAGCGAGGAGGACAAAAAGAAAGTGGTGGACAGGTGCGACCAGACCATTTCCTGGTTGGAGAACAACCAGCTGGGTGACAAAGAGGAGTATGAGCATCAGCTAAAGGAGCTGGAGAAAGTATGCCAGCCTATAATTACCAAGCTGTACCAGCAGGGAGGGATGCCCACAGGTTGCTGTGGAGATCAGGCACGGACCAGCTCTGGTGCCAGCTCCCAAGGCCCAACCATTGAAGAGGTTGACTGAAGTGAGGGACTTGTATAAAGGACTTTTCAAAATGCATTAGTATCACTGCATACAATTTGCTATTCAGGAAAAACGTTGTACTTATACTTATTTCTACTGGTTAAAATGTTAATGCATTTTTATGGCTCAGTGCTATTTAGGAAGTGCTCTATATATTTATTGGTTGTACTGTAAAGATGACACTAGATAAACATACTGAAAGATAAAAGAAAACACACTGTAAATCTGTTGTTTCATACCATATTGCATTGCTGGACATTGCAAATAAAATGTATTTAAATATGTTTCTAGGTCAGTTGGCTGTTTTCTTGAATTCCTTCTCATCATAACACATTCAGTATTCACATTTTTATAATATTTTTTTACACAATACCATGAAATATTGTAAACAAAACTTTCTTTGATGACTAAACCACCAGAGATAGGAGAACAAGTGAAGACACCCTAATGGCCACAATGTTTAGCTTATCAACTCTTTATTCAGCGATAACATATGATACAATCACTCTGGTCTTCAAATCAAATTTATTTGTCACATACACATGGTTAGCAGGTGTTAATGCAAGTGTAGCGAAATGCTTGTGCTTCTAGTTCCGACCATGCAGTAATATCTAACAATTAATCTACCAATTCCACAACAACTACCTTGTACACACAAGTGTAAAGGAATGAATATGAATATGTACATAAAAATATATAAATGAGTGATGGCCCAACGGCATAGGCAAGATGTAATAGATGGTATGGAGTACAGTATATACATATGAGATGAGTATTGTAGGGTATGAAAACATATAAAGCAGCATTGTTTAAGGTGGCTAGTGATACATTACATCAGGATGACAAGATGCAGTAGAAGGTGTAGAGTACAGTGTATACATATGAGATGAGTAATGTAGGTTATGAAAACATTATATAAAGTGGCATTGTTTAAAGTGGCTAGTGATACATCTAATTACATCAAGATGGCAAGATGCAGTAGATGGTATGGCGTACAGTATATGCATATGAGATGAATAATGTAGGTTATGTAAACATTATCTAATATAAATAATATAAAGTGGCAAGTGATAAATTGATTTCATCAATTGTCCCATTATTAAAGTGGCTTGAGTTGAGTCAGTATGTTGGCAGCAGCCCCTCAATGTTAGTGATGGCTGTTTAACAGTCTGATGGCCTTGAGATAGAAGCTGTTTTTCAGTCTCTCGGTTCCAGGTTTGATGCACCTGTACTGACCTCGCCTTCTGGATGGTAGTGGGGTGAACAGGCAGTGGCTCGGGTGGTTGCTGTCCTTGATGATCTTTTTGGCCTTCCTGTGACATTGGGTGGTGTAGGTGTCCTGGAGGGCAGGTAGTTTGCACCCGGTGATGCGTTGTGCAGACCTCACTACCCTCTGGAGAGCCTTCCGGTTATGGGCGGAGCAGCTGCCGTACCAGGCGGTGATACAGCCCGACAGGATGCTCTCGATTGTGCATCTGTAAAAGTCTGTGTGACAAGTGTTTTTGGTGACAAGCCGAATTTCTTCAGCCTCCTGAGGTTGAAGAGGCGCTGCTGCGCCTTCTTCACCACGCTGTCTGTGTGGGTGGACCATATCAGTTTGTCTGTGATGTGTATGCCGAGGAACTTAAAACTCTCCACCCTCTCCACTACTGTCCCGTCAATGTAGATAGGGGGCTGCTTCCTCTGCTGTTTCCTGAAGTCCACGATCATCTCTTTTGTTTTCTTGACATTGAGTGTGAGGTTATTTTCCTGACACCACACTCCGAGGGGCCCTCACCTCCTCCCTGTAGGCCGTCTCGTCGTTGTTGGTAATCAAGCCTACCACTGTAGTGTCGTCTGCAAACTTGATGATTGAGTTGGATGCGTGCATGGCCACGCAGTCATGGGTGAACAGGGAGTACAGGAGGGGGCTGAGAACGCACCCTTGTGGGGACCCAGTGTTGAGGATCAGCGGGGTGGAGATGTTGTTACCTACCCTCACCACCTGGGGGCGGCCCGTCAGGAAGTCCAGGACCCAGTTGCACAGGGCGGGGTCGAGACCCAGGGTCTCGAGCTTAATGACGAGTTTGGAGGGTACTATGGTGTTAAATGCTGAGCTGTAATCGATGAACAGCATTCTTACATAGGTAATCCTCTTGTCCAGAGGGGTTAGGGCAGTGTGCAGTGTGATGGCGATTGCGTCGTCTGTGGACCTATTGGGTCGGTAAGCAAATTGGAGTGGGTCTAGGGTGTCAGGTAGGGTGGAGGTGATATGGTCCTTGACTAGTCTGTCAAAGCACTTCATGATGACGGAAGTAAGTGCTACAGGGCGGTAGTCATTTACCTCAGTTACCTTAGCTTTCTTGGGAACAGGAACAATGGTGGCCCTCTTGAAGCATGTGGGGACAGCAGACTGGGATAAGGATTGATTGAATATGACTGTAAACACACCAGCCAGCTGGTCTGCGCATGCTCTGAGGACGCGGCCGGGGATGCCGTCTGGGCCTGCAGCCTTGCGAGGGTTAACACGTTTAAATGTTTTACTGACTCGTTGGCTGCAGTGAAGGAGAGCCCGCAGAAAAAATGTAGGCCTGTTGGGAAAAGAGTTTCTCTGTAATAGATTAGCAGAAATGATTGTGTCTGCCATTGTCTTTGTTAAACCCCACTGAATATCTGCCTGGCCAGTATTAGTGTATTACACTAATATATACTGCTCAAAAAAATAAAGGGAACACTTAAACAACACATCCTAGATCTGAATGAAAGAAATAATCTTATTAAATACTTTTTTCTTTACATAGTTGAATGTGCTGACAACAAAATCACACAAAAATAATCAATGGAAATCCAATTTATCAACCCATGGAGGTCTGGATTTGGAGTCATACTCAAAATTAAAGTGGAAAACCACACTACAGGCTGATCCAACTTTGATGTAATGTCCTTAAAACAAGTCAAAATGAGGCTCAGTAGTGTGTGTGGCCTCCACGTGCCTGTATGACCTCCCTACAACGCCTGGGCATGCTCCTGATGAGGTGGCGGATGGTCTCCTGAGGGATCTCCTCCCAGACCTGGACTAAAGCATCCGCCAACTCCTGGACAGTCTATGGTGCAACGTGGCGTTGGTGGATGGAGCGAGACATGATGTCCCAGATGTGCTCAATTGGATTCAGGTCTGGGGATCAATGCCTTCCTCTTGCAGGAACTGCTGACACATGGAGGGCTGTGCGGCCCCCCAAAGAAATGCCACCCCACACCATGACTGACCCACCGCCAAACCGGTCATGCTGGAGGATGTTGCAGGCAGCAGAACGTTCTCCACGGCGTCTCCAGACTCTGTCACGTCTGTCACGTGCTCAGTGTGAACCTGCTTTCATCTGTGAAGAGCACAGGGCGCCAGTGGCGAATTTTCCAATCTTGGTGTTCTGTGGCAAATGCCAAACGTCCTGCACGGTGTTGGGCTGTAAGCACAACCCCCACCTGTGGATGTCGGGCCCTCATACCACCCTCATGGAATCTGTTTCTGACCGTTTGAGGAGACACATGCACATTTGTGGCCTGCTGGAGGTCATTTTGCAGGGCTCTGGCAGTGCTTCTCCTGCTCCTCCTTGCACAAAGGCGGAGGTAGCGGTCCTGCTGCTGGGTTGTTGCCCTCCTACGGCCTCCTCCACGTCTCCTGATGTACTGGCCTGTCTCCTGGTAGCGCCTCCATGCTCTGGACACTACACTGACAGACACAGCAAACCTTCTTGCCACAGCTCGCATTGATGTGCCATCCTGGATGAGCTGCACTACCTGAGCCACTTGTGTGGGTTGCAGACTCCGTCTCATGCTACCACTAGAGTGAAAGCACCGCCAGCATTCAAAAGTGACCAAAACAGCAGCCAGGAAGCATAGGAACTGAGAAGTGGTCTGTGGTCCCCACCTGCAGAACCACTCCTTTATTGGGGGTGTCTTGCTAATTGCCTATAATTTCCACCTGTTGTCTATTCCATTTGCACAACAGCATGTGAAATTTATTGTCAATCAGTGTTGCTTCCTAAGTGGACAGTTTGATTTCACAGAAGTGTGATTGACTTGGAGTTACATTGTGTTGTTTAAGTGTTCACTTTATTTTTTTGAGCAGTATATATATATAACACTAATATAACACAAACATTGACAACAGTGTTGTTTTCAGACCTGGGTTTAAATGCTTATTGTTGTTTTTCAAGGACTTTAAAATGCCAGTACATTTTGAAATATAAGTAGTTGAAAATTGGAATGTGTTTGGAAATACATTTGGAAAGTATTACCATGTATTTGAAAATACAAAAATTCACAGACAAGTGTATTTTAAAATTTAAATATTTAAATATTCCATGCATTTCAACCCAGGATTGTTTGTTCCTAGTTGCATTTGAAATCTATTTTGAGACAAGTATTTGAAAATAGTTTCAAATAGTATTTAAATAAAATTATTAGAAAATACTTTAAATAGATGTGGCTACATTATTTGAAAATAATCAAATACATAGAAAATAAAAATTACAAATACTTAAATATGTATGTATTTGAACCCAGGTCAGGTTGTTATTCAAGTATATTTAGGTTGACATCTCTGTTGGTGGAGATTGACATTACTTGCAGCTAGGTTTTCGTAGAATAATATCAATTTCTAAAATATTATTTCATTAATTTGTAGGCAACTAACTCCAAACCATCAAGATGTCATCAGCTAAAGGCCCGTCTATCGGCATTGACCTGGGCACCACCTACTCCTGTGTGGGGGTGTTCCAGCATGGCAAAGTGGAGATCATCGCCAACGACCAGGGCAACAGGACCACACCCAGCTATGTGGCCTTCACAGACACCGAGAGACTCATCGGAGACGCAGCAAAGAACCAGGTGGCCATGAACCCCAACAACACCGTTTTTGACGCCAAACGCCTGATTGGCCGAAAGTTCAACGATCAGGTCGTGCAAGCCGACATGAAGCACTGGCCCTTCAAGGTGGTCAGCGACGGAGGAAAGCCTAAAGTTCAGGTAGATTACAAAGGTGAGAACAAATCCTGATACAATCATAATAATACAATCACTATGATCCTTCTTGGAAAAAGAGGCACAAATTCAATTCTGGCACATAGAAAAAAAACAATTACAGGTCACATTTTTCCTTTGTGCTAATTGGTGTCAAGCTCAGAGAACCAACTACTGTATAATTATTTGATTTTGAAGTATTTAAACTGGAACTGACAGCATTTGAACTACTTTGCAGATATGAAACAAACGGACAATCATAATATCAGTAAAACATATCAAATTCCCAGTTTATGCTTCAAAACCAACTTTATAAGAGGTTTTAAAAATAGGTTCTATTTGACTCAAAATTCCATGTTGTACAGTAAGGCATTGTTGGCAGAATAGATGGATGCAGTTCAATGCATGATTAATATAATTCACCAATACATTTCTTGGTAGTCCAAATAATATTTTGATCAGGTTGTAAATTATGGCTGGCCTAGTACATTGTTTGCTGCCGCCACCCATTCGGGATGCAGTGTTTCAGTTTCAATGACTTGATATTTTGAACAAAAAACGGACGACTGTAAATAAGGCTGGGAATGTCAATACAATGCAACTATAAGGTGTTATATTATGCATATCTGCAAGCGTAGCAGCAAAGGCTGGACAAATTCTTTATCTATTTTGTTTAAAAACGTTAAGATGCTATATACAGCATATCTACATAAGTGGACATTATAAAGGGCTATATTTTTTCTAATAAAACAATGGCCAGTTTAGTCACAGTTACACGTTGTTGTGTATAAGAAATAGCCTATGTCTGGCGAATTCATTGGGTACATTGACTTCAATAATTCAAAACCTAGGAGCCTCGTGGTTCTCACCCCATTCCATAGACTTACACAATGCCCGAGGATCCCAACAGGTCCCTCAGGCGCGACGTCCCCTGACGGCCCGTTTTGCTAACCGCCGCCTGCTAGCTATCTATAGCATATTGGACTGTTAGCTGATCCACCGGCCAGTTTCTTGGACCACGATGCCAATTTTGCCAATTGGACTTGGACCCCTCTGCTACTTGGAACCCTACAAATTCCACGACTGGTCTATCGATGTCACTGCACGAGGAGGCAAAAACAGACTTTTCCCCCATCGCGACGTCCCTCTAAGGCCTATATGCTAGCTTGCTAGCCCCAGCCTGCTAACTGCTAGCTTGCTAGCACCGGCCTGCTAACTGTCTGAATCGTCGTGTCCCCAGCCAGCCCAACCACTCACTGGACCCATACGATCACTTGGCTACGCATGCCTCTCCCTAATATCAATATCAATATGCCTTGTACATTACTGTCCTGGTTAGTGAGTACTGTCTTATTTCACTGTAGAGCCTATAGCCCTGCTCAAAATGCCTTAACCTTAACCAACCATGTTGTTCCACCTCCCACATGTGCGATGACATCACCTGGTTTAAAAGTCTCTAGAGACTATATCTCTCTCTTCATTACTCAATACCTAGGATGTCTTAGCCATGTCTGAATCCTGGCTAAGGAAAACCACCAAAAACGCTGAAATTTCCATCCCTAACTATAACGTTTTCCACCAAGATAGAACTGCCAAAGGGGGCAGTGTTGCAATCCACTGCAGAGATAGCCTGCAGAGTTCTATCTTATTATCAAGGTCTGTACTAAAACAATTCAAGCTTCTACTTCTAAAAATGTACCTTTCCAGAAACAAGTCTCTCACTGTTGAAGCTTGCTATAGACCACCCTCTGCCCCCAGCTGTGCCCTGGACACCATATGTGAATTGATTGCCCCCCATCTATCTTCTGAACTCGTGCTGCTAGGTGACCTAAACTGGGACATCCTTAACACCCCGGCCATCCTACAATCTAAGTTTGATGCCCTCAATCTCACACAAATTATCAATGAACCTACCAGGTACAACCCCAAATCCGTAAACACGGGCACCCTCATAGATATCATCCTAACTAACTCGCCCTCCAAATACACCTCTGCTGTTCTCAACCAAGATCTCAGCGATCACTGCCTCATTGCCTGCATCCTTAATGGGTCTGCGGTCAAACGACCACCCCTCATCACTGTCAAACGCTCCCTAAAACACTTCTGCGAACAGGCCTTTCTAATTGACCTGGAATGACATTGACCTCATCCCGTCTGCAGAGGATGCCTGGTTATTCTTAAATAAGCAGGCTCCATTCAAAGAAATGTAGAACTAAATAGATATAGCACTTGGTTCCCTCCAGACCTGTCTTCCCGTACCTCTCTTATCCTACCTCATTTGCACATGCTGTATATAGATTTTTCTACTGTATTATTGATTGTATGTTTTTTTATTCCATGTGTAACTCTGTGTTGTTGTATGTGTCGAACTGCTTTTCTTTATCTTGGCAGGTCGCAGATGCAAATGAGAACTTGTTCTCAACTAGCCTACCTGGTTAAATAAAGGTGAAATTACATTTACATTTACATTTACATTTAAGTCATTTAGCAGACGCTCTTATCCAGAGCGACTTACAAATTGGTGCATTCACCTTATGATATCCAGTGGAACAACCACTTTACAATAGTGCATCTAAATCTTTTAAGGGGGGGGGGGGGGGGTTAGAAGGATTACTTTATCCTATCCTAGGTATTCCTTAAAGAGGTGGGGTTTCAGGTGTCTCCGGAAGGTGGTGATTGACTCCACTGTCCTGGCGTCGTGAGGGAACTTGTTCCACCATTGGGGTGCCAGAGCAGCGAACAGTTTTGACTGGACTGAGCGGGAACTGTGCTTCCTCAGAGGTAGGGGGGCCAGCAGGCCAGAGGTGGATGAACGCAGTGCCCTTGTTTGGGTGTAGGGCCTGATCAGAGCCTGAAGGTATGGAGGTGCCGTTCCCTTCACAGCTCCGTAGGCAATCACCATGGTCTTGTAGCGGATGCGAGCTTCAACTGGAAGCCAGTGGAGAGAGCGGAGGAGCGGGGTGACGTGAGAGAACTTGGGAAGGTTGAACACCAGACGGGCTGCGGCGTTCTGGATGAGTTGTAGGGGTTTAATGGCACAGGCAGGGAGCCCAGCCAACAGCGAGTTGCAGTAATCCAGACGGGAGATGACAAGTGCCTGGATTAGGACCTGCGCCGCTTCCTGTGTGAGGCAGGGTCGTACTCTGCGAATGTTGTAGAGCATGAACCTACAGGATCGGGTCACCACCTTGATGTTAGTGGAGAACGACAGGGTGTTGTCCAGGATCACGCCAAGGTTCTTAGCACTCTGGGAGGAGGACACAAGGGAGTTGTCAACCGTGATGGCGAGATCATGGAACGGGCAGTCCTTCCCCGGGAGGAAGAGCAGCTCCGTCTTGCCGAGGTTCAGCTTGAGCTGGTGATCCGTCATCCACACTGATATGTCTGACAGACATGCAGAGATGCGATTCGCCGCCTGGTTATCAGAAGGGGGAAAGGAGAAGATTAATTGTTTGTCGTCTGCATAGCAATGATAGGAGAGACCATGTGAGGATATGACAGAGCCAAGTGACTTGGTGTATAGCGAGAATAGGAGAGGGCCTAGAACAGAGCCCTGGCGGACACCAGTGGTGAGAGCGCATGGTGCGGAGACAGATTCTCGCCACGCCACCTGGTAGGAGCGACCTGTCAGGTAGGACGCAATCCAAGCGTGGGCCGCGCCGGAGATACCCAACTCGGAGAGGGTGGAGAGGAGGATCTGATGGTTCACAGTATCAAAGGCAGCAGTTAGGTCTAGAAGGATGAGAGCAGAGGAGAGAGAGTTAGCTTTAGCAGTGCGGAGAGCCTCCGTGACACAGAGAAGAGCAGTCTCAGTTGAATGCCCAGTCTTGAAACCTGACTGATTAGGATCAAGAAGGTCATTCTGAGAGAGATAGCAGGAGAGCTGGCCAAGGACGGCACGTTCAAGAGTTTTGGAGAGAAAAGAAAGAAGGGATACTGGTCTGTAGTTGTTGACATCGGAGGGATCGAGTGTAGGTTTTTTCAGAAGGGGTGCAACTCTCGCTCTCTTGAAGACGGAAGGGACGTAGCCAGCGGTCAAGGATGAGTTGATGAGCGAGGTGATGAAGGGGAGAAGGTCTCCGGAAATGGTCTGGAGAAGAGAGGAGGGGATAGGGTCAAGTGGGCAGGTTGTTGGGCGGCCGGCCGTCACAAGACGCGAGATTTCATTTGGAGAGAGAGGGGAGAAAGAGGTCAAAGCACAGGGTAGGGCAGTGTGAGCAGGACCAGCGGTGTCGTTTGACTTAGCAAACGAGGATCGGATATCGTCAACCTTCTTTTCAAAATGGTTGACGAAGTCATCCGCAGAGACGGAGGAGGGGGGGGGAGGGGGAGGAGGATTCAGGAGGGAGGAGAAGGTAGCAAAGAGCTTCCTAGGGTTAGAGGCAGATGCTTGGAATTTAGAGTGGTAGAAAGTGGCTTTAGCAGCAGAGACAGAAGAGGAGAATGTAGAGAGGAGGGAGTGAAAGGATGCCAGGTCCGCAGGGAGGCGAAATAAAATATATGAAAGATATGAAATAAAAAATAAATAATAATAATAATAATTTGGACTACACCTGGAGGACATCCTCCAACCTATCAGAGCTCTTGCAGTAAGAACGAACAAGTTTTCCATCCAAAGGATCTAATAATTAATTTAGTACTGAAAGCATAAGCTACAGCTAGCTAGCACTGCAGTGCATAAAGTGTAGTGAGTAGTTGACTCAAAGAGAGAAAGGCAATAGTTGAAGCAGCATAGAGAGAGAGAGAGAGAGAGAGAGAGAGAGAGCTAGCTATTTTTAATTTTATTTTTAATTAATCTTAGTCTACCTTTCACTTAGCTATTGCAGCTAATTTAGCCTACCCAAAGAACCTGACTCAAACAGAGAGGAATGCTATTTATGTTAGCTAGCTGGCTAAGGCTATCCAACACTGCAACTCTTCCAAGTCAATGTAAGCTTTTGGTTTTATAAATGTATTGACACCGGGGCCCACGGGTTTACCTGCTAAACTACTTGCTGTACAGTGTAATGCGTGATTGTACACTTGGGATTGGATTGTGGGTTTACTAATGTGTTGGTTCCATTTTGTTTTGTTTTACTATAACCATAATATGGTGACGATGTAGGTTGTGTAGCGGTTAGTGGTTATGGTGTGAAGGTTTGGCATGGAGAGGTTTTTGTGCCTAGTCACAGATAGCTTTTGTGTTGTGTACTGAAGTCCACAAGTGAAGGGAAAAGGTGAGAGGAGGAAAGCTTGTAGATGTGAGAAGGAATTTTACAACAAGTAAAGTCATAATGCTCTATGTGGCTGCTATGAAATTGAACTGTGTGTGTGGGTGATCAGGGGTGTATTCATTCTGACGATTATGTTGCAAAATGTGTCTTAAACGAAACGAAATGGGGCGGGACCTACCTGAATTTGTCCAATAGAAACTTTAGAAACGTTTTGCAACTGTTTGGACTAAAGATTACACCCCAGATCAGCTAGATGCAGGCAAGAGTGTGCAAGGCGGTATTGAATGTGCCTGTCACCTTGATCACTCCAATTTGTCTCTCGACCTGTAAGCCTACGGTATAAACTTTCATTTCTAGGCTATAGGTTGTAGCAATCTCTTGATTGGTATAGGACAAATTTGAGTATCATGTAGTAGCCTAAACCTATTGATGTTACTTTGAGCTGGGTGAATGGGAATATGAATGACAGTCATCCAATATGCTGTAATCGAACTACGGCCATGATAATAAAATAAAATAAAAATCAAATCAAATTTATTTATATAGCCCTTCGTACATCAGCTGACATTAAAATACCAGTACATTTTGAAATATAAGTAGTTGAATATTGGAATGTGTTTGGAAATACATTTGGAAAGTATTACCATGTATTTGAAAATACTCAAATACACAGACAAGTGTATTTTAAAATTAAAATATTTAAATATTCCATGCATTTGAACCCAACATTGATTGTTCCTAGGTGTTTTTGAAATGTATTTGGAGACAAGTATTTGAAAATAGTTTCAAATAGTATTTAAATAAACATTTAAAATACTTTAAATAGAAGTGGCTACATTATTTGAAAATAATCAAATACATAGAAAATAAAAATTACAAATACTTAAATATGTATGTATTTGAACCCAGGTCAGGTTGTTATTCAAGTATATTTAGGTTGACATCTCTGTTGGTGGAGATTGACATTACTTGCAGCTAGGTTTTCGTAGAATAATATCAATTTCTAAAATATTATTTCATTAATTTGTAGGCAACTAACTCCAAACCATCAAGATGTCATCAGCTAAAGGCCCGTCTATCGGCATTGACCTGGGCACCACCTACTCCTGTGTGGGGGTGTTCCAGCATGGCAAAGTGGAGATCATCGCCAACGACCAGGGCAACAGGACCACACCCAGCTATGTGGCCTTCACAGACACCGAGAGACTCATCGGAGACGCAGCAAAGAACCAGGTGGCCATGAACCCCAACAACACCGTTTTTGACGCCAAACGCCTGATTGGCCGAAAGTTCAACGATCAGGTCGTGCAAGCCGACATGAAGCACTGGCCCTTCAAGGTGGTCAGCGACGGAGGAAAGCCTAAAGTTCAGGTAGATTACAAAGGTGAGAACAAATCCTGATACAATCATAATAATACAATCACTATGATCCTTCTTGGAAAAAGAGGCACAAATTCAATTCTGGCACATAGAAAAAAAACAATTACAGGTCACATTTTTCCTTTGTGCTAATTGGTGTCAAGCTCAGAGAACCAACTACTGTATAATTATTTGATTTTGAAGTATTTAAACTGGAACTGACAGCATTTGAACTACTTTGCAGATATGAAACAAACGGACAATCATAATATCAGTAAAACATATCAAATTCCCAGTTTATGCTTCAAAACCAACTTTATAAGAGGTTTTAAAAATAGGTTCTATTTGACTCAAAATTCCATGTTGTACAGTAAGGCATTGTTGGCAGAATAGATGGATGCAGTTCAATGCATGATTAATATAATTCACCAATACATTTCTTGGTAGTCCAAATAATATTTTGATCAGGTTGTAAATTATGGCTGGCCTAGTACATTGTTTGCTGCCGCCACCCATTCGGGATGCAGTGTTTCAGTTTCAATGACTTGATATTTTGAACAAAAAACGGACGACTGTAAATAAGGCTGGGAATGTCAATACAATGCAACTATAAGGTGTTATATTATGCATATCTGCAAGCGTAGCAGCAAAGGCTGGACAAATTCTTTATCTATTTTGTTTAAAAACGTTAAGATGCTATATACAGCATATCTACATAAGTGGACATTATAAAGGGCTATATTTTTTCTAATAAAACAATGGCCAGTTTAGTCACAGTTACACGTTGTTGTGTATAAGAAATAGCCTATGTCTGGCGAATTCATTGGGTACATTGACTTCAATAATTCAAAACCTAGGAGCCTCGTGGTTCTCACCCCATTCCATAGACTTACACAATGCCCGAGGATCCCAACAGGTCCCTCAGGCGCGACGTCCCCTGACGGCCCGTTTTGCTAACCGCCGCCTGCTAGCTATCTATAGCATATTGGACTGTTAGCTGATCCACCGGCCAGTTTCTTGGACCACGATGCCAATTTTGCCAATTGGACTTGGACCCCTCTGCTACTTGGAACCCTACAAATTCCACGACTGGTCTATCGATGTCACTGCACGAGGAGGCAAAAACAGACTTTTCCCCCATCGCGACGTCCCTCTAAGGCCTATATGCTAGCTTGCTAGCCCCAGCCTGCTAACTGCTAGCTTGCTAGCACCGGCCTGCTAACTGTCTGAATCGTCGTGTCCCCAGCCAGCCCAACCACTCACTGGACCCATACGATCACTTGGCTACGCATGCCTCTCCCTAATATCAATATCAATATGCCTTGTACATTACTGTCCTGGTTAGTGAGTACTGTCTTATTTCACTGTAGAGCCTATAGCCCTGCTCAAAATGCCTTAACCTTAACCAACCATGTTGTTCCACCTCCCACATGTGCGATGACATCACCTGGTTTAAAAGTCTCTAGAGACTATATCTCTCTCTTCATTACTCAATACCTAGGATGTCTTAGCCATGTCTGAATCCTGGCTAAGGAAAACCACCAAAAACGCTGAAATTTCCATCCCTAACTATAACGTTTTCCACCAAGATAGAACTGCCAAAGGGGGCGGTGTTGCAATCCACTGCAGAGATAGCCTGCAGAGTTCTATCTTATTATCAAGGTCTGTACTAAAACAATTCAAGCTTCTACTTCTAAAAATGTACCTTTCCAGAAACAAGTCTCTCACTGTTGAAGCTTGCTATAGACCACCCTCTGCCCCCAGCTGTGCCCTGGACACCATATGTGAATTGATTGCCCCCCATCTATCTTCTGAACTCGTGCTGCTAGGTGACCTAAACTGGGACATCCTTAACACCCCGGCCATCCTACAATCTAAGTTTGATGCCCTCAATCTCACACAAATTATCAATGAACCTACCAGGTACAACCCCAAATCCGTAAACACGGGCACCCTCATAGATATCATCCTAACTAACTCGCCCTCCAAATACACCTCTGCTGTTCTCAACCAAGATCTCAGCGATCACTGCCTCATTGCCTGCATCCTTAATGGGTCTGCGGTCAAACGACCACCCCTCATCACTGTCAAACGCTCCCTAAAACACTTCTGCGAACAGGCCTTTCTAATTGACCTGGAATGACATTGACCTCATCCCGTCTGCAGAGGATGCCTGGTTATTCTTAAATAAGCAGGCTCCATTCAAAGAAATGTAGAACTAAATAGATATAGCACTTGGTTCCCTCCAGACCTGTCTTCCCGTACCTCTCTTATCCTACCTCATTTGCACATGCTGTATATAGATTTTTCTACTGTATTATTGATTGTATGTTTTTTTATTCCATGTGTAACTCTGTGTTGTTGTATGTGTCGAACTGCTTTTCTTTATCTTGGCAGGTCGCAGATGCAAATGAGAACTTGTTCTCAACTAGCCTACCTGGTTAAATAAAGGTGAAATTACATTTACATTTACATTTACATTTAAGTCATTTAGCAGACGCTCTTATCCAGAGCGACTTACAAATTGGTGCATTCACCTTATGATATCCAGTGGAACAACCACTTTACAATAGTGCATCTAAATCTTTTAAGGGGGGGGGGGGGGGGGTTAGAAGGATTACTTTATCCTATCCTAGGTATTCCTTAAAGAGGTGGGGTTTCAGGTGTCTCCGGAAGGTGGTGATTGACTCCACTGTCCTGGCGTCGTGAGGGAACTTGTTCCACCATTGGGGTGCCAGAGCAGCGAACAGTTTTGACTGGACTGAGCGGGAACTGTGCTTCCTCAGAGGTAGGGGGGCCAGCAGGCCAGAGGTGGATGAACGCAGTGCCCTTGTTTGGGTGTAGGGCCTGATCAGAGCCTGAAGGTATGGAGGTGCCGTTCCCTTCACAGCTCCGTAGGCAATCACCATGGTCTTGTAGCGGATGCGAGCTTCAACTGGAAGCCAGTGGAGAGAGCGGAGGAGCGGGGTGACGTGAGAGAACTTGGGAAGGTTGAACACCAGACGGGCTGCGGCGTTCTGGATGAGTTGTAGGGGTTTAATGGCACAGGCAGGGAGCCCAGCCAACAGCGAGTTGCAGTAATCCAGACGGGAGATGACAAGTGCCTGGATTAGGACCTGCGCCGCTTCCTGTGTGAGGCAGGGTCGTACTCTGCGAATGTTGTAGAGCATGAACCTACAGGATCGGGTCACCACCTTGATGTTAGTGGAGAACGACAGGGTGTTGTCCAGGATCACGCCAAGGTTCTTAGCACTCTGGGAGGAGGACACAAGGGAGTTGTCAACCGTGATGGCGAGATCATGGAACGGGCAGTCCTTCCCCGGGAGGAAGAGCAGCTCCGTCTTGCCGAGGTTCAGCTTGAGCTGGTGATCCGTCATCCACACTGATATGTCTGACAGACATGCAGAGATGCGATTCGCCGCCTGGTTATCAGAAGGGGGAAAGGAGAAGATTAATTGTTTGTCGTCTGCATAGCAATGATAGGAGAGACCATGTGAGGATATGACAGAGCCAAGTGACTTGGTGTATAGCGAGAATAGGAGAGGGCCTAGAACAGAGCCCTGGCGGACACCAGTGGTGAGAGCGCATGGTGCGGAGACAGATTCTCGCCACGCCACCTGGTAGGAGCGACCTGTCAGGTAGGACGCAATCCAAGCGTGGGCCGCGCCGGAGATACCCAACTCGGAGAGGGTGGAGAGGAGGATCTGATGGTTCACAGTATCAAAGGCAGCAGTTAGGTCTAGAAGGATGAGAGCAGAGGAGAGAGAGTTAGCTTTAGCAGTGCGGAGAGCCTCCGTGACACAGAGAAGAGCAGTCTCAGTTGAATGCCCAGTCTTGAAACCTGACTGATTAGGATCAAGAAGGTCATTCTGAGAGAGATAGCAGGAGAGCTGGCCAAGGACGGCACGTTCAAGAGTTTTGGAGAGAAAAGAAAGAAGGGATACTGGTCTGTAGTTGTTGACATCGGAGGGATCGAGTGTAGGTTTTTTCAGAAGGGGTGCAACTCTCGCTCTCTTGAAGACGGAAGGGACGTAGCCAGCGGTCAAGGATGAGTTGATGAGCGAGGTGATGAAGGGGAGAAGGTCTCCGGAAATGGTCTGGAGAAGAGAGGAGGGGATAGGGTCAAGTGGGCAGGTTGTTGGGCGGCCGGCCGTCACAAGACGCGAGATTTCATTTGGAGAGAGAGGGGAGAAAGAGGTCAAAGCACAGGGTAGGGCAGTGTGAGCAGGACCAGCGGTGTCGTTTGACTTAGCAAACGAGGATCGGATATCGTCAACCTTCTTTTCAAAATGGTTGACGAAGTCATCCGCAGAGACGGAGGAGGGGGGGGGAGGGGGAGGAGGATTCAGGAGGGAGGAGAAGGTAGCAAAGAGCTTCCTAGGGTTAGAGGCAGATGCTTGGAATTTAGAGTGGTAGAAAGTGGCTTTAGCAGCAGAGACAGAAGAGGAGAATGTAGAGAGGAGGGAGTGAAAGGATGCCAGGTCCGCAGGGAGGCGAAATAAAATATATGAAAGATATGAAATAAAAAATAAATAATAATAATAATAATTTGGACTACACCTGGAGGACATCCTCCAACCTATCAGAGCTCTTGCAGTAAGAACGAACAAGTTTTCCATCCAAAGGATCTAATAATTAATTTAGTACTGAAAGCATAAGCTACAGCTAGCTAGCACTGCAGTGCATAAAGTGTAGTGAGTAGTTGACTCAAAGAGAGAAAGGCAATAGTTGAAGCAGCATAGAGAGAGAGAGAGAGAGAGAGAGAGAGAGAGCTAGCTATTTTTAATTTTATTTTTAATTAATCTTAGTCTACCTTTCACTTAGCTATTGCAGCTAATTTAGCCTACCCAAAGAACCTGACTCAAACAGAGAGGAATGCTATTTATGTTAGCTAGCTGGCTAAGGCTATCCAACACTGCAACTCTTCCAAGTCAATGTAAGCTTTTGGTTTTATAAATGTATTGACACCGGGGCCCACGGGTTTACCTGCTAAACTACTTGCTGTACAGTGTAATGCGTGATTGTACACTTGGGATTGGATTGTGGGTTTACTAATGTGTTGGTTCCATTTTGTTTTGTTTTACTATAACCATAATATGGTGACGATGTAGGTTGTGTAGCGGTTAGTGGTTATGGTGTGAAGGTTTGGCATGGAGAGGTTTTTGTGCCTAGTCACAGATAGCTTTTGTGTTGTGTACTGAAGTCCACAAGTGAAGGGAAAAGGTGAGAGGAGGAAAGCTTGTAGATGTGAGAAGGAATTTTACAACAAGTAAAGTCATAATGCTCTATGTGGCTGCTATGAAATTGAACTGTGTGTGTGGGTGATCAGGGGTGTATTCATTCTGACGATTATGTTGCAAAATGTGTCTTAAACGAAACGAAATGGGGCGGGACCTACCTGAATTTGTCCAATAGAAACTTTAGAAACGTTTTGCAACTGTTTGGACTAAAGATTACACCCCAGATCAGCTAGATGCAGGCAAGAGTGTGCAAGGCGGTATTGAATGTGCCTGTCACCTTGATCACTCCAATTTGTCTCTCGACCTGTAAGCCTACGGTATAAACTTTCATTTCTAGGCTATAGGTTGTAGCAATCTCTTGATTGGTATAGGACAAATTTGAGTATCATGTAGTAGCCTAAACCTATTGATGTTACTTTGAGCTGGGTGAATGGGAATATGAATGACAGTCATCCAATATGCTGTAATCGAACTACGGCCATGATAATAAAATAAAATAAAAATCAAATCAAATTTATTTATATAGCCCTTCGTACATCAGCTGACATTAAAATACCAGTACATTTTGAAATATAAGTAGTTGAATATTGGAATGTGTTTGGAAATACATTTGGAAAGTATTACCATGTATTTGAAAATACTCAAATACACAGACAAGTGTATTTTAAAATTAAAATATTTAAATATTCCATGCATTTGAACCCAACATTGATTGTTCCTAGGTGTTTTTGAAATGTATTTGGAGACAAGTATTTGAAAATAGTTTCAAATAGTATTTAAATAAACATTTAAAATACTTTAAATAGAAGTGGCTACATTATTTGAAAATAATCAAATACATAGAAAATCAGAATTACAAATACTTAAATACGCATGTATTTGAACCCAGGTCAGGTTGTTATTCAAGTATATTTAGGTTGAAATCTCTGTTGGTGGAGATTGACATTACTTGCAGCTAGGTTTTCGTAGAATAATATCAATTTCTAAAATATTATTTCATTAATTTGTAGGCAACTAACTCCAAACCATCAAGATGTCATCAGCTAAAGGCCCGTCTATCGGCATTGACCTGGGCACCACCTACTCCTGTGTGGGGGTGTTCCAGCATGGCAAAGTGGAGATCATCGCCAACGACCAGGGCAACAGGACCACACCCAGCTATGTGGCCTTCACAGACACCGAGAGACTCATCGGAGACGCAGCAAAGAACCAGGTGGCCATGAACCCCAACAACACCGTTTTTGACGCCAAACGCCTGATTGGCCGAAAGTTCAACGATCAGGTCGTGCAAGCCGACATGAAGCACTGGCCCTTCAAGGTGGTCAGCGACGGAGGAAAGCCTAAAGTTCAGGTAGATTACAAAGGTGAGAACAAATCCTTCAACCCAGAGGAGATCTCCTCCATGGTCCTGGTGAAGATGAGGGAGATCGCTGAGGCTTACCTGGGCCAGAAGGTGTCCAATGCAGTCATCACAGTCCCTGCCTACTTCAACGATTCACAGAGACAGGCCACTAAGGACGCTGGAGTGATCGCTGGGCTGAATGTGCTGAGAATCATCAACGAGCCCACTGCGGCAGCCATCGCCCCACGGCATGGACAAAGGCATGTCCAGGGAACGCAACGTCCTGATTTTTGACCTGGGTGGGGGCACCTTTGACGTGTCCATCCTGACCATCGAGGATGGGATCTTTGAGGTGAAGGCCACGGCTGGAGACACTCACCTGGGCGGGGAGGACTTTGACAACCGCCTGGTTAGTCACTTTGTGGAGGAGTTCAAGAGGAAACACAAGAAGGACATCAGCCAGAACAAGCGGGCTCTGAGGAGGCTGAGGACAGCCTGCGAGAGGGCCAAGAGAACACTGTCCTCCAGCTCCCAGGCCAGCATTGAGATTGACTCCCTCTTTGAGGGCATCGACTTCTACACCTCCATCACCAGGGCTCGTTTTGAGGAGATGTGTTCCGACCTCTTCAGGGGAACCCTGGAGCCTGTGGAGAAAGCCCTCGGGGATGCCAAGATGGACAAGGCCCAAATCCACGACGTCGTCCTGGTCGGAGGCTCCACCCGGATCCCCAAGGTCCAGAAGCTTCTGCAGGACTTTTTCAACGGCCGAGAGCTAAACAAAAGCATCAACCCAGACGAGGCGGTGGCCTACGGCGCTGCCATCCAGGCGGCCATCTTGTCTGGCGACAAGTCTGAGAACGTCCAGGACCTGCTGCTGCTGGATGTGGCTCCCCTGTCCCTGGGCATCGAAACCGCCGGAGGGGTCATGACCGCCCTGATCAAACGCAACACCACCATCCCATCCAAACAGACCCAGACCTTCACCACTTACTCCGACAACCAGCCCGGGGTCATGATCCAGGTCTATGAGGGAGAGAGAGCCATGACCAAGGACAACAACCTCCTGGGGAAGTTTGAGCTCTCTGGGATCCCCCCTGCCCCACGAGGAGTCCCTCAGATCGAGGTGACCTTTGACATCGACGCCAACGGCATTCTGAACGTATCAGCGGTGGACAAGAGTACGGGCAAAGAGAACAAGATCACCATCACCAACGACAAGGGCCGGCTCAGCAAAGAGGATATTGAGAGGATGGTGCAGGACGCTGACAAATACAAAGCTGAGGATGAAGCACAGAGGGAGAAGATAGCAGCCAAGAACTCCCTGGAGTCGTACGCCTTCAATATGAAGAGCAGCGTGGAGGACGACAACATGAAAGGCAAGATCAGCGAGGAGGACAAAAAGAAAGTGGTGGACAGGTGCGACCAGACCATTTCCTGGTTGGAGAACAACCAGCTGGGTGACAAAGAGGAGTATGAGCATCAGCTAAAGGAGCTGGAGAAAGTATGCCAGCCTATAATTACCAAGCTGTACCAGCAGGGAGGGATGCCCACAGGTTGCTGTGGAGATCAGGCACGGACCAGCTCTGGTGCCAGCTCCCAAGGCCCAACCATTGAAGAGGTTGACTGAAGTGAGGGACTTGTATAAAGGACTTTTCAAAATGCATTAGTATCACTGCATACAATTTGCAATTCAGGAAAAACGTTGTACTTATACTTATTTCTACTGGTTAAAATGTTAATGCATTTTTATGGCTCAGTGCTATTTCGGAAGTGCTCTATATATTTATTGGTTGTACTGTAAAGATGACACTAGATAAACATACTGAAAGATAAAAGAAAACACACTGTAAATCTGTTGTTTCATACCATATTGCATTGCTGGACATTGCAAATAAAATGTATTTAAATATGTTTCTAGGTCAGTTGGCTGTTTTCTTGAATTCCTTCTCATCATAACGCATTCAGTATTCACATTTTTATAATAGTTTTTTACACAATACCATGAAATATTGTAAACAAAACTTTCATTGATGACTAAACCACCAGAGATAGGAGAACAAGTGAAGACACCCTAATGGCCCCAATGTTTAGTTTATCTACTCTTTATTCTGCGATAACATATGATACAATCACTATGATCCTTCTTGGAAAAAGAGGCACAAATTCAATTCTGGCACATAGAAAAAAAACAATTACATGTCACATTTTTCCTTTGTGCTAATTGGTGTCAAGCTCAGAGAACCAACTACTGTATAATTATTTGATTTTGAAGTATTTAAACTGGACCTGACAGCATTTGAACTACTTTGCAGATATGAAACAAACGGACAATCATAATATCAGTAAAACATATCAAATTCCCAGTTTATGCTTCAAAACCAACTTTATAAGAGGTTTTAAAAATAGGTTCTATTTGACTCAAAATTCCATGTTGTACAGTAAGGCATTGTTGGCAGAATAGATTGATGCAGTTCAATGCATGATTAATATAATTCACCAATACATTTCTTGGTAGTCCAAATAATATTTTGATCAGGTTGTAAATTATGGCTGGCCTAGTACATTGTTTGCTGCCGCCACCCATTCGGGATGCAGTGTTTCAGTTTCAATGACTTGATATTTTGAACAAAAAAACGGACGACTGTAAATAAGGCTGGGAATGTCAATACAATGCAACTATAAGGTGTTATATTATGCATATCTGCAAGCGTAGCAGCAAAGGCTGGACAAATTCTTTATCTATTTTGTTTAAAAACGTTAAGATGCTATAAACAGCATATGTACATAAGTGGACATTATAAAGGGCTATATTTTTTCTAATAAAACAATGGCCAGTTTAGTCACAGTTACACGTTGTTGTGTAAAAGAAATAGCCTATGTCTGGCGAATTCATTGGGTACATTGACTTCAATAATTCAAAACCTAGGAGCCTCGTGGTTCTCACCCCATTCCATAGACTTACACAATGCCCGAGGATCCCAACAGGTCCCTCAGGCGCGACGTCCCCTGAAGGCCCATTTTGCTAACCGCCGCCTGCTAGCTATCTATAGCATATTGGACTGTTAGCTGATCCACCGGCCAGTTTCTTGGACCACGATGCCAATTTTGCCAATTGGACTTGGACCCCTCTGATACTTGGAACCCTACAAATTCCACGACTGGTCTATCGACGTTACTGCACGAGGAGGCAAAAACAGACTTTTCCCCCATCGCGACGTCCCTCTAAGGCCTATATGCTAGCTTGCTAGCCCCAGCCTGCTAACTGCTAGCTTGCTAGCACCGGCCTGCTAACTGTCTGAATCGCCGTGTCCCCAGCCAGCCCAACCACTCACTGGACCCATACGATCACTTGGCTACGCATGCCTCTCCCTAATATCAATATCAATATGCCTTGTACATTACTGTCCTGGTTAGTGAGTACTGTCTTATTTCACTGTAGAGCCTATAGCCCTGCTCAATATGCCTTAACCTTAACCAACCATGTTGTTCCACCTCCCACATGTGCGATGACATCACCTGGTTTAAAAGTCTCTAGAGACTATATCTCTCTTCATTTCTCAATGCCTAGGATGTCTTAGCCGTGTCTGAATCCTAGCTAAGGAAAACCACCAAAAACGCTGAAATTTCCATCCCTAACTATAACATTTTCCGCCAAGATAGAACAGCCAAAGGGGGCGGTGTTGCAATCTACTGCAGAGATAGCCTGCAGAGTTCTATCTTATTATCAAGGTCTGTACTAAAACAATTCAAGCTTCTACTTCTAAAAATGTACCTTTCCGGAAACAAGTCTCTCACTGTTGCCGCTTGCTATAGACCACCCTCTGCCCCCAGCTGTGCCCTGGACACCATATGTGAATTGATTGCCCCCCATCTATCTTCTGAACTCGTGCTGCTAGGTGACCTAAACGGGGACATCCTTAACACCCTGGCCATCCTACAATCTAAGCTTGATGCCCTCAATCTCACACAAATTATCAATGAACCTACCAGGTACAACCCCAAATCCGTAAACACGGGCACCCTCATAGATATCATCCTAACTAACTCGCCCTCCAAATACACCACAGATATTCTCAACCAAGAACTCAACGATCACTGCCTCATTGCCTGCATCCTTAATGGGTCTGCGGTCAAACGACCACCCCTCATCACTGTCAAACGCTCCCTATAACACTTCTGCGAACAGGCCTTTCTAATTGACCTGGCCGGGGTATCCTGGAATGACATTGACCTCATCCCGTCTGCAGAGGATGCCTGGTTATTCTTAAATAAGCACGCTCCATTCAAAAAAATGTAGAACTAGGAATAGATATAGCACTTGGTTCCCTCCAGACCTGTCTGCCCTTACCTCTCTTATCCTACCTCATTTGCACATGCTGTATATAGATTTTTCTACTGTATTATTGATTGTATGTTTTTTTATTCCATGTGTAACTCTGTGTTGTTGTATGTGTCGAACTGCTTTTCTTTATCTTGGCAGGTCGCAGATGCAAATGAGAACTTGTTCTCAACTAGCCTACCTGGTTAAATAAAGGTGAAATAAAAAATAAATAATAATAATAATAATAATTTGGACTACACCTGGAGGACATCCTCCAACCTATCAGAGCTCTTGCAGTAAGAACTTACACGTTTTCCATCCAAAGGATCTGATAATTAATTTAGTACTGAAAGCATAAGCTACAGCTAGCCAGCACTGCAGTGCATAAAGTGTAGTGAGTAGTTGACTCAAAGAGAGAAAGGCAATAGTTGAAGCAGCATAGAGAGAGAGAGAGAGAGCTAGCTATTTTTAATTTTATTTTTAATTAATCTTAGTCTACCTTTCACTTAGCTATTGCAGCTAATTTAGCCTACCCAAAGAACCTGACTCAAACAGAGAGGAATGCTATTTATGTTAGCTAGCTGGCTAAGGCTATCCAACACTGCAACTCCTCCAAGTCAATGTAAGCTTTTGGTTTTATAAATGTATTGACACCGGGGCCCGCGGGTTTACCTGCTAAACTACTTGCTGTACAGTGTAATGCGTGATTGTACACTTGGGATTGGATTGTGGGTTTACTAATGTGTTGGTTCCATTTTGTTTTGTTTTACTATAACCATAATATGGTGACGATGTAGGTTGTGTAGCGGTTAGTGGTTATGGTGTGAAGGTTTGGCATGGAGAGGTTTTTGTGCCTAGTCACAGATAGCTGTTGTGTTGTGTACTGAAGTCCACAAGTGAAGGGAAAAGGTGAGAGGAGGAAAGCTTGTAGATGTGAGAAGGAATTTTACAACAAGTAAAGTCATAATGCTCTATGTGGCTGCTATGAAATTGAACTGTGTGTGTGGGTGATCAGGGGTGTATTCATTCTGACGATTATGTTGCAAAATGTGTCTTAAACGAAACGAAATGGGGCGGGACCTACCTGAATTTGTCCAATAGAAACTTTCGAAACGTTTTGCAACTGTTTGGACTAAAGATTACACCCCAGATCAGCTAGATGCAGGCAAGAGTGTGCAAGGCGGTATTGAATGTGCCTGTCACCTTGATCACTCCAATTTGTCTCTCGACCTGTACACCTACGGTATAAACTTTCATTTCTAGGCTATAGGTTGTAGCAATCTCTTGATTGGTATAGGACAAATTTGAGTATCATGTAGTAGCCTAAACCTATTGATGTTACTTTGAGCTGGGTGAAAGGGAATATGAATGACAGTCATCCAATATGCTGTAATCGAACTACGGCCATGATAATAAAATCAAATCAAAATCAAATCAAATTTATTTATATAGCCCTTCGTACATCAGCTGATATCTCAAAGTGCTGTACAGAAACCCAGCCTAAAACCCCAAACAGCAAGCAATGCATGTGAAAGAAGCACGGTGGCTAGGAAAAACTCCCTAGGAAAAACTCCCTAGAAAGGCCAAAAACCTAGGAAGAAACCCAGAGAGGAACCAGGCTATGAGGGGTGGCCAGTCCTCTTCTGGCTGTGCCGGGTGGATATTATAACAGAACATGGTCAAGATGGTAAAATGTTCATAAATGACCAGCATGGTCAAATAATAATAATCATAGTAGTTGTCGAGGGTGCAACAAGCACGTCCGGTGAACAGGTCAGGGTTCCATAGCCGCAGGCAGAACAGTTGAAACTGGAGCAGCAGCACGGCCAGGTGGACTGGGGACAGCAAGGAGTCATCATGCCAGGTAGTCCTGAGGCATGGTCCTAGGGCTCAGGTCCTCCGAGAGAGAGAAAGAAAGACAGAGAGAAAGAGAGAATTAGAGAGAGCATATTTAAATTCACACAGGACACCGGATAAGACAAGAGAAATACTCCAGATGTAACAGACTGACCCTAGCCCCCCGACACATAAACTACTGCAGCATAAATACTGGAGGCTGAGACAGGAGGGATCAGAAGACACTGTGGCCCCATCCGATGATACCCCCGGACAGGGCCAAACAGGCAGGATATAACCCCACCAACTTTGCCAAAGCACAGCCCCCACACCACTAGAGGGATGTCTCCAACCACCAACTTACCGTCCAAAGACAAGGCCGAGTATAGCCCACAAAGATCTCCGCCACAGCACAACCCAAGGGGGGGGGGGGCGCCTCCATAATCTTGAACGGCACCAACCGGCCCTGCTGCGTATATAGTGTGAAGTGTGTCCTCATTTAGTAGTTGCATTGTACTGCGGTGCTGTGCGGTATGGTAAGGCAACTTAAAGTGCGTGAAATCATAGTATTTTACTGTCAGCCTTTGTTGCCATTAATGCTCATTTGGACCACCAGAGGGAATCTTGGAGCACATCTACTCTCATAAGTATCCAGGGCTGAATAGGGCTGAATAAATAAGGTATTTCTGTTTTTATTTTGAATAAATATGCAACAATTTAAAAAAAACTGTTTTTGCTTTGTCATTATGAGGTATTGTGTGTTGATTGATGATGAAAAATAATAATTTCATACATTTTTCGAATAAGGCTGTAAAGTAATAAAATGTGGAAAAAGTCAAGGGGTCTGAATACTTTCCGAATGCAATGTATATTAGCAAATACTTTAGCTACCATTTGTGTTTTTTGTAATTAAAATTCACAGGAGAATGTCACAAGCAGTTCACATTTGCTTAGCATGAACAAGATATCCCCATGATGGTAAGCAAATGTGAACTGATAGACCATCAGTAATGAAAAGGCTAGACTAGAATGGTATAGAACAGAATAGCATTGACTAGAATACAATAGAGAAGGATTAGCCGGCGTGTTCATCATTTGTCTTTCATTTAACAATTAATACTGGATAGCTTAAATATTCTGGCTTTAATAGAAAAAAATGATCTTCCCAGGAGGCACATTAACTTGTGGTGAGTTGCACATACCACCTGTGCAGTAGGCACTCAATTGTCTTACAATACATGTCTATTATTCATTAGTGAGAAAATGTTTATAGACTGACATCTCGTGAACTGTTGAGGAACTGCAGTGTAGCCTATAGACTGAAATGTCGACTGAATAAGGTTGAACCGGATGCTGTTTCATTTGTGTGTAAATTTGAATCATTAACGGTTTTTGATCGTTTTAATCAATACAAATAATGGTTTCACTATTAGTGTGCTGTGTGTGTGCGTTCTGGACAGTTCTCCGCGCCTCCCGAACGCTCTGGAAGAACGAGAACTTTCATTTGCTGTGCTTCCAATGCATACGCCTCGCAGCCTGCGTCATTGCACAGGATTGCTGCGCTCTCATGAGCAATGTAGTCGGAAAGTTCGAGAAATGGCTAGAAATCATGAGTGATATTTTTTAGGCAATGGGGATGGTATATATTCTGGTGAAGTACATTCAGATTCAAACATCGACTCAACGAGAAAGAAAGCAAGAAAAGAGAAGAGACACTTTCAACAGACCTCTACATTCATAAACTGTAAGTAAAGGGAAATTAATTCAGTACCCTATTTTCATAATGGCTGTGAGTTATGAACTTGATAGAATAAAAAATGATGCTATGTTGGTTGTGTGGACATAGCCGATTTAGCTGTAACATTATGCCAGAATATTTGGTTATCTAATGAAGAAATAATATTCTAAAGATAGAATATTATAATAACATGTATTATGTTATTTAATTGGACAGACTAGGCCTACATTCCTTTTTTTGTAGCATATTATTATTTTATTATAAATACTTATTTCTTCATTTTAAGAAAATCTGCTCTAATTCTGTGAAGATAACACAATATTATTCAGGAGTGTTCATAGAAAAAAATGTAGGCCTGTTGTGAAAAGAGTTTCTATGTAATAGATTAGCAGAAATGATTGTGTCTGCCATTGTCTTTGTTAAACCCCACTGAATATGTGCCTGGGCAGTATTAGTGTATAACACTAATATATATATATATATATATATATAAAACACTAATATAACACAAACATTGACAACAGTGTTGTTTTCAGACCTGGGTTCAAATGCTTATTATTGTTTTTCAAGGACATTAAAATACCAGTACATTTTGAAATATAAGTAGTTGAATATTGGAATGTGTTTGGAAATACATTTGGAAAGTATTACCATGTATTTGAAAATACTGAAATACACAGACAAGTGTATTAAAATTAAAATATGTAAATATTCCATTCATTTCAACCCAGGATTGTTTGTTTCTAGTTGCATTTGAGATGTATTTGGAGACAAGTATTTGAAAATAGTTTCACATAGTATTTTTTTATTTTTATTATTAGAAAATACTTTCAAATACTTTAAATAGAAGTGGCTACATTATTTGAAAATATTCAAATCCATAGAAAATCAGAATTACAAATACTTAAATACGCATGTATTTGAACCCAGGTCAGGTTGTTATTCAAGTATATTTAGGTTGAAATCTCTGTTGGTGGAGATTGACATTACTTGCAGCTAGGTTTTCGTAGAATAATATCAATTTCTAAAATATTATTTCATTAATTTGTAGGCAACTAACTCCAAACCATCAAGATGTCATCAGCTAAAGGCCCGTCTATCGGCATTGACCTGGGCACCACCTACTCCTGTGTGGGGGTGTTCCAGCATGGCAAAGTGGAGATCATCGCCAACGACCAGGGCAACAGGACCACACCCAGCTATGTGGCCTTCACAGACACCGAGAGACTCATCGGAGACGCAGCAAAGAACCAGGTGGCCATGAACCCCAACAACACCGTTTTTGACGCCAAACGCCTGATTGGCCGAAAGTTCAACGATCAGGTCGTGCAAGCCGACATGAAGCACTGGCCCTTCAAGGTGGTCAGCGACGGAGGAAAGCCTAAAGTTCAGGTAGATTACAAAGGTGAGAACAAATCCTTCAACCCAGAGGAGATCTCCTCCATGGTCCTGGTGAAGATGAGGGAGATCGCTGAGGCTTACCTGGGCCAGAAGGTGTCCAATGCAGTCATCACAGTCCCTGCCTACTTCAACGATTCACAGAGACAGGCCACTAAGGACGCTGGAGTGATCGCTGGGCTGAATGTGCTGAGAATCATCAACGAGCCCACTGCGGCAGCCATCGCCTACGGCATGGACAAAGGCATGTCCAGAGAACGCAACGTCCTGATTTTTGACCTGGGTGGGGGCACCTTTGACGTGTCCATCCTGACCATCGAGGATGGGATCTTTGAGGTGAAGGCCACGGCTGGAGACACTCACCTGGGCGGGGAGGACTTTGACAACCGCCTGGTTAGTCACTTTGTGGAGGAGTTCAAGAGGAAACACAAGAAGGACATCAGCCAGAACAAGCGGGCTCTGAGGAGGCTGAGGACAGCCTGCGAGAGGGCCAAGAGAACACTGTCCTCCAGCTCCCAGGCCAGCATTGAGATTGACTCCCTCTTTGAGGGCATCGACTTCTACACCTCCATCACCAGGGCTCGTTTTGAGGAGATGTGTTCCGACCTCTTCAGGGGAACCCTGGAGCCTGTGGAGAAAGCCCTCGGGGATGCCAAGATGGACAAGGCCCAAATCCACGACGTCGTCCTGGTCGGAGGCTCCACCCGGATCCCCAAGGTCCAGAAGCTCCTGCAGGACTTTTTCAACGGCCGAGAGCTAAACAAGAGCATCAACCCAGACGAGGCGGTGGCCTACGGCGCTGCCATCCAGGCGGCCATCTTGTCTGGCGACAAGTCTGAGAACGTCCAGGACCTGCTGCTGCTGGATGTGGCTCCCCTGTCCCTGGGCATCGAAACCGCCGGAGGGGTCATGACCGCCCTGATCAAACGCAACACCACCATCCCATCCAAACAGACCCAGACCTTCACCACTTACTCCGACAACCAGCCCGGGGTCATGATCCAGGTCTATGAGGGAGAGAGAGCCATGACCAAGGACAACAACCTCCTGGGGAAGTTTGAGCTCTCTGGGATCCCCCCTGCCCCACGAGGAGTCCCTCAGATCGAGGTGACCTTTGACATCGACGCCAACGGCATTCTGAACGTATCAGCGGTGGACAAGAGTACGGGCAAAGAGAACAAGATCACCATCACCAACGACAAGGGCCGGCTCAGCAAAGAGGATATTGAGAGGATGGTGCAGGACGCTGACAAATACAAAGCTGAGGATGAAGCACAGAGGGAGAAGATAGCAGCCAAGAACTCCCTGGAGTCGTACGCCTTCAATATGAAGAGCAGCGTGGAGGACGACAACATGAAAGGCAAGATCAGCGAGGAGGACAAAAAGAAAGTGGTGGACAGGTGCGACCAGACCATTTCCTGGTTGGAGAACAACCAGCTGGGTGACAAAGAGGAGTATGAGCATCAGCTAAAGGAGCTGGAGAAAGTATGCCAGCCTATAATTACCAAGCTGTACCAGCAGGGAGGGATGCCCACAGGTTGCTGTGGAGATCAGGCACGGACCAGCTCTGGTGCCAGCTCCCAAGGCCCAACCATTGAAGAGGTTGACTGAAGTGAGGGACTTGTATAAAGGACTTTTCAAAATGCATTAGTATCACTGCATACAATTTGCAATTCAGGAAAAACGTTGTACTTATACTTATTTCTACTGGTTAAAATGTTAATGCATTTTTATGGCTCAGTGCTATTTCGGAAGTGCTCTATATATTTATTGGTTGTACTGTAAAGATGACACTAGATAAACATACTGAAAGATAAAAGAAAACACACTGTAAATCTGTTGTTTCATACCATATTGCATTGCTGGACATTGCAAATAAAATGTATTTAAATATGTTTCTAGGTCAGTTGGCTGTTTTCTTGAATTCCTTCTCATCATAACGCATTCAGTATTCACATTTTTATAATAGTTTTTTACACAATACCATGAAATATTGTAAACAAAACTTTCATTGATGACTAAACCACCAGAGATAGGAGAACAAGTGAAGACACCCTAATGGCCCCAATGTTTAGTTTATCTACTCTTTATTCTGCGATAACATATGATACAATCACTATGATCCTTCTTGGAAAAAGAGGCACAAATTCAATTCTGGCACATAGAAAAAAAACAATTACATGTCACATTTTTCCTTTGTGCTAATTGGTGTCAAGCTCAGAGAACCAACTACTGTATAATTATTTGATTTTGAAGTATTTAAACTGGACCTGACAGCATTTGAACTACTTTGCAGATATGAAACAAACGGACAATCATAATATCAGTAAAACATATCAAATTCCCAGTTTATGCTTCAAAACCAACTTTATAAGAGGTTTTAAAAATAGGTTCTATTTGACTCAAAATTCCATGTTGTACAGTAAGGCATTGTTGGCAGAATAGATTGATGCAGTTCAATGCATGATTAATATAATTCACCAATACATTTCTTGGTAGTCCAAATAATATTTTGATCAGGTTGTAAATTATGGCTGGCCTAGTACATTGTTTGCTGCCGCCACCCATTCGGGATGCAGTGTTTCAGTTTCAATGACTTGATATTTTGAACAAAAAAACGGACGACTGTAAATAAGGCTGGGAATGTCAATACAATGCAACTATAAGGTGTTATATTATGCATATCTGCAAGCGTAGCAGCAAAGGCTGGACAAATTCTTTATCTATTTTGTTTAAAAACGTTAAGATGCTATAAACAGCATATGTACATAAGTGGACATTATAAAGGGCTATATTTTTTCTAATAAAACAATGGCCAGTTTAGTCACAGTTACACGTTGTTGTGTAAAAGAAATAGCCTATGTCTGGCGAATTCATTGGGTACATTGACTTCAATAATTCAAAACCTAGGAGCCTCGTGGTTCTCACCCCATTCCATAGACTTACACAATGCCCGAGGATCCCAACAGGTCCCTCAGGCGCGACGTCCCCTGAAGGCCCATTTTGCTAACCGCCGCCTGCTAGCTATCTATAGCATATTGGACTGTTAGCTGATCCACCGGCCAGTTTCTTGGACCACGATGCCAATTTTGCCAATTGGACTTGGACCCCTCTGATACTTGGAACCCTACAAATTCCACGACTGGTCTATCGACGTTACTGCACGAGGAGGCAAAAACAGACTTTTCCCCCATCGCGACGTCCCTCTAAGGCCTATATGCTAGCTTGCTAGCCCCAGCCTGCTAACTGCTAGCTTGCTAGCACCGGCCTGCTAACTGTCTGAATCGCCGTGTCCCCAGCCAGCCCAACCACTCACTGGACCCATACGATCACTTGGCTACGCATGCCTCTCCCTAATATCAATATCAATATGCCTTGTACATTACTGTCCTGGTTAGTGAGTACTGTCTTATTTCACTGTAGAGCCTATAGCCCTGCTCAATATGCCTTAACCTTAACCAACCATGTTGTTCCACCTCCCACATGTGCGATGACATCACCTGGTTTAAAAGTCTCTAGAGACTATATCTCTCTTCATTTCTCAATGCCTAGGATGTCTTAGCCGTGTCTGAATCCTAGCTAAGGAAAACCACCAAAAACGCTGAAATTTCCATCCCTAACTATAACATTTTCCGCCAAGATAGAACTGCCAAAGGGGGCGGTGTTGCAATCTACTGCAGAGATAGCCTGCAGAGTTCTATCTTATTATCAAGGTCTGTACTAAAACAATTCAAGCTTCTACTTCTAAAAATGTACCTTTCCGGAAACAAGTCTCTCACTGTTGCCGCTTGCTATAGACCACCCTCTGCCCCCAGCTGTGCCCTGGACACCATATGTGAATTGATTGCCCCCCATCTATCTTCTGAACTCGTGCTGCTAGGTGACCTAAACGGGGACATCCTTAACACCCTGGCCATCCTACAATCTAAGCTTGATGCCCTCAATCTCACACAAATTATCAATGAACCTACCAGGTACAACCCCAAATCCGTAAACACGGGCACCCTCATAGATATCATCCTAACTAACTCGCCCTCCAAATACACCACAGCTGTTCTCAACCAAGAACTCAACGATCACTGCCTCATTGCCTGCATCCTTAATGGGTCTGCGGTCAAACGACCACCCCTCATCACTGTCAAACGCTCCCTATAACACTTCTGCGAACAGGCCTTTCTAATTGACCTGGCCGGGGTATCCTGGAATGACATTGACCTCATCCCGTCTGCAGAGGATGCCTGGTTATTCTTAAATAAGCACGCTCCATTCAAAAAAATGTAGAACTAGGAATAGATATAGCACTTGGTTCCCTCCAGACCTGTCTGCCCTTACCTCTCTTATCCTACCTCATTTGCACATGCTGTATATAGATTTTTCTACTGTATTATTGATTGTATGTTTTTTTATTCCATGTGTAACTCTGTGTTGTTGTATGTGTCGAACTGCTTTTCTTTATCTTGGCAGGTCGCAGATGCAAATGAGAACTTGTTCTCAACTAGCCTACCTGGTTAAATAAAGGTGAAATAAAAAATAAATAATAATAATAATAATAATTTGGACTACACCTGGAGGACATCCTCCAACCTATCAGAGCTCTTGCAGTAAGAACTTACACGTTTTCCATCCAAAGGATCTGATAATTAATTTAGTACTGAAAGCATAAGCTACAGCTAGCCAGCACTGCAGTGCATAAAGTGTAGTGAGTAGTTGACTCAAAGAGAGAAAGGCAATAGTTGAAGCAGCATAGAGAGAGAGAGAGAGAGCTAGCTATTTTTAATTTTATTTTTAATTAATCTTAGTCTACCTTTCACTTAGCTATTGCAGCTAATTTAGCCTACCCAAAGAACCTGACTCAAACAGAGAGGAATGCTATTTATGTTAGCTAGCTGGCTAAGGCTATCCAACACTGCAACTCCTCCAAGTCAATGTAAGCTTTTGGTTTTATAAATGTATTGACACCGGGGCCCGCGGGTTTACCTGCTAAACTACTTGCTGTACAGTGTAATGCGTGATTGTACACTTGGGATTGGATTGTGGGTTTACTAATGTGTTGGTTCCATTTTGTTTTGTTTTACTATAACCATAATATGGTGACGATGTAGGTTGTGTAGCGGTTAGTGGTTATGGTGTGAAGGTTTGGCATGGAGAGGTTTTTGTGCCTAGTCACAGATAGCTGTTGTGTTGTGTACTGAAGTCCACAAGTGAAGGGAAAAGGTGAGAGGAGGAAAGCTTGTAGATGTGAGAAGGAATTTTACAACAAGTAAAGTCATAATGCTCTATGTGGCTGCTATGAAATTGAACTGTGTGTGTGGGTGATCAGGGGTGTATTCATTCTGACGATTATGTTGCAAAATGTGTCTTAAACGAAACAAAATGGGGCGGGACCTACCTGAATTTGTCCAATAGAAACTTTCGAAACGTTTTGCAACTGTTTGGACTAAAGATTACACCCCAGATCAGCTAGATGCAGGCAAGAGTGTGCAAGGCGGTATTGAATGTGCCTGTCACCTTGATCACTCCAATTTGTCTCTCGACCTGTACACCTACGGTATAAACTTTCATTTCTAGGCTATAGGTTGTAGCAATCTCTTGATTGGTATAGGACAAATTTGAGTATCATGTAGTAGCCTAAACCTATTGATGTTACTTTGAGCTGGGTGAAAGGGAATATGAATGACAGTCATCCAATATGCTGTAATCGAACTACGGCCATGATAATAAAATCAAATCAAAATCAAATCAAATTTATTTATATAGCCCTTCGTACATCAGCTGATATCTCAAAGTGCTGTACAGAAACCCAGCCTAAAACCCCAAACAGCAAGCAATGCATGTGAAAGAAGCACGGTGGCTAGGAAAAACTCCCTAGGAAAAACTCCCTAGAAAGGCCAAAAACCTAGGAAGAAACCCAGAGAGGAACCAGGCTATGAGGGGTGGCCAGTCCTCTTCTGGCTGTGCCGGGTGGATATTATAACAGAACATGGTCAAGATGGTAAAATGTTCATAAATGACCAGCATGGTCAAATAATAATAATCATAGTAGTTGTCGAGGGTGCAACAAGCACGTCCGGTGAACAGGTCAGGGTTCCATAGCCGCAGGCAGAACAGTTGAAACTGGAGCAGCAGCACGGCCAGGTGGACTGGGGACAGCAAGGAGTCATCATGCCAGGTAGTCCTGAGGCATGGTCCTAGGGCTCAGGTCCTCCGAGAGAGAGAAAGAAAGACAGAGAGAAAGAGAGAATTAGAGAGAGCATATTTAAATTCACACAGGACACCGGATAAGACAAGAGAAATACTCCAGATGTAACAGACTGACCCTAGCCCCCCGACACATAAACTACTGCAGCATAAATACTGGAGGCTGAGACAGGAGGGATCAGAAGACACTGTGGCCCCATCCGATGATACCCCCGGACAGGGCCAAACAGGCAGGATATAACCCCACCAACTTTGCCAAAGCACAGCCCCCACACCACTAGAGGGATGTCTCCAACCACCAACTTACCGTCCAAAGACAAGGCCGAGTATAGCCCACAAAGATCTCCGCCACAGCACAACCCAAGGGGGGGGGGGGCGCCTCCATAATCTTGAACGGCACCAACCGGCCCTGCTGCGTATATAGTGTGAAGTGTGTCCTCATTTAGTAGTTGCATTGTACTGCGGTGCTGTGCGGTATGGTAAGGCAACTTAAAGTGCGTGAAATCATAGTATTTTACTGTCAGCCTTTGTTGCCATTAATGCTCATTTGGACCACCAGAGGGAATCTTGGAGCACATCTACTCTCATAAGTATCCAGGGCTGAATAGGGCTGAATAAATAAGGTATTTCTGTTTTTATTTTGAATAAATATGCAACAATAAAAAAAAAACTGTTTTTGCTTTGTCATTATGAGGTATTGTGTGTTGATTGATGATGAAAAATAATAATTTCATACATTTTTCGAATAAGGCTGTAAAGTAATAAAATGTGGAAAAAGTCAAGGGGTCTGAATACTTTCCGAATGCAATGTATATTAGCAAATACTTTAGCTACCATTTGTGTTTTTTGTAATTAAAATTCACAGGAGAATGTCACAAGCAGTTCACATTTGCTTAGCATGAACAAGATATCCCCATGATGGTAAGCAAATGTGAACTGATAGACCATCAGTAATGAAAAGGCTAGACTAGAATGGTATAGAACAGAATAGCATTGACTAGAATACAATAGAGAAGGATTAGCCGGCGTGTTCATCATTTGTCTTTCATTTAACAATTAATACTGGATAGCTTAAATATTCTGGCTTTAATAGAAAAAAATGATCTTCCCAGGAGGCACATTAACTTGTGGTGAGTTGCACATACCACCTGTGCAGTAGGCACTCAATTCTCTTACAATACATGTCTATTATTCATTAGTGAGAAAATGTTTATAGACTGACATCTCGTGAACTGTTGAGGAACTGCAGTGTAGCCTATAGACTGAAATGTCGACTGAATAAGGTTGAACCGGATGCTGTTTCATTTGTGTGTAAATTTGAATCATTAACGGTTTTTGATCGTTTTAATCAATACAAATAATGGTTTCACTATTAGTGTGCTGTGTGTGTGCGTTCTGGACAGTTCTCCGCGCCTCCCGAACGCTCTGGAAGAACGAGAACTTTCATTTGCTGTGCTTCCAATGCATACGCCTCGCAGCCTGCGTCATTGCACAGGATTGCTGCGCTCTCATGAGCAATGTAGTCGGAAAGTTCGAGAAATGGCTAGAAATCATGAGTGATATTTTTTAGGCAATGGGGATGGTATATATTCTGGTGAAGTACATTCAGATTCAAACATCGACTCAACGAGAAAGAAAGCAAGAAAAGAGAAGAGACACTTTCAACAGACCTCTACATTCATAAACTGTAAGTAAAGGGAAATTAATTCAGTACCCTATTTTCATAATGGCTGTGAGTTATGAACTTGATAGAATAAAAAATGATGCTATGTTGGTTGTGTGGACATAGCCGATTTAGCTGTAACATTATGCCAGAATATTTGGTTATCTAATGAAGAAATAATATTCTAAAGATAGAATATTATAATAACATGTATTATGTTATTTAATTGGACAGACTAGGCCTACATTCCTTTTTTTGTAGCATATTATTATTTTATTATAAATACTTATTTCTTCATTTTAAGAAAATCTGCTCTAATTCTGTGAAGATAACACAATATTATTCAGGAGTGTTCATAGAAAAAAATGTAGGCCTGTTGTGAAAAGAGTTTCTATGTAATAGATTAGCAGAAATGATTGTGTCTGCCATTGTCTTTGTTAAACCCCACTGAATATGTGCCTGGCCAGTATTAGTGTATAACACTAATATATATATATATATATATATATATATATATATATATATATATATATATATATATATATATATATATAAAACACTAATATAACACAAACATTGACAACAGTGTTGTTTTCAGACCTGGGTTCAAATGCTTATTATTGTTTTTCAAGGACATTAAAATACCAGTACATTTTGAAATATAAGTAGTTGAATATTGGAATGTGTTTGGAAATACATTTGGAAAGTATTACCATGTATTTGAAAATACTGAAATACACAGACAAGTGTATTTTAAAATTAAAATATGTAAATATTCCATTCATTTCAACCCAGGACTGTTTGTTTCTAGTTGCATTTGAGATGTATTTGGAGACAAGTATTTGAAAATAGTTTCACATAGTATTTTTTTATTTTTATTAAACGGAAAATACTTTCAAATACTTTAAATAGAAGTGGCTACATTATTTGAAAATATTCAAATACATAGAAAATCAGAATTACAAATACTTAAATACGCATGTATTTGAACCCAGGTCAGGTTGTTATTCAAGTATATTTAGGTTGAAATCTCTGTTGGTGGAGATTGACATTACTTGCAGCTAGGTTTTCGTAGAATAATATCAATTTCTAAAATATTATTTCATTAATTTGTAGGCAACTAACTCCAAACCATCAAGATGTCATCAGCTAAAGGCCCGTCTATCGGCATTGACCTGGGCACCACCTACTCCTGTGTGGGGGTGTTCCAGCATGGCAAAGTGGAGATCATCGCCAACGACCAGGGCAACAGGACCACACCCAGCTATGTGGCCTTCACAGACACCGAGAGACTCATCGGAGACGCAGCAAAGAACCAGGTGGCCATGAACCCCAACAACACCGTTTTTGACGCCAAACGCCTGATTGGCCGAAAGTTCAACGATCAGGTCGTGCAAGCCGACATGAAGCACTGGCCCTTCAAGGTGGTCAGCGACGGAGGAAAGCCTAAAGTTCAGGTAGATTACAAAGGTGAGAACAAATCCTTCAACCCAGAGGAGATCTCCTCCATGGTCCTGGTGAAGATGAGGGAGATCGCTGAGGCTTACCTGGGCCAGAAGGTGTCCAATGCAGTCATCACAGTCCCTGCCTACTTCAACGATTCCCAGAGACAGGCCACTAAGGACGCTGGAGTGATCGCTGGGCTGAATGTGCTGAGAATCATCAACGAGCCCACTGCGGCAGCCATCGCCTACGGCATGGACAAAGGCATGTCCAGGGAACGCAACGTCCTGATTTTTGACCTGGGTGGGGGCACCTTTGACGTGTCCATCCTGACCATCGAGGATGGGATCTTTGAGGTGAAGGCCACGGCTGGAGACACTCACCTGGGCGGGGAGGACTTTGACAACCGCCTGGTTAGTCACTTTGTGGAGGAGTTCAAGAGGAAACACAAGAAGGACATCAGCCAGAACAAGCGGGCTCTGAGGAGGCTGAGGACAGCCTGCGAGAGGGCCAAGAGAACACTGTCCTCCAGCTCCCAGGCCAGCATTGAGATTGACTCCCTCTTTGAGGGCATCGACTTCTACACCTCCATCACCAGGGCTCGTTTTGAGGAGATGTGTTCCGACCTCTTCAGGGGAACCCTGGAGCCTGTGGAGAAAGCCCTCGGGGATGCCAAGATGGACAAGGCCCAAATCCACGACGTCGTCCTGGTCGGAGGCTCCACCCGGATCCCCAAGGTCCAGAAGCTCCTGCAGGACTTTTTCAACGGCCGAGAGCTAAACAAGAGCATCAACCCAGACGAGGCGGTGGCCTACGGCGCTGCCATCCAGGCGGCCATCTTGTCTGGCGACAAGTCTGAGAACGTCCAGGACCTGCTGCTGCTGGATGTGGCTCCCCTGTCCCTGGGCATCGAAACCGCCGGAGGGGTCATGACCGCCCTGATCAAACGCAACACCACCATCCCATCCAAACAGACCCAGACCTTCACCACTTACTCCGACAACCAGCCCGGGGTCATGATCCAGGTCTATGAGGGAGAGAGAGCCATGACCAAGGACAACAACCTCCTGGGGAAGTTTGAGCTCTCTGGGATCCCCCCTGCCCCACGAGGAGTCCCTCAGATCGAGGTGACCTTTGACATCGACGCCAACGGCATTCTGAACGTATCAGCGGTGGACAAGAGTACGGGCAAAGAGAACAAGATCACCATCACCAACGACAAGGGCCGGCTCAGCAAAGAGGATATTGAGAGGATGGTGCAGGACGCTGACAAATACAAAGCTGAGGATGAAGCACAGAGGGAGAAGATAGCAGCCAAGAACTCCCTGGAGTCGTACGCCTTCAATATGAAGAGCAGCGTGGAGGACGACAACATGAAAGGCAAGATCAGCGAGGAGGACAAAAAGAAAGTGGTGGACAGGTGCGACCAGACCATTTCCTGGTTGGAGAACAACCAGCTGGGTGACAAAGAGGAGTATGAGCATCAGCTAAAGGAGCTGGAGAAAGTATGCCAGCCTATAATTACCAAGCTGTACCAGCAGGGAGGGATGCCCACAGGTTGCTGTGGAGATCAGGCACGGACCAGCTCTGGTGCCAGCTCCCAAGGCCCAACCATTGAAGAGGTTGACTGAAGTGAGGGACTTGTATAAAGGACTTTTCAAAATGCATTAGTATCACTGCATACAATTTGCTATTCAGGAAAAACGTTGTACTTATACTTATTTCTACTGGTTAAAATGTTAATGCATTTTTATGGCTCAGTGCTATTTAGGAAGTGCTCTATATATTTATTGGTTGTACTGTAAAGATGACACTAGATAAACATACTGAAAGATAAAAGAAAACACACTGTAAATCTGTTGTTTCATACCATATTGCATTGCTGGACATTGCAAATAAAATGTATTTAAATATGTTTCTTGGTCAGTTGGCTGTTTTCTTGAATTCCTTCTCATCATAACACATTCAGTATTCACATTTTTATAATAGTTTTTTACACAATACCATGAAATATTGTAAACAAAACTTTCATAGAAGACTAAACCACCAGAGATAGGAGAACAAGTGAAGACACCCTAATGGCCACAATGTTTAGCTTATCTACTCTTTATGCTGCGATAACATATGATACAATCACTATGATCCTTCTTGGAAAAAGAGGCACAAATTCAATTCTGGCACATAGAAAAAAAACAATTACAGGTCACATTTTTCCTTTGTGCTAATTGGTGTCAAGCTCAGAGAACCAACTACTGTATAATTATTTGATTTTGAAGTATTTAAACTGGACCTGACAGCATTTGAACTACTTTGCAGATATGAAACAAACGGACAATCATAATATCAGTAAAACATATCAAATTCCCAGTTTATGCTTCAAAACCAACTTTATAAGAGGTTTTAAAAATAGGTTCTATTTGACTCAAAATTCCATGTTGTACAGTAAGGCATTGTTGGCAGAATAGATTGATGCAGTTCAATGCATGAATAATATAATTCACCAATACATTTCTTGGTAGTCCAAATAATATTTTGATCAGGTTGTAAATTATGGCTGGCCTAGTACATTGTTTGCTGCCGCCACCCATTCGCGATGCAGTGTTTCAGTTTCAATGACTTGATATTTTGAACAAAAAACGGACGACTGTAAATAAGGCTGGGAATGTCAATACAATGCAACTATAAGGTGTTATATTATGCATATCTGCAAGCGTAGCAGCAAAGGCTGGACAAATTCTTTATCTATTTTGTTTAAAAACGTTAAGATGCTATAAACAGCATATGTACATAAGTGGACATTATAAAGGGCTATATTTTTTCTAATAAAACAATGGCCAGTTTAGTCACAGTTACACGTTGTTGTGTAAAAGAAATAGCCTATGTCTGGCGAATTCATTGGGTACATTGACTTCAATAATTCAAAACCTAGGAGCCTCGTGGTTCTCACCCCATTCCATAGACTTACACAATGCCCGAGGATCCCATCAGGTCCCTCAGGCGCGACGTCCCCTGAAGGCCCATTTTGCTAACCGCCGCCTGCTAGCTATCTATAGCATATTGGACTGTTAGCTGATCCACCGGACAGTTTCTTGGACCACGATGCCAATTTTGCCAATTGGACTTGGACCCCTCTGATACTTGGAACCCTACAAATTCCACGACTGGTCTATCGACGTTACTGCACGAGGAGGCAAAAACAGACTTTTCCCCCATCGCGACGTCCCTCTAAGGCCTATATGCTAGCTTGCTAGCCCCATCCTGCTAACTGCTAGCTTGCTAGCACCGGCCTGCTAACTGTCTGAATCGCCGTGTCCCCAGCCAGCCCAACCACTCACTGGACCCATACGATCACTTGGCTACGCATGCCTCTCCCTAATATCAATATCAATATGCCTTGTCCATTACTGTCCTGGTTAGTGAGTACTGTCTTATTTCACTGTAGAGCCTATAGCCCTGCTCAAAATGCCTTAACCTTAACCAACCATGTTGTTCCACCTCCCACATGTGCGATGACATCACCTGGTTTAAAAGTCTCTAGAGACTATATCTCTCTCTTCATTTCTCAATGCCTAGGATGTCTTAGCCGTGTCTGAATCCTAGCTAAGGAAAACCACCAAAAACGCTGAAATTTCCATCCCTAACTATAACATTTTCCGCCAAGATAGAACTGCCAAAGGGGGCGGTGTTGCAATCTACTGCAGAGATAGCCTGCAGAGTTCTATCTTATTATCAAGGTCTGTACTAAAACAATTCAAGCTTCTACTTCTAAAAATGTACCTTTCCGGAAACAAGTCTCTCACTGTTGCCGCTTGCTATAGACCACCCTCTGCCCCCAGCTGTGCCCTTGACACCATATGTGAATTGATTGCCCCCCATCTATCTTCTGAACTCGTGCTGCTAGGTGACCTAAACGGGGACATCCTTAACACCCTGGCCATCCTACAATCTAAGTTTGATGCCCTCAATCTCACTCAAATTATCAATGAACCTACCAGGTACAACCCCAAATCCGTAAACACGGGCACCCTCATAGATATCATTCTAACTAACTCGCCCTCCAAATACACCTCTGCTGTTCTCAACCAAGAACTCAACGATCACTGCCTCATTGCCTGCATCCTTAATGGGTCTGCGGTCAAACGACCACCCCTCATCACTGTCAAACGCTCCCTAAAACACTTCTGCGAACAGGCCTTTCTAATTGACCTGGCCGGGGTATCCTGGAATGACATTGACCTCATCCCGTCTGTAGAGGATGCCTGGTTATTCTTAAATAAGCACGCTCCATTCAAAAAAATGTAGAACTAGGAATAGATATAGCACTTGGTTCCCTCCAGACCTGTCTGCCCTTACCTCTCTTATCCTACCTCATTTGCACATGCTGTATATAGATTTTTCTACTGTATTATTGATTGTATGTTTTTTTATTCCATGTGTAACTCTGTGTTGTTGTATGTGTCGAACTGCTTTTCTTTATCTTGGCAGGTCGCAGATGCAAATGAGAACTTGTTCTCAACTAGCCTACCTGGTTAAATAAAGGTGAATTAAAAAATAAATAATAATAATAATAATAATTTGGACTACACTTGGAGGACATCCTCCAACCTATCAGAGCTCTTGCAGTAAGAACTAACACGTTTTCCATCCAAAGGATCTGATAATTAATTTAGTACTGAAAGCATAAGCTACAGCTAGCTAGCACTGCAGTGCATAAAGTGTAGTGAGTAGTTGACTCAAAGAGAGAAAGGCAATAGTTGAAGCAGCATAGAGAGAGAGAGAGAGCTAGCTATTTTTAATTTTATTTTTAATTCATCTTAGTCTACCTTTCACTTAGCTATTGCAGCTAATTTAGCCTACCCAAAGAACCTGACTCAAACAGAGAGGAATGCTATTTATGTTAGCTAGCTGGCTAAGGCTATCCAACAC
The DNA here is from genome assembly GCF_965601325.2 of Salmo salar. Taxonomy (NCBI): domain Eukaryota; kingdom Metazoa; phylum Chordata; class Actinopteri; order Salmoniformes; family Salmonidae; genus Salmo; species Salmo salar. Next base: position 44,599,940 of record NC_138296.1, read on the forward strand.
TGCAACTCCTCCAAGTCAATGTAAGCTTTTGGTTTTATAAATGTATTGACACCGGGGCCCGCGGGTTTACCTGCTAAACTACTTGCTGTACAGTGTAATGCGTGATTGTACACTTGGGATTGGATTGTGGGTTTACTAATGTGTTGGTTCCATTTTGTTTTGTTTTACTATAACCATAATATGGTGACGATCTAGGTTGTGTAGCGGTTAGTGGTTATGGTGTGAAGGTTTGGCATGGAGAGGTTTTTGTGCCTAGTCACAGATAGCTTTTGTGTTGTGTACTGAAGTCCACAAGTGAAGGGAAAAGGTGAGAGGAGGAAAGCTTGTAGATGTGAGAAGGAATTTTACAACAAGTAAAGTCATAATGCTCTATGTGGCTGCTATGAAATTGAACTGTGTGTGTGGGTGATCAGGGGTGTATTCATTCTGACGATTATGTTGCAAAATGTGTCTTAAACGAAACGAAATGGGGCGGGACCTACCTGAATTTGTCCAATAGAAACTTTCGAAACGTTTTGCAACTGTTTGGACTAAAGATTACACCCCAGATCAGCTAGATGCAGGCAAGAGTATGCAAGGCGGTATTGAGTGTGCCTGTCACCTTGATCACTCCAATTTGTCTCTCGACCTGTACACCTACGGTATAAACTTTCATTTCTAGGCTATAGGTTGTAGCAATCTCTTGATTGGTATAGGACAAATTTGAGTATCATGTAGTAGCCTAAACCTATTGATGTTACTTTGAGCTGGGTGAATGGGAATATGAATGACAGTCATCCAATATGCTGTAATCGAACTACGGCCATGATAATAAAATAAAATCAAAATCAAATCAAATGTATTTATATAGCCCTTCGTACATCAGCTGATATCTCAAAGTGCTGTACAGAAACCCAGCCTAAAACCCCAAACAGCAAGCAATGCATGTGAAAGAAGCACGGTGGCTAGGAAAAACTCCCTAGGAAAAACTCCCTAGAAAGGCCAAAAACCTAGGAAGAAACCCAGAGAGGAACCAGGCTATGAGGGGTGGCCAGTCCTCTTCTGGCTGTGCCGGGTGGATATTATAACAGAACATGGTCAAGATGGTAAAATGTTCATAAATGACCAGCATGGTCAAATAACAATAATCATAGTAGTTGTCGACGGTGCAACAAGCACGTCCGGTGAACAGGTCAGAGTTCCATAGCCGCAGGCAGAACAGTTGAAACTGGAGCAGCAGCACGGCCAGGTGGACTGGGGACAGCAAGGAGTCATCATGCCAGGTAGTCCTGAGGCATGGTCCTAGGGCTCAGGTCCTCCGAGAGAAAGAAAGAAAGAGTGAAAGAGAGAATTAGAGAGAGCAATTTTAAATTCACACAGGACACCGGATAAGACAAGAGAAATACTCCAGATGTAACAGACTGACCCTAGCCCCCCGACACATAAACTACTGCAGCATAAATACTGGAGGCTGAGACAGGAGGGATCAGAAGACACTGTGGCCCCATCCGATGATACCCCCGGACAGGGCCAAACAGGCAGGATATAACCCCACCAACTTTGCCAAAGCACAGCCCCCACACCACTAGAGGGATGTCTCCAACCACCAACTTACCGTCCAAAGACAAGGCCGAGTATAGCCCACAAAGATCTCCGCCACAGCACAACCCAAGGGGGGGGGGGGGGGCGCCTCCATAATCTTGAACGGCACCAACCGGCCCTGCTGCGTATATAGTGTGAAGTGTGTCCTCATTTAGTAGTTGCATTGTACTGCGGTGCTGTGCGGTATGGTAAGGCAACTTAAAGTGCGTGAAATCATAGTATTTTACTGTCAGCCTTTGTTGCCATTAATGCTCATTTGGACCACCAGAGGGAATCTTGGAGCACATCTACTCTCATAAGTATCCAGGGCTGAATAGGGCTGAATAAATAAGGTATTTCTGTTTTTATTTTGAATAAATATGCAACAATTTAAAAAAAAACTGTTTTTGCTTTGTCATTATGAGGTATTGTGTGTTGATTGATGATGAAAAATAATAATTTCATACATTTTTCGAATAAGGCTGTAAAGTAATAAAATGTGGAAAAAGTCAAGGGGTCTGAATACTTTCCGAATGCAATGTATATTAGCAAATACTTTAGCTACCATTTGTGTTTTTTGTAATTAAAATTCACAGGAGAATGTCACAAGCAGTTCACATTTGCTTAGCATGAACAAGATATCCCCATGATGGTAAGCAAATGTGAACTGATAGACCATCAGTAATGAAAAGGCTAGACTAGAATGGTATAGAACAGAATAGCATTGACTAGAATACAATAGAGAAGGATTAGCCGGCGTGTTCATCATTTGTCTTTCATTTAACAATTAATACTGGATAGCTTAAATATTCTGGCTTTAATAGAAAAAAATGATCTTCCCAGGAGGCACATTAACTTGTGGTGAGTTGCACATACCACCTGTGCAGTAGGCACTCAATTCTCTTACAATACATGTCTATTATTCATTAGTGAGAAAATGTTTATAGACTGACATCTCGTGAACTGTTGAGGAACTGCAGTGTAGCCTATAGACTGAAATGTCGACTGAATAAGGTTGAACCGGATGCTGTTTCATTTGTGTGTAAATTTGAATCATTAACGGTTTTTGATCGTTTTAATCAATACAAATAATGGTTTCACTATTAGTGTGCTGTGTGTGTGCGTTCTGGACAGTTCTCCGCGCCTCCCGAACGCTCTGGAAGAACGAGAACTTTCATTTGCTGTGCTTCCAATGCATACGCCTCGCAGCCTGCGTCATTGCACAGGATTGCTGCGCTCTCATGAGCAATGTAGTCGGAAAGTTCGAGAAATGGCTAGAAATCATGAGTGATATTTTTTAGGCAATGGGGATGGTATATATTCTGGTGAAGTACATTCAGATTCAAACATCGACTCAACGAGAAAGAAAGCAAGAAAAGAGAAGAGACACTTTCAACAGACCTCTACATTCATAAACTGTAAGTAAAGGGAAATTAATTCAGTACCCTATTTTCATAATGGCTGTGAGTTATGAACTTGATAGAATAAAAAATGATGCTATGTTGGTTGTGTGGACATAGCCGATTTAGCTGTAACATTATGCCAGAATATTTGGTTATCTAATGAAGAAATAATATTCTAAAGATAGAATATTATAATAACATGTATTATGTTATTTAATTGGACAGACTAGGCCTACATTCCTTTTTTTGTAGCATATTATTATTTTATTATAAATACTTATTTCTTCATTTTAAGAAAATCTGCTCTAATTCTGTGAAGATAACACAATATTATTCAGGAGTGTTCATAGAAAAAAATGTAGGCCTGTTGTGAAAAGAGTTTCTATGTAATAGATTAACAGAAATGATTGTGTCTGCCATTGTCTTTGTTAAACCCCACTGAATATGTGCCTGGGCAGTATTAGTGTATAACACTAATATATATATATATATATATAAAACACTAATATAACACAAACATTGACAACAGTGTTGTTTTCAGACCTGGGTTCAAATGCTTATTATTGTTTTTCAAGGACATTAAAATACCAGTACATTTTGAAATATAAGTAGTTGAATATTGGAATGTGTTTGGAAATACATTTGGAAAGTATTACCATGTATTTGAAAATACTGAAATACACAGACAAGTGTATTTTAAAATTAAAATATGTAAATATTCCATTCATTTCAACCCAGGATTGTTTGTTTCTAGTTGCATTTGAGATGTATTTGGAGACAAGTATTTGAAAATAGTTTCACATAGTATTTTTTTATTTTTATTATTAGAAAATACTTTCAAATACTTTAAATAGAAGTGGCTACATTATTTGAAAATATTCAAATCCATAGAAAATCAGAATTACAAATACTTAAATACGCATGTATTTGAACCCAGGTCAGGTTGTTATTCAAGTATATTTAGGTTGAAATCTCTGTTGGTGGAGATTGACATTACTTGCAGCTAGGTTTTCGTAGAATAATATCAATTTCTAAAATATTATTTCATTAATTTGTAGGCAACTAACTCCAAACCATCAAGATGTCATCAGCTAAAGGCCCGTCTATCGGCATTGACCTGGGCACCACCTACTCCTGTGTGGGGGTGTTCCAGCATGGCAAAGTGGAGATCATCGCCAACGACCAGGGCAACAGGACCACACCCAGCTATGTGGCCTTCACAGACACCGAGAGACTCATCGGAGACGCAGCAAAGAACCAGGTGGCCATGAACCCCAACAACACCGTTTTTGACGCCAAACGCCTGATTGGCCGAAAGTTCAACGATCAGGTCGTGCAAGCCGACATGAAGCACTGGCCCTTCAAGGTGGTCAGCGACGGAGGAAAGCCTAAAGTTCAGGTAGATTACAAAGGTGAGAACAAATCCTTCAACCCAGAGGAGATCTCCTCCATGGTCCTGGTGAAGATGAGGGAGATCGCTGAGGCTTACCTGGGCCAGAAGGTGTCCAATGCAGTCATCACAGTCCCTGCCTACTTCAACGATTCACAGAGACAGGCCACTAAGGACGCTGGAGTGATCGCTGGGCTGAATGTGCTGAGAATCATCAACGAGCCCACTGCGGCAGCCATCGCCTACGGCATGGACAAAGGCATGTCCAGAGAACGCAACGTCCTGATTTTTGACCTGGGTGGGGGCACCTTTGACGTGTCCATCCTGACCATCGAGGATGGGATCTTTGAGGTGAAGGCCACGGCTGGAGACACTCACCTGGGCGGGGAGGACTTTGACAACCGCCTGGTTAGTCACTTTGTGGAGGAGTTCAAGAGGAAACACAAGAAGGACATCAGCCAGAACAAGCGGGCTCTGAGGAGGCTGAGGACAGCCTGCGAGAGGGCCAAGAGAACACTGTCCTCCAGCTCCCAGGCCAGCATTGAGATTGACTCCCTCTTTGAGGGCATCGACTTCTACACCTCCATCACCAGGGCTCGTTTTGAGGAGATGTGTTCCGACCTCTTCAGGGGAACCCTGGAGCCTGTGGAGAAAGCCCTCGGGGATGCCAAGATGGACAAGGCCCAAATCCACGATGTCGTCCTGGTCGGAGGCTCCACCCGGATCCCCAAGGTCCAGAAGCTCCTGCAGGACTTTTTCAACGGCCGAGAGCTAAACAAGAGCATCAACCCAGACGAGGCGGTGGCCTACGGCGCTGCCATCCAGGCGGCCATCTTGTCTGGCGACAAGTCTGAGAACGTCCAGGACCTGCTGCTGCTGGATGTGGCTCCCCTGTCCCTGGGCATCGAAACCGCCGGAGGGGTCATGACCGCCCTGATCAAACGCAACACCACCATCCCATCCAAACAGACCCAGACCTTCACCACTTACTCCGACAACCAGCCCGGGGTCATGATCCAGGTCTATGAGGGAGAGAGAGCCATGACCAAGGACAACAACCTCCTGGGGAAGTTTGAGCTCTCTGGGATCCCCCCTGCCCCACGAGGAGTCCCTCAGATCGAGGTGACCTTTGACATCGACGCCAACGGCATTCTGAACGTATCAGCGGTGGACAAGAGTACGGGCAAAGAGAACAAGATCACCATCACCAACGACAAGGGCCGGCTCAGCAAAGAGGATATTGAGAGGATGGTGCAGGACGCTGACAAATACAAAGCTGAGGATGAAGCACAGAGGGAGAAGATAGCAGCCAAGAACTCCCTGGAGTCGTACGCCTTCAATATGAAGAGCAGCGTGGAGGACGACAACATGAAAGGCAAGATCAGCGAGGAGGACAAAAAGAAAGTGGTGGACAGGTGCGACCAGACCATTTCCTGGTTGGAGAACAACCAGCTGGGTGACAAAGAGGAGTATGAGCATCAGCTAAAGGAGCTGGAGAAAGTATGCCAGCCTATAATTACCAAGCTGTACCAGCAGGGAGGGATGCCCACAGGTTGCTGTGGAGATCAGGCACGGACCAGCTCTGGTGCCAGCTCCCAAGGCCCAACCATTGAAGAGGTTGACTGAAGTGAGGGACTTGTATAAAGGACTTTTCAAAATGCATTAGTATCACTGCATACAATTTGCTATTCAGGAAAAACGTTGTACTTATACTTATTTCTACTGGTTAAAATGTTAATGCATTTTTATGGCTCAGTGCTATTTAGGAAGTGCTCTATATATTTATTGGTTGTACTGTAAAGATGACACTAGATAAACATACTGAAAGATAAAAGAAAACACACTGTAAATCTGTTGTTTCATACCATATTGCATTGCTGGACATTGCAAATAAAATGTATTTAAATATGTTTCTAGGTCAGTTGGCTGTTTTCTTGAATTCCTTCTCATCATAACACATTCAGTATTCACATTTTTATAATATTTTTTTACACAATACCATGAAATATTGTAAACAAAACTTTCTTTGATGACTAAACCACCAGAGATAGGAGAACAAGTGAAGACACCCTAATGGCCACAATGTTTAGCTTATCAACTCTTTATTCAGCGATAACATATGATACAATCACTCTGGTCTTCAAATCAAATTTATTTGTCACATACACATGGTTAGCAGGTGTTAATGCAAGTGTAGCGAAATGCTTGTGCTTCTAGTTCCGACCATGCAGTAATATCTAACAATTAATCTACCAATTCCACAACAACTACCTTGTACACACAAGTGTAAAGGAATGAATATGAATATGTACATAAAAATATATAAATGAGTGATGGCCCAACGGCATAGGCAAGATGTAATAGATGGTATGGAGTACAGTATATACATATGAGATGAGTATTGTAGGGTATGAAAACATATAAAGCAGCATTGTTTAAGGTGGCTAGTGATACATTACATCAGGATGACAAGATGCAGTAGAAGGTGTAGAGTACAGTGTATACATATGAGATGAGTAATGTAGGTTATGAAAACATATAAAGTGGCATTGTTTAAAGTGGCTAGTGATACATCTAATTACATCAAGATGGCAAGATGCAGTAGATGGTATGGCGTACAGTATATGCATATGAGATGAATAATGTAGGTTATGTAAACATTATCTAATATAAATAATATAAAGTGGCAAGTGATAAATTGATTTCATCAATTGTCCCATTATTAAAGTGGCTTGAGTTGAGTCAGTATGTTGGCAGCAGCCCCTCAATGTTAGTGATGGCTGTTTAACAGTCTGATGGCCTTGAGATAGAAGCTGTTTTTCAGTCTCTCGGTTCCAGGTTTGATGCACCTGTACTGACCTCGCCTTCTGGATGGTAGTGGGGTGAACAGGCAGTGGCTCGGGTGGTTGCTGTCCTTGATGATCTTTTTGGCCTTCCTGTGACATTGGGTGGTGTAGGTGTCCTGGAGGGCAGGTAGTTTGCACCCGGTGATGCGTTGTGCAGACCTCACTACCCTCTGGAGAGCCTTCCGGTTATGGGCGGAGCAGCTGCCGTACCAGGCGGTGATACAGCCCGACAGGATGCTCTCGATTGTGCATCTGTAAAAGTTTGTGTGACAAGTGTTTTTGGTGACAAGCCGAATTTCTTCAGCCTCCTGAGGTTGAAGAGGCGCTGCTGCGCCTTCTTCACCACGCTGTCTGTGTGGGTGGACCATATCAGTTTGTCTGTGATGTGTATGCCGAGGAACTTAAAACTCTCCACCCTCTCCACTACTGTCCCGTCAATGTAGATAGGGGGCTGCTTCCTCTGCTGTTTCCTGAAGTCCACGATCATCTCTTTTGTTTTCTTGACATTGAGTGTGAGGTTATTTTCCTGACACCACACTCCGAGGGGCCCTCACCTCCTCCCTGTAGGCCGTCTCGTCGTTGTTGGTAATCAAGCCTACCACTGTAGTGTCGTCTGCAAACTTGATGATTGAGTTGGATGCGTGCATGGCCACGCAGTCATGGGTGAACAGGGAGTACAGGAGGGGGCTGAGAACGCACCCTTGTGGGGACCCAGTGTTGAGGATCAGCGGGGTGGAGATGTTGTTACCTACCCTCACCACCTGGGGGCGGCCCGTCAGGAAGTCCAGGACCCAGTTGCACAGGGCGGGGTCGAGACCCAGGGTCTCGAGCTTAATGACGAGTTTGGAGGGTACTATGGTGTTAAATGCTGAGCTGTAATCGATGAACAGCATTCTTACATAGGTAATCCTCTTGTCCAGAGGGGTTAGGGCAGTGTGCAGTGTGATGGCGATTGCGTCGTCTGTGGACCTATTGGGTCGGTAAGCAAATTGGAGTGGGTCTAGGGTGTCAGGTAGGGTGGAGGTGATATGGTCCTTGACTAGTCTGTCAAAGCACTTCATGATGACGGAAGTAAGTGCTACAGGGCGGTAGTCATTTACCTCAGTTACCTTAGCTTTCTTGGGAACAGGAACAATGGTGGCCCTCTTGAAGCATGTGGGGACAGCAGACTGGGATAAGGATTGATTGAATATGACTGTAAACACACCAGCCAGCTGGTCTGCGCATGCTCTGAGGACGCGGCCGGGGATGCCGTCTGGGCCTGCAGCCTTGCGAGGGTTAACACGTTTAAATGTTTTACTGACTCGTTGGCTGCAGTGAAGGAGAGCCCGCAGAAAAAATGTAGGCCTGTTGGGAAAAGAGTTTCTCTGTAATAGATTAGCAGAAATGATTGTGTCTGCCATTGTCTTTGTTAAACCCCACTGAATATCTGCCTGGCCAGTATTAGTGTATTACACTAATATATACTGCTCAAAAAAATAAAGGGAACACTTAAACAACACATCCTAGATCTGAATGAAAGAAATAATCTTATTAAATACTTTTTTCTTTACATAGTTGAATGTGCTGACAACAAAATCACACAAAAATAATCAATGGAAATCCAATTTATCAACCCATGGAGGTCTGGATTTGGAGTCATACTCAAAATTAAAGTGGAAAACCACACTACAGGCTGATCCAACTTTGATGTAATGTCCTTAAAACAAGTCAAAATGAGGCTCAGTAGTGTGTGTGGCCTCCACGTGCCTGTATGACCTCCCTACAACGCCTGGGCATGCTCCTGATGAGGTGGCGGATGGTCTCCTGAGGGATCTCCTCCCAGACCTGGACTAAAGCATCCGCCAACTCCTGGACAGTCTATGGTGCAACGTGGCGTTGGTGGATGGAGCGAGACATGATGTCCCAGATGTGCTCAATTGGATTCAGGTCTGGGGATCAATGCCTTCCTCTTGCAGGAACTGCTGACACATGGAGGGCTGTGCGGCCCCCCAAAGAAATGCCACCCCACACCATGACTGACCCACCGCCAAACCGGTCATGCTGGAGGATGTTGCAGGCAGCAGAACGTTCTCCACGGCGTCTCCAGACTCTGTCACGTCTGTCACGTGCTCAGTGTGAACCTGCTTTCATCTGTGAAGAGCACAGGGCGCCAGTGGCGAATTTTCCAATCTTGGTGTTCTGTGGCAAATGCCAAACGTCCTGCACGGTGTTGGGCTGTAAGCACAACCCCCACCTGTGGATGTCGGGCCCTCATACCACCCTCATGGAATCTGTTTCTGACCGTTTGAGGAGACACATGCACATTTGTGGCCTGCTGGAGGTCATTTTGCAGGGCTCTGGCAGTGCTCCTCCTGCTCCTCCTTGCACAAAGGCGGAGGTAGCGGTCCTGCTGCTGGGTTGTTGCCCTCCTACGGCCTCCTCCACGTCTCCTGATGTACTGGCCTGTCTCCTGGTAGCGCCTCCATGCTCTGGACACTACACTGACAGACACAGCAAACCTTCTTGCCACAGCTCGCATTGATGTGCCATCCTGGATGAGCTGCACTACCTGAGCCACTTGTGTGGGTTGCAGACTCCGTCTCATGCTACCACTAGAGTGAAAGCACCGCCAGCATTCAAAAGTGACCAAAACAGCAGCCAGGAAGCATAGGAACTGAGAAGTGGTCTGTGGTCCCCACCTGCAGAACCACTCCTTTATTGGGGGTGTCTTGCTAATTGCCTATAATTTCCACCTGTTGTCTATTCCATTTGCACAACAGCATGTGAAATTTATTGTCAATCAGTGTTGCTTCCTAAGTGGACAGTTTGATTTCACAGAAGTGTGATTGACTTGGAGTTACATTGTGTTGTTTAAGTGTTCACTTTATTTTTTTGAGCAGTATATATATATAACACTAATATAACACAAACATTGACAACAGTGTTGTTTTCAGACCTGGGTTTAAATGCTTATTGTTGTTTTTCAAGGACTTTAAAATGCCAGTACATTTTGAAATATAAGTAGTTGAAAATTGGAATGTGTTTGGAAATACATTTGGAAAGTATTACCATGTATTTGAAAATACAAAAATTCACAGACAAGTGTATTTTAAAATTTAAATATTTAAATATTCCATGCATTTCAACCCAGGATTGTTTGTTCCTAGTTGCATTTGAAATCTATTTTGAGACAAGTATTTGAAAATAGTTTCAAATAGTATTTAAATAAAATTATTAGAAAATACTTTAAATAGATGTGGCTACATTATTTGAAAATAATCAAATACATAGAAAATAAAAATTACAAATACTTAAATATGTATGTATTTGAACCCAGGTCAGGTTGTTATTCAAGTATATTTAGGTTGACATCTCTGTTGGTGGAGATTGACATTACTTGCAGCTAGGTTTTCGTAGAATAATATCAATTTCTAAAATATTATTTCATTAATTTGTAGGCAACTAACTCCAAACCATCAAGATGTCATCAGCTAAAGGCCCGTCTATCGGCATTGACCTGGGCACCACCTACTCCTGTGTGGGGGTGTTCCAGCATGGCAAAGTGGAGATCATCGCCAACGACCAGGGCAACAGGACCACACCCAGCTATGTGGCCTTCACAGACACCGAGAGACTCATCGGAGACGCAGCAAAGAACCAGGTGGCCATGAACCCCAACAACACCGTTTTTGACGCCAAACGCCTGATTGGCCGAAAGTTCAACGATCAGGTCGTGCAAGCCGACATGAAGCACTGGCCCTTCAAGGTGGTCAGCGACGGAGGAAAGCCTAAAGTTCAGGTAGATTACAAAGGTGAGAACAAATCCTGATACAATCATAATAATACAATCACTATGATCCTTCTTGGAAAAAGAGGCACAAATTCAATTCTGGCACATAGAAAAAAAACAATTACAGGTCACATTTTTCCTTTGTGCTAATTGGTGTCAAGCTCAGAGAACCAACTACTGTATAATTATTTGATTTTGAAGTATTTAAACTGGAACTGACAGCATTTGAACTACTTTGCAGATATGAAACAAACGGACAATCATAATATCAGTAAAACATATCAAATTCCCAGTTTATGCTTCAAAACCAACTTTATAAGAGGTTTTAAAAATAGGTTCTATTTGACTCAAAATTCCATGTTGTACAGTAAGGCATTGTTGGCAGAATAGATGGATGCAGTTCAATGCATGATTAATATAATTCACCAATACATTTCTTGGTAGTCCAAATAATATTTTGATCAGGTTGTAAATTATGGCTGGCCTAGTACATTGTTTGCTGCCGCGACCCATTCGGGATGCAGTGTTTCAGTTTCAATGACTTGATATTTTGAACAAAAAACGGACGACTGTAAATAAGGCTGGGAATGTCAATACAATGCAACTATAAGGTGTTATATTATGCATATCTGCAAGCGTAGCAGCAAAGGCTGGACAAATTCTTTATCTATTTTGTTTAAAAACGTTAAGATGCTATATACAGCATATCTACATAAGTGGACATTATAAAGGGCTATATTTTTTCTAATAAAACAATGGCCAGTTTAGTCACAGTTACACGTTGTTGTGTATAAGAAATAGCCTATGTCTGGCGAATTCATTGGGTACATTGACTTCAATAATTCAAAACCTAGGAGCCTCGTGGTTCTCACCCCATTCCATAGACTTACACAATGCCCGAGGATCCCAACAGGTCCCTCAGGCGCGACGTCCCCTGACGGCCCATTTTGCTAACCGCCGCCTGCTAGCTATCTATAGCATATTGGACTGTTAGCTGATCCACCGGCCAGTTTCTTGGACCACGATGCCAATTTTGCCAATTGGACTTGGACCCCTCTGCTACTTGGAACCCTACAAATTCCACGACTGGTCTATCGATGTCACTGCACGAGGAGGCAAAAACAGACTTTTCCCCCATCGCGACGTCCCTCTAAGGCCTATATGCTAGCTTGCTAGCCCCAGCCTGCTAACTGCTAGCTTGCTAGCACCGGCCTGCTAACTGTCTGAATCGTCGTGTCCCCAGCCAGCCCAACCACTCACTGGACCCATACGATCACTTGGCTACGCATGCCTCTCCCTAATATCAATATCAATATGCCTTGTACATTACTGTCCTGGTTAGTGAGTACTGTCTTATTTCACTGTAGAGCCTATAGCCCTGCTCAAAATGCCTTAACCTTAACCAACCATGTTGTTCCACCTCCCACATGTGCGATGACATCACCTGGTTTAAAAGTCTCTAGAGACTATATCTCTCTCTTCATTACTCAATACCTAGGATGTCTTAGCCATGTCTGAATCCTGGCTAAGGAAAACCACCAAAAACGCTGAAATTTCCATCCCTAACTATAACGTTTTCCACCAAGATAGAACTGCCAAAGGGGGCGGTGTTGCAATCCACTGCAGAGATAGCCTGCAGAGTTCTATCTTATTATCAAGGTCTGTACTAAAACAATTCAAGCTTCTACTTCTAAAAATGTACCTTTCCAGAAACAAGTCTCTCACTGTTGAAGCTTGCTATAGACCACCCTCTGCCCCCAGCTGTGCCCTGGACACCATATGTGAATTGATTGCCCCCCATCTATCTTCTGAACTCGTGCTGCTAGGTGACCTAAACTGGGACATCCTTAACACCCCGGCCATCCTACAATCTAAGTTTGATGCCCTCAATCTCACACAAATTATCAATGAACCTACCAGGTACAACCCCAAATCCGTAAACACGGGCACCCTCATAGATATCATCCTAACTAACTCGCCCTCCAAATACACCTCTGCTGTTCTCAACCAAGATCTCAGCGATCACTGCCTCATTGCCTGCATCCTTAATGGGTCTGCGGTCAAACGACCACCCCTCATCACTGTCAAACGCTCCCTAAAACACTTCTGCGAACAGGCCTTTCTAATTGACCTGGAATGACATTGACCTCATCCCGTCTGCAGAGGATGCCTGGTTATTCTTAAATAAGCAGGCTCCATTCAAAGAAATGTAGAACTAAATAGATATAGCACTTGGTTCCCTCCAGACCTGTCTTCCCGTACCTCTCTTATCCTACCTCATTTGCACATGCTGTATATAGATTTTTCTACTGTATTATTGATTGTATGTTTTTTTATTCCATGTGTAACTCTGTGTTGTTGTATGTGTCGAACTGCTTTTCTTTATCTTGGCAGGTCGCAGATGCAAATGAGAACTTGTTCTCAACTAGCCTACCTGGTTAAATAAAGGTGAAATTACATTTACATTTACATTTACATTTAAGTCATTTAGCAGACGCTCTTATCCAGAGCGACTTACAAATTGGTGCATTCACCTTATGATATCCAGTGGAACAACCACTTTACAATAGTGCATCTAAATCTTTTAAGGGGGGGGGGGGGGGGGTTAGAAGGATTACTTTATCCTATCCTAGGTATTCCTTAAAGAGGTGGGGTTTCAGGTGTCTCCGGAAGGTGGTGATTGACTCCACTGTCCTGGCGTCGTGAGGGAACTTGTTCCACCATTGGGGTGCCAGAGCAGCGAACAGTTTTGACTGGACTGAGCGGGAACTGTGCTTCCTCAGAGGTAGGGGGGCCAGCAGGCCAGAGGTGGATGAACGCAGTGCCCTTGTTTGGGTGTAGGGCCTGATCAGAGCCTGAAGGTATGGAGGTGCCGTTCCCTTCACAGCTCCGTAGGCAATCACCATGGTCTTGTAGCGGATGCGAGCTTCAACTGGAAGCCAGTGGAGAGAGCGGAGGAGCGGGGTGACGTGAGAGAACTTGGGAAGGTTGAACACCAGACGGGCTGCGGCGTTCTGGATGAGTTGTAGGGGTTTAATGGCACAGGCAGGGAGCCCAGCCAACAGCGAGTTGCAGTAATCCAGACGGGAGATGACAAGTGCCTGGATTAGGACCTGCGCCGCTTCCTGTGTGAGGCAGGGTCGTACTCTGCGAATGTTGTAGAGCATGAACCTACAGGATCGGGTCACCACCTTGATGTTAGTGGAGAACGACAGGGTGTTGTCCAGGATCACGCCAAGGTTCTTAGCACTCTGGGAGGAGGACACAAGGGAGTTGTCAACCGTGATGGCGAGATCATGGAACGGGCAGTCCTTCCCCGGGAGGAAGAGCAGCTCCGTCTTGCCGAGGTTCAGCTTGAGCTGGTGATCCGTCATCCACACTGATATGTCTGACAGACATGCAGAGATGCGATTCGCCGCCTGGTTATCAGAAGGGGGAAAGGAGAAGATTAATTGTTTGTCGTCTGCATAGCAATGATAGGAGAGACCATGTGAGGATATGACAGAGCCAAGTGACTTGGTGTATAGCGAGAATAGGAGAGGGCCTAGAACAGAGCCCTGGCGGACACCAGTGGTGAGAGCGCATGGTGCGGAGACAGATTCTCGCCACGCCACCTGGTAGGAGCGACCTGTCAGGTAGGACGCAATCCAAGCGTGGGCCGCGCCGGAGATACCCAACTCGGAGAGGGTGGAGAGGAGGATCTGATGGTTCACAGTATCAAAGGCAGCAGTTAGGTCTAGAAGGATGAGAGCAGAGGAGAGAGAGTTAGCTTTAGCAGTGCGGAGAGCCTCCGTGACACAGAGAAGAGCAGTCTCAGTTGAATGCCCAGTCTTGAAACCTGACTGATTAGGATCAAGAAGGTCATTCTGAGAGAGATAGCAGGAGAGCTGGCCAAGGACGGCACGTTCAAGAGTTTTGGAGAGAAAAGAAAGAAGGGATACTGGTCTGTAGTTGTTGACATCGGAGGGATCGAGTGTAGGTTTTTTCAGAAGGGGTGCAACTCTCGCTCTCTTGAAGACGGAAGGGACGTAGCCAGCGGTCAAGGATGAGTTGATGAGCGAGGTGATGAAGGGGAGAAGGTCTCCGGAAATGGTCTGGAGAAGAGAGGAGGGGATAGGGTCAAGTGGGCAGGTTGTTGGGCGGCCGGCCGTCACAAGACGCGAGATTTCATTTGGAGAGAGAGGGGAGAAAGAGGTCAAAGCACAGGGTAGGGCAGTGTGAGCAGGACCAGCGGTGTCGTTTGACTTAGCAAACGAGGATCGGATATCGTCAACCTTCTTTTCAAAATGGTTGACGAAGTCATCCGCAGAGACGGAGGAGGGGGGGGGAGGGGGAGGAGGATTCAGGAGGGAGGAGAAGGTAGCAAAGAGCTTCCTAGGGTTAGAGGCAGATGCTTGGAATTTAGAGTGGTAGAAAGTGGCTTTAGCAGCAGAGACAGAAGAGGAGAATGTAGAGAGGAGGGAGTGAAAGGATGCCAGGTCCGCAGGGAGGCGAAATAAAATATATGAAAGATATGAAATAAAAAATAAATAATAATAATAATAATTTGGACTACACCTGGAGGACATCCTCCAACCTATCAGAGCTCTTGCAGTAAGAACGAACAAGTTTTCCATCCAAAGGATCTAATAATTAATTTAGTACTGAAAGCATAAGCTACAGCTAGCTAGCACTGCAGTGCATAAAGTGTAGTGAGTAGTTGACTCAAAGAGAGAAAGGCAATAGTTGAAGCAGCATAGAGAGAGAGAGAGAGAGAGAGAGAGAGAGAGCTAGCTATTTTTAATTTTATTTTTAATTAATCTTAGTCTACCTTTCACTTAGCTATTGCAGCTAATTTAGCCTACCCAAAGAACCTGACTCAAACAGAGAGGAATGCTATTTATGTTAGCTAGCTGGCTAAGGCTATCCAACACTGCAACTCTTCCAAGTCAATGTAAGCTTTTGGTTTTATAAATGTATTGACACCGGGGCCCACGGGTTTACCTGCTAAACTACTTGCTGTACAGTGTAATGCGTGATTGTACACTTGGGATTGGATTGTGGGTTTACTAATGTGTTGGTTCCATTTTGTTTTGTTTTACTATAACCATAATATGGTGACGATGTAGGTTGTGTAGCGGTTAGTGGTTATGGTGTGAAGGTTTGGCATGGAGAGGTTTTTGTGCCTAGTCACAGATAGCTTTTGTGTTGTGTACTGAAGTCCACAAGTGAAGGGAAAAGGTGAGAGGAGGAAAGCTTGTAGATGTGAGAAGGAATTTTACAACAAGTAAAGTCATAATGCTCTATGTGGCTGCTATGAAATTGAACTGTGTGTGTGGGTGATCAGGGGTGTATTCATTCTGACGATTATGTTGCAAAATGTGTCTTAAACGAAACGAAATGGGGCGGGACCTACCTGAATTTGTCCAATAGAAACTTTAGAAACGTTTTGCAACTGTTTGGACTAAAGATTACACCCCAGATCAGCTAGATGCAGGCAAGAGTGTGCAAGGCGGTATTGAATGTGCCTGTCACCTTGATCACTCCAATTTGTCTCTTGACCTGTAAGCCTACGGTATAAACTTTCATTTCTAGGCTATAGGTTGTAGCAATCTCTTGATTGGTATAGGACAAATTTGAGTATCATGTAGTAGCCTAAACCTATTGATGTTACTTTGAGCTGGGTGAATGGGAATATGAATGACAGTCATCCAATATGCTGTAATCGAACTACGGCCATGATAATAAAATAAAATAAAAATCAAATCAAATTTATTTATATAGCCCTTCGTACATCAGCTGACATTAAAATACCAGTACATTTTGAAATATAAGTAGTTGAATATTGGAATGTGTTTGGAAATACATTTGGAAAGTATTACCATGTATTTGAAAATACTCAAATACACAGACAAGTGTATTTTAAAATTAAAATATTTAAATATTCCATGCATTTGAACCCAACATTGATTGTTCCTAGGTGTTTTTGAAATGTATTTGGAGACAAGTATTTGAAAATAGTTTCAAATAGTATTTAAATAAACATTTAAAATACTTTAAATAGAAGTGGCTACATTATTTGAAAATAATCAAATACATAGAAAATCAGAATTACAAATACTTAAATACGCATGTATTTGAACCCAGGTCAGGTTGTTATTCAAGTATATTTAGGTTGAAATCTCTGTTGGTGGAGATTGACATTACTTGCAGCTAGGTTTTCGTAGAATAATATCAATTTCTAAAATATTATTTCATTAATTTGTAGGCAACTAACTCCAAACCATCAAGATGTCATCAGCTAAAGGCCCGTCTATCGGCATTGACCTGGGCACCACCTACTCCTGTGTGGGGGTGTTCCAGCATGGCAAAGTGGAGATCATCGCCAACGACCAGGGCAACAGGACCACACCCAGCTATGTGGCCTTCACAGACACCGAGAGACTCATCGGAGACGCAGCAAAGAACCAGGTGGCCATGAACCCCAACAACACCGTTTTTGACGCCAAACGCCTGATTGGCCGAAAGTTCAACGATCAGGTCGTGCAAGCCGACATGAAGCACTGGCCCTTCAAGGTGGTCAGCGACGGAGGAAAGCCTAAAGTTCAGGTAGATTACAAAGGTGAGAACAAATCCTTCAACCCAGAGGAGATCTCCTCCATGGTCCTGGTGAAGATGAGGGAGATCGCTGAGGCTTACCTGGGCCAGAAGGTGTCCAATGCAGTCATCACAGTCCCTGCCTACTTCAACGATTCACAGAGACAGGCCACTAAGGACGCTGGAGTGATCGCTGGGCTGAATGTGCTGAGAATCATCAACGAGCCCACTGCGGCAGCCATCGCCCCACGGCATGGACAAAGGCATGTCCAGGGAACGCAACGTCCTGATTTTTGACCTGGGTGGGGGCACCTTTGACGTGTCCATCCTGACCATCGAGGATGGGATCTTTGAGGTGAAGGCCACGGCTGGAGACACTCACCTGGGCGGGGAGGACTTTGACAACCGCCTGGTTAGTCACTTTGTGGAGGAGTTCAAGAGGAAACACAAGAAGGACATCAGCCAGAACAAGCGGGCTCTGAGGAGGCTGAGGACAGCCTGCGAGAGGGCCAAGAGAACACTGTCCTCCAGCTCCCAGGCCAGCATTGAGATTGACTCCCTCTTTGAGGGCATCGACTTCTACACCTCCATCACCAGGGCTCGTTTTGAGGAGATGTGTTCCGACCTCTTCAGGGGAACCCTGGAGCCTGTGGAGAAAGCCCTCGGGGATGCCAAGATGGACAAGGCCCAAATCCACGACGTCGTCCTGGTCGGAGGCTCCACCCGGATCCCCAAGGTCCAGAAGCTTCTGCAGGACTTTTTCAACGGCCGAGAGCTAAACAAAAGCATCAACCCAGACGAGGCGGTGGCCTACGGCGCTGCCATCCAGGCGGCCATCTTGTCTGGCGACAAGTCTGAGAACGTCCAGGACCTGCTGCTGCTGGATGTGGCTCCCCTGTCCCTGGGCATCGAAACCGCCGGAGGGGTCATGACCGCCCTGATCAAACGCAACACCACCATCCCATCCAAACAGACCCAGACCTTCACCACTTACTCCGACAACCAGCCCGGGGTCATGATCCAGGTCTATGAGGGAGAGAGAGCCATGACCAAGGACAACAACCTCCTGGGGAAGTTTGAGCTCTCTGGGATCCCCCCTGCCCCACGAGGAGTCCCTCAGATCGAGGTGACCTTTGACATCGACGCCAACGGCATTCTGAACGTATCAGCGGTGGACAAGAGTACGGGCAAAGAGAACAAGATCACCATCACCAACGACAAGGGCCGGCTCAGCAAAGAGGATATTGAGAGGATGGTGCAGGACGCTGACAAATACAAAGCTGAGGATGAAGCACAGAGGGAGAAGATAGCAGCCAAGAACTCCCTGGAGTCGTACGCCTTCAATATGAAGAGCAGCGTGGAGGACGACAACATGAAAGGCAAGATCAGCGAGGAGGACAAAAAGAAAGTGGTGGACAGGTGCGACCAGACCATTTCCTGGTTGGAGAACAACCAGCTGGGTGACAAAGAGGAGTATGAGCATCAGCTAAAGGAGCTGGAGAAAGTATGCCAGCCTATAATTACCAAGCTGTACCAGCAGGGAGGGATGCCCACAGGTTGCTGTGGAGATCAGGCACGGACCAGCTCTGGTGCCAGCTCCCAAGGCCCAACCATTGAAGAGGTTGACTGAAGTGAGGGACTTGTATAAAGGACTTTTCAAAATGCATTAGTATCACTGCATACAATTTGCAATTCAGGAAAAACGTTGTACTTATACTTATTTCTACTGGTTAAAATGTTAATGCATTTTTATGGCTCAGTGCTATTTCGGAAGTGCTCTATATATTTATTGGTTGTACTGTAAAGATGACACTAGATAAACATACTGAAAGATAAAAGAAAACACACTGTAAATCTGTTGTTTCATACCATATTGCATTGCTGGACATTGCAAATAAAATGTATTTAAATATGTTTCTAGGTCAGTTGGCTGTTTTCTTGAATTCCTTCTCATCATAACGCATTCAGTATTCACATTTTTATAATAGTTTTTTACACAATACCATGAAATATTGTAAACAAAACTTTCATTGATGACTAAACCACCAGAGATAGGAGAACAAGTGAAGACACCCTAATGGCCCCAATGTTTAGTTTATCTACTCTTTATTCTGCGATAACATATGATACAATCACTATGATCCTTCTTGGAAAAAGAGGCACAAATTCAATTCTGGCACATAGAAAAAAAACAATTACATGTCACATTTTTCCTTTGTGCTAATTGGTGTCAAGCTCAGAGAACCAACTACTGTATAATTATTTGATTTTGAAGTATTTAAACTGGACCTGACAGCATTTGAACTACTTTGCAGATATGAAACAAACGGACAATCATAATATCAGTAAAACATATCAAATTCCCAGTTTATGCTTCAAAACCAACTTTATAAGAGGTTTTAAAAATAGGTTCTATTTGACTCAAAATTCCATGTTGTACAGTAAGGCATTGTTGGCAGAATAGATTGATGCAGTTCAATGCATGATTAATATAATTCACCAATACATTTCTTGGTAGTCCAAATAATATTTTGATCAGGTTGTAAATTATGGCTGGCCTAGTACATTGTTTGCTGCCGCCACCCATTCGGGATGCAGTGTTTCAGTTTCAATGACTTGATATTTTGAACAAAAAAACGGACGACTGTAAATAAGGCTGGGAATGTCAATACAATGCAACTATAAGGTGTTATATTATGCATATCTGCAAGCGTAGCAGCAAAGGCTGGACAAATTCTTTATCTATTTTGTTTAAAAACGTTAAGATGCTATAAACAGCATATGTACATAAGTGGACATTATAAAGGGCTATATTTTTTCTAATAAAACAATGGCCAGTTTAGTCACAGTTACACGTTGTTGTGTAAAAGAAATAGCCTATGTCTGGCGAATTCATTGGGTACATTGACTTCAATAATTCAAAACCTAGGAGCCTCGTGGTTCTCACCCCATTCCATAGACTTACACAATGCCCGAGGATCCCAACAGGTCCCTCAGGCGCGACGTCCCCTGAAGGCCCATTTTGCTAACCGCCGCCTGCTAGCTATCTATAGCATATTGGACTGTTAGCTGATCCACCGGCCAGTTTCTTGGACCACGATGCCAATTTTGCCAATTGGACTTGGACCCCTCTGATACTTGGAACCCTACAAATTCCACGACTGGTCTATCGACGTTACTGCACGAGGAGGCAAAAACAGACTTTTCCCCCATCGCGACGTCCCTCTAAGGCCTATATGCTAGCTTGCTAGCCCCAGCCTGCTAACTGCTAGCTTGCTAGCACCGGCCTGCTAACTGTCTGAATCGCCGTGTCCCCAGCCAGCCCAACCACTCACTGGACCCATACGATCACTTGGCTACGCATGCCTCTCCCTAATATCAATATCAATATGCCTTGTCCATTACTGTCCTGGTTAGTGAGTACTGTCTTATTTCACTGTAGAGCCTATAGCCCTGCTCAATATGCCTTAACCTTAACCAACCATGTTGTTCCACCTCCCACATGTGCGATGACATCACCTGGTTTAAAAGTCTCTAGAGACTATATCTCTCTTCATTTCTCAATGCCTAGGATGTCTTAGCCGTGTCTGAATCCTAGCTAAGGAAAACCACCAAAAACGCTGAAATTTCCATCCCTAACTATAACATTTTCCGCCAAGATAGAACAGCCAAAGGGGGCGGTGTTGCAATCTACTGCAGAGATAGCCTGCAGAGTTCTATCTTATTATCAAGGTCTGTACTAAAACAATTCAAGCTTCTACTTCTAAAAATGTACCTTTCCGGAAACAAGTCTCTCACTGTTGCCGCTTGCTATAGACCACCCTCTGCCCCCAGCTGTGCCCTGGACACCATATGTGAATTGATTGCCCCCCATCTATCTTCTGAACTCGTGCTGCTAGGTGACCTAAACGGGGACATCCTTAACACCCTGGCCATCCTACAATCTAAGCTTGATGCCCTCAATCTCACACAAATTATCAATGAACCTACCAGGTACAACCCCAAATCCGTAAACACGGGCACCCTCATAGATATCATCCTAACTAACTCGCCCTCCAAATACACCACAGCTGTTCTCAACCAAGAACTCAACGATCACTGCCTCATTGCCTGCATCCTTAATGGGTCTGCGGTCAAACGACCACCCCTCATCACTGTCAAACGCTCCCTATAACACTTCTGCGAACAGGCCTTTCTAATTGACCTGGCCGGGGTATCCTGGAATGACATTGACCTCATCCCGTCTGCAGAGGATGCCTGGTTATTCTTAAATAAGCACGCTCCATTCAAAAAAATGTAGAACTAGGAATAGATATAGCACTTGGTTCCCTCCAGACCTGTCTGCCCTTACCTCTCTTATCCTACCTCATTTGCACATGCTGTATATAGATTTTTCTACTGTATTATTGATTGTATGTTTTTTTATTCCATGTGTAACTCTGTGTTGTTGTATGTGTCGAACTGCTTTTCTTTATCTTGGCAGGTCGCAGATGCAAATGAGAACTTGTTCTCAACTAGCCTACCTGGTTAAATAAAGGTGAAATAAAAAATAAATAATAATAATAATAATAATTTGGACTACACCTGGAGGACATCCTCCAACCTATCAGAGCTCTTGCAGTAAGAACTTACACGTTTTCCATCCAAAGGATCTGATAATTAATTTAGTACTGAAAGCATAAGCTACAGCTAGCCAGCACTGCAGTGCATAAAGTGTAGTGAGTAGTTGACTCAAAGAGAGAAAGGCAATAGTTGAAGCAGCATAGAGAGAGAGAGAGAGAGAGCTAGCTATTTTTAATTTTATTTTTAATTAATCTTAGTCTACCTTTCACTTAGCTATTGCAGCTAATTTAGCCTACCCAAAGAACCTGACTCAAACAGAGAGGAATGCTATTTATGTTAGCTAGCTGGCTAAGGCTATCCAACACTGCAACTCCTCCAAGTCAATGTAAGCTTTTGGTTTTATAAATGTATTGACACCGGGGCCCGCGGGTTTACCTGCTAAACTACTTGCTGTACAGTGTAATGCGTGATTGTACACTTGGGATTGGATTGTGGGTTTACTAATGTGTTGGTTCCATTTTGTTTTGTTTTACTATAACCATAATATGGTGACGATGTAGGTTGTGTAGCGGTTAGTGGTTATGGTGTGAAGGTTTGGCATGGAGAGGTTTTTGTGCCTAGTCACAGATAGCTGTTGTGTTGTGTACTGAAGTCCACAAGTGAAGGGAAAAGGTGAGAGGAGGAAAGCTTGTAGATGTGAGAAGGAATTTTACAACAAGTAAAGTCATAATGCTCTATGTGGCTGCTATGAAATTGAACTGTGTGTGTGGGTGATCAGGGGTGTATTCATTCTGACGATTATGTTGCAAAATGTGTCTTAAACGAAACAAAATGGGGCGGGACCTACCTGAATTTGTCCAATAGAAACTTTCGAAACGTTTTGCAACTGTTTGGACTAAAGATTACACCCCAGATCAGCTAGATGCAGGCAAGAGTGTGCAAGGCGGTATTGAATGTGCCTGTCACCTTGATCACTCCAATTTGTCTCTCGACCTGTACACCTACGGTATAAACTTTCATTTCTAGGCTATAGGTTGTAGCAATCTCTTGATTGGTATAGGACAAATTTGAGTATCATGTAGTAGCCTAAACCTATTGATGTTACTTTGAGCTGGGTGAAAGGGAATATGAATGACAGTCATCCAATATGCTGTAATCGAACTACGGCCATGATAATAAAATCAAATCAAAATCAAATCAAATTTATTTATATAGCCCTTCGTACATCAGCTGATATCTCAAAGTGCTGTACAGAAACCCAGCCTAAAACCCCAAACAGCAAGCAATGCATGTGAAAGAAGCACGGTGGCTAGGAAAAACTCCCTAGGAAAAACTCCCTAGAAAGGCCAAAAACCTAGGAAGAAACCCAGAGAGGAACCAGGCTATGAGGGGTGGCCAGTCCTCTTCTGGCTGTGCCGGGTGGATATTATAACAGAACATGGTCAAGATGGTAAAATGTTCATAAATGACCAGCATGGTCAAATAATAATAATCATAGTAGTTGTCGAGGGTGCAACAAGCACGTCCGGTGAACAGGTCAGGGTTCCATAGCCGCAGGCAGAACAGTTGAAACTGGAGCAGCAGCACGGCCAGGTGGACTGGGGACAGCAAGGAGTCATCATGCCAGGTAGTCCTGAGGCATGGTCCTAGGGCTCAGGTCCTCCGAGAGAGAGAAAGAAAGACAGAGAGAAAGAGAGAATTAGAGAGAGCATATTTAAATTCACACAGGACACCGGATAAGACAAGAGAAATACTCCAGATGTAACAGACTGACCCTAGCCCCCCGACACATAAACTACTGCAGCATAAATACTGGAGGCTGAGACAGGAGGGATCAGAAGACACTGTGGCCCCATCCGATGATACCCCCGGACAGGGCCAAACAGGCAGGATATAACCCCACCAACTTTGCCAAAGCACAGCCCCCACACCACTAGAGGGATGTCTCCAACCACCAACTTACCGTCCAAAGACAAGGCCGAGTATAGCCCACAAAGATCTCCGCCACAGCACAACCCAAGGGGGGGGGGGGGCGCCTCCATAATCTTGAACGGCACCAACCGGCCCTGCTGCGTATATAGTGTGAAGTGTGTCCTCATTTAGTAGTTGCATTGTACTGCGGTGCTGTGCGGTATGGTAAGGCAACTTAAAGTGCGTGAAATCATAGTATTTTACTGTCAGCCTTTGTTGCCATTAATGCTCATTTGGACCACCAGAGGGAATCTTGGAGCACATCTACTCTCATAAGTATCCAGGGCTGAATAGGGCTGAATAAATAAGGTATTTCTGTTTTTATTTTGAATAAATATGCAACAATTTAAAAAAAACTGTTTTTGCTTTGTCATTATGAGGTATTGTGTGTTGATTGATGATGAAAAATAATAATTTCATACATTTTTCGAATAAGGCTGTAAAGTAATAAAATGTGGAAAAAGTCAAGGGGTCTGAATACTTTCCGAATGCAATGTATATTAGCAAATACTTTAGCTACCATTTGTGTTTTTTGTAATTAAAATTCACAGGAGAATGTCACAAGCAGTTCACATTTGCTTAGCATGAACAAGATATCCCCATGATGGTAAGCAAATGTGAACTGATAGACCATCAGTAATGAAAAGGCTAGACTAGAATGGTATAGAACAGAATAGCATTGACTAGAATACAATAGAGAAGGATTAGCCGGCGTGTTCATCATTTGTCTTTCATTTAACAATTAATACTGGATAGCTTAAATATTCTGGCTTTAATAGAAAAAAATGATCTTCCCAGGAGGCACATTAACTTGTGGTGAGTTGCACATACCACCTGTGCAGTAGGCACTCAATTCTCTTACAATACATGTCTATTATTCATTAGTGAGAAAATGTTTATAGACTGACATCTCGTGAACTGTTGAGGAACTGCAGTGTAGCCTATAGACTGAAATGTCGACTGAATAAGGTTGAACCGGATGCTGTTTCATTTGTGTGTAAATTTGAATCATTAACGGTTTTTGATCGTTTTAATCAATACAAATAATGGTTTCACTATTAGTGTGCTGTGTGTGTGCGTTCTGGACAGTTCTCCGCGCCTCCCGAACGCTCTGGAAGAACGAGAACTTTCATTTGCTGTGCTTCCAATGCATACGCCTCGCAGCCTGCGTCATTGCACAGGATTGCTGCGCTCTCATGAGCAATGTAGTCGGAAAGTTCGAGAAATGGCTAGAAATCATGAGTGATATTTTTTAGGCAATGGGGATGGTATATATTCTGGTGAAGTACATTCAGATTCAAACATCGACTCAACGAGAAAGAAAGCAAGAAAAGAGAAGAGACACTTTCAACAGACCTCTACATTCATAAACTGTAAGTAAAGGGAAATTAATTCAGTACCCTATTTTCATAATGGCTGTGAGTTATGAACTTGATAGAATAAAAAATGATGCTATGTTGGTTGTGTGGACATAGCCGATTTAGCTGTAACATTATGCCAGAATATTTGGTTATCTAATGAAGAAATAATATTCTAAAGATAGAATATTATAATAACATGTATTATGTTATTTAATTGGACAGACTAGGCCTACATTCCTTTTTTTGTAGCATATTATTATTTTATTATAAATACTTATTTCTTCATTTTAAGAAAATCTGCTCTAATTCTGTGAAGATAACACAATATTATTCAGGAGTGTTCATAGAAAAAAATGTAGGCCTGTTGTGAAAAGAGTTTCTATGTAATAGATTAACAGAAATGATTGTGTCTGCCATTGTCTTTGTTAAACCCCACTGAATATGTGCCTGGGCAGTATTAGTGTATAACACTAATATATATATATATATATATAAAACACTAATATAACACAAACATTGACAACAGTGTTGTTTTCAGACCTGGGTTCAAATGCTTATTATTGTTTTTCAAGGACATTAAAATACCAGTACATTTTGAAATATAAGTAGTTGAATATTGGAATGTGTTTGGAAATACATTTGGAAAGTATTACCATGTATTTGAAAATACTGAAATACACAGACAAGTGTATTTTAAAATTAAAATATGTAAATATTCCATTCATTTCAACCCAGGATTGTTTGTTTCTAGTTGCATTTGAGATGTATTTGGAGACAAGTATTTGAAAATAGTTTCACATAGTATTTTTTTATTTTTATTATTAGAAAATACTTTCAAATACTTTAAATAGAAGTGGCTACATTATTTGAAAATATTCAAATACATAGAAAATCAGAATTACAAATACTTAAATACGCATGTATTTGAACCCAGGTCAGGTTGTTATTCAAGTATATTTAGGTTGAAATCTCTGTTGGTGGAGATTGACATTACTTGCAGCTAGGTTTTCGTAGAATAATATCAATTTCTAAAATATTATTTCATTAATTTGTAGGCAACTAACTCCAAACCATCAAGATGTCATCAGCTAAAGGCCCGTCTATCGGCATTGACCTGGGCACCACCTACTCCTGTGTGGGGGTGTTCCAGCATGGCAAAGTGGAGATCATCGCCAACGACCAGGGCAACAGGACCACACCCAGCTATGTGGCCTTCACAGACACCGAGAGACTCATCGGAGACGCAGCAAAGAACCAGGTGGCCATGAACCCCAACAACACCGTTTTTGACGCCAAACGCCTGATTGGCCGAAAGTTCAACGATCAGGTCGTGCAAGCCGACATGAAGCACTGGCCCTTCAAGGTGGTCAGCGACGGAGGAAAGCCTAAAGTTCAGGTAGATTACAAAGGTGAGAACAAATCCTTCAACCCAGAGGAGATCTCCTCCATGGTCCTGGTGAAGATGAGGGAGATCGCTGAGGCTTACCTGGGCCAGAAGGTGTCCAATGCAGTCATCACAGTCCCTGCCTACTTCAACGATTCACAGAGACAGGCCACTAAGGACGCTGGAGTGATCGCTGGGCTGAATGTGCTGAGAATCATCAACGAGCCCACTGCGGCAGCCATCGCCTACGGCATGGACAAAGGCATGTCCAGAGAACGCAACGTCCTGATTTTTGACCTGGGTGGGGGCACCTTTGACGTGTCCATCCTGACCATCGAGGATGGGATCTTTGAGGTGAAGGCCACGGCTGGAGACACTCACCTGGGCGGGGAGGACTTTGACAACCGCCTGGTTAGTCACTTTGTGGAGGAGTTCAAGAGGAAACACAAGAAGGACATCAGCCAGAACAAGCGGGCTCTGAGGAGGCTGAGGACAGCCTGCGAGAGGGCCAAGAGAACACTGTCCTCCAGCTCCCAGGCCAGCATTGAGATTGACTCCCTCTTTGAGGGCATCGACTTCTACACCTCCATCACCAGGGCTCGTTTTGAGGAGATGTGTTCCGACCTCTTCAGGGGAACCCTGGAGCCTGTGGAGAAAGCCCTCGGGGATGCCAAGATGGACAAGGCCCAAATCCACGACGTCGTCCTGGTCGGAGGCTCCACCCGGATCCCCAAGGTCCAGAAGCTCCTGCAGGACTTTTTCAACGGCCGAGAGCTAAACAAGAGCATCAACCCAGACGAGGCGGTGGCCTACGGCGCTGCCATCCAGGCGGCCATCTTGTCTGGCGACAAGTCTGAGAACGTCCAGGACCTGCTGCTGCTGGATGTGGCTCCCCTGTCCCTGGGCATCGAAACCGCCGGAGGGGTCATGACCGCCCTGATCAAACGCAACACCACCATCCCATCCAAACAGACCCAGACCTTCACCACTTACTCCGACAACCAGCCCGGGGTCATGATCCAGGTCTATGAGGGAGAGAGAGCCATGACCAAGGACAACAACCTCCTGGGGAAGTTTGAGCTCTCTGGGATCCCCCCTGCCCCACGAGGAGTCCCTCAGATCGAGGTGACCTTTGACATCGACGCCAACGGCATTCTGAACGTATCAGCGGTGGACAAGAGTACGGGCAAAGAGAACAAGATCACCATCACCAACGACAAGGGCCGGCTCAGCAAAGAGGATATTGAGAGGATGGTGCAGGACGCTGACAAATACAAAGCTGAGGATGAAGCACAGAGGGAGAAGATAGCAGCCAAGAACTCCCTGGAGTCGTACGCCTTCAATATGAAGAGCAGCGTGGAGGACGACAACATGAAAGGCAAGATCAGCGAGGAGGACAAAAAGAAAGTGGTGGACAGGTGCGACCAGACCATTTCCTGGTTGGAGAACAACCAGCTGGGTGACAAAGAGGAGTATGAGCATCAGCTAAAGGAGCTGGAGAAAGTATGCCAGCCTATAATTACCAAGCTGTACCAGCAGGGAGGGATGCCCACAGGTTGCTGTGGAGATCAGGCACGGACCAGCTCTGGTGCCAGCTCCCAAGGCCCAACCATTGAAGAGGTTGACTGAAGTGAGGGACTTGTATAAAGGACTTTTCAAAATGCATTAGTATCACTGCATACAATTTGCAATTCAGGAAAAACGTTGTACTTATACTTATTTCTACTGGTTAAAATGTTAATGCATTTTTATGGCTCAGTGCTATTTCGGAAGTGCTCTATATATTTATTGGTTGTACTGTAAAGATGACACTAGATAAACATACTGAAAGATAAAAGAAAACACACTGTAAATCTGTTGTTTCATACCATATTGCATTGCTGGACATTGCAAATAAAATGTATTTAAATATGTTTCTAGGTCAGTTGGCTGTTTTCTTGAATTCCTTCTCATCATAACGCATTCAGTATTCACATTTTTATAATAGTTTTTTACACAATACCATGAAATATTGTAAACAAAACTTTCATTGATGACTAAACCACCAGAGATAGGAGAACAAGTGAAGACACCCTAATGGCCCCAATGTTTAGTTTATCTACTCTTTATTCTGCGATAACATATGATACAATCACTATGATCCTTCTTGGAAAAAGAGGCACAAATTCAATTCTGGCACATAGAAAAAAAACAATTACATGTCACATTTTTCCTTTGTGCTAATTGGTGTCAAGCTCAGAGAACCAACTACTGTATAATTATTTGATTTTGAAGTATTTAAACTGGACCTGACAGCATTTGAACTACTTTGCAGATATGAAACAAACGGACAATCATAATATCAGTAAAACATATCAAATTCCCAGTTTATGCTTCAAAACCAACTTTATAAGAGGTTTTAAAAATAGGTTCTATTTGACTCAAAATTCCATGTTGTACAGTAAGGCATTGTTGGCAGAATAGATTGATGCAGTTCAATGCATGATTAATATAATTCACCAATACATTTCTTGGTAGTCCAAATAATATTTTGATCAGGTTGTAAATTATGGCTGGCCTAGTACATTGTTTGCTGCCGCCACCCATTCGGGATGCAGTGTTTCAGTTTCAATGACTTGATATTTTGAACAAAAAAACGGACGACTGTAAATAAGGCTGGGAATGTCAATACAATGCAACTATAAGGTGTTATATTATGCATATCTGCAAGCGTAGCAGCAAAGGCTGGACAAATTCTTTATCTATTTTGTTTAAAAACGTTAAGATGCTATAAACAGCATATGTACATAAGTGGACATTATAAAGGGCTATATTTTTTCTAATAAAACAATGGCCAGTTTAGTCACAGTTACACGTTGTTGTGTAAAAGAAATAGCCTATGTCTGGCGAATTCATTGGGTACATTGACTTCAATAATTCAAAACCTAGGAGCCTCGTGGTTCTCACCCCATTCCATAGACTTACACAATGCCCGAGGATCCCAACAGGTCCCTCAGGCGCGACGTCCCCTGAAGGCCCATTTTGCTAACCGCCGCCTGCTAGCTATCTATAGCATATTGGACTGTTAGCTGATCCACCGGCCAGTTTCTTGGACCACGATGCCAATTTTGCCAATTGGACTTGGACCCCTCTGATACTTGGAACCCTACAAATTCCACGACTGGTCTATCGACGTTACTGCACGAGGAGGCAAAAACAGACTTTTCCCCCATCGCGACGTCCCTCTAAGGCCTATATGCTAGCTTGCTAGCCCCAGCCTGCTAACTGCTAGCTTGCTAGCACCGGCCTGCTAACTGTCTGAATCGCCGTGTCCCCAGCCAGCCCAACCACTCACTGGACCCATACGATCACTTGGCTACGCATGCCTCTCCCTAATATCAATATCAATATGCCTTGTCCATTACTGTCCTGGTTAGTGAGTACTGTCTTATTTCACTGTAGAGCCTATAGCCCTGCTCAATATGCCTTAACCTTAACCAACCATGTTGTTCCACCTCCCACATGTGCGATGACATCACCTGGTTTAAAAGTCTCTAGAGACTATATCTCTCTTCATTTCTCAATGCCTAGGATGTCTTAGCCGTGTCTGAATCCTAGCTAAGGAAAACCACCAAAAACGCTGAAATTTCCATCCCTAACTATAACATTTTCCGCCAAGATAGAACAGCCAAAGGGGGCGGTGTTGCAATCTACTGCAGAGATAGCCTGCAGAGTTCTATCTTATTATCAAGGTCTGTACTAAAACAATTCAAGCTTCTACTTCTAAAAATGTACCTTTCCGGAAACAAGTCTCTCACTGTTGCCGCTTGCTATAGACCACCCTCTGCCCCCAGCTGTGCCCTGGACACCATATGTGAATTGATTGCCCCCCATCTATCTTCTGAACTCGTGCTGCTAGGTGACCTAAACGGGGACATCCTTAACACCCTGGCCATCCTACAATCTAAGCTTGATGCCCTCAATCTCACACAAATTATCAATGAACCTACCAGGTACAACCCCAAATCCGTAAACACGGGCACCCTCATAGATATCATCCTAACTAACTCGCCCTCCAAATACACCACAGCTGTTCTCAACCAAGAACTCAACGATCACTGCCTCATTGCCTGCATCCTTAATGGATCTGCGGTCAAACGACCACCCCTCATCACTGTCAAACGCTCCCTATAACACTTCTGCGAACAGGCCTTTCTAATTGACCTGGCCGGGGTATCCTGGAATGACATTGACCTCATCCCGTCTGCAGAGGATGCCTGGTTATTCTTAAATAAGCACGCTCCATTCAAAAAAATGTAGAACTAGGAATAGATATAGCACTTGGTTCCCTCCAGACCTGTCTGCCCTTACCTCTCTTATCCTACCTCATTTGCACATGCTGTATATAGATTTTTCTACTGTATTATTGATTGTATGTTTTTTTATTCCATGTGTAACTCTGTGTTGTTGTATGTGTCGAACTGCTTTTCTTTATCTTGGCAGGTCGCAGATGCAAATGAGAACTTGTTCTCAACTAGCCTACCTGGTTAAATAAAGGTGAAATAAAAAATAAATAATAATAATAATAATAATTTGGACTACACCTGGAGGACATCCTCCAACCTATCAGAGCTCTTGCAGTAAGAACTTACACGTTTTCCATCCAAAGGATCTGATAATTAATTTAGTACTGAAAGCATAAGCTACAGCTAGCCAGCACTGCAGTGCATAAAGTGTAGTGAGTAGTTGACTCAAAGAGAGAAAGGCAATAGTTGAAGCAGCATAGAGAGAGAGAGAGAGAGCTAGCTATTTTTAATTTTATTTTTAATTAATCTTAGTCTACCTTTCACTTAGCTATTGCAGCTAATTTAGCCTACCCAAAGAACCTGACTCAAACAGAGAGGAATGCTATTTATGTTAGCTAGCTGGCTAAGGCTATCCAACACTGCAACTCCTCCAAGTCAATGTAAGCTTTTGGTTTTATAAATGTATTGACACCGGGGCCCGCGGGTTTACCTGCTAAACTACTTGCTGTACAGTGTAATGCGTGATTGTACACTTGGGATTGGATTGTGGGTTTACTAATGTGTTGGTTCCATTTTGTTTTGTTTTACTATAACCATAATATGGTGACGATGTAGGTTGTGTAGCGGTTAGTGGTTATGGTGTGAAGGTTTGGCATGGAGAGGTTTTTGTGCCTAGTCACAGATAGCTGTTGTGTTGTGTACTGAAGTCCACAAGTGAAGGGAAAAGGTGAGAGGAGGAAAGCTTGTAGATGTGAGAAGGAATTTTACAACAAGTAAAGTCATAATGCTCTATGTGGCTGCTATGAAATTGAACTGTGTGTGTGGGTGATCAGGGGTGTATTCATTCTGACGATTATGTTGCAAAATGTGTCTTAAACGAAACGAAATGGGGCGGGACCTACCTGAATTTGTCCAATAGAAACTTTCGAAACGTTTTGCAACTGTTTGGACTAAAGATTACACCCCAGATCAGCTAGATGCAGGCAAGAGTGTGCAAGGCGGTATTGAATGTGCCTGTCACCTTGATCACTCCAATTTGTCTCTCGACCTGTACACCTACGGTATAAACTTTCATTTCTAGGCTATAGGTTGTAGCAATCTCTTGATTGGTATAGGACAAATTTGAGTATCATGTAGTAGCCTAAACCTATTGATGTTACTTTGAGCTGGGTGAAAGGGAATATGAATGACAGTCATCCAATATGCTGTAATCGAACTACGGCCATGATAATAAAATCAAATCAAAATCAAATCAAATTTATTTATATAGCCCTTCGTACATCAGCTGATATCTCAAAGTGCTGTACAGAAACCCAGCCTAAAACCCCAAACAGCAAGCAATGCATGTGAAAGAAGCACGGTGGCTAGGAAAAACTCCCTAGGAAAAACTCCCTAGAAAGGCCAAAAACCTAGGAAGAAACCCAGAGAGGAACCAGGCTATGAGGGGTGGCCAGTCCTCTTCTGGCTGTGCCGGGTGGATATTATAACAGAACATGGTCAAGATGGTAAAATGTTCATAAATGACCAGCATGGTCAAATAATAATAATCATAGTAGTTGTCGAGGGTGCAACAAGCACGTCCGGTGAACAGGTCAGGGTTCCATAGCCGCAGGCAGAACAGTTGAAACTGGAGCAGCAGCACGGCCAGGTGGACTGGGGACAGCAAGGAGTCATCATGCCAGGTAGTCCTGAGGCATGGTCCTAGGGCTCAGGTCCTCCGAGAGAGAGAAAGAAAGACAGAGAGAAAGAGAGAATTAGAGAGAGCATATTTAAATTCACACAGGACACCGGATAAGACAAGAGAAATACTCCAGATGTAACAGACTGACCCTAGCCCCCCGACACATAAACTACTGCAGCATAAATACTGGAGGCTGAGACAGGAGGGATCAGAAGACACTGTGGCCCCATCCGATGATACCCCCGGACAGGGCCAAACAGGCAGGATATAACCCCACCAACTTTGCCAAAGCACAGCCCCCACACCACTAGAGGGATGTCTCCAACTACCTGCTTACCGTCCAAAGACAAGGCCGAGTATAGCCCACAAAGATCTCCGCCACAGCACAACCCAAGGGGGGGGGGGGGCGCCTCCATAATCTTGAACGGCACCAACCGGCCCTGCTGCGTATATAGTGTGAAGTGTGTCCTCATTTAGTAGTTGCATTGTACTGCGGTGCTGTGCGGTATGGTAAGGCAACTTAAAGTGCGTGAAATCATAGTATTTTACTGTCAGCCTTTGTTGCCATTAATGCTCATTTGGACCACCAGAGGGAATCTTGGAGCACATCTACTCTCATAAGTATCCAGGGCTGAATAGGGCTGAATAAATAAGGTATTTCTGTTTTTATTTTGAATAAATATGCAACAATTTAAAAAAAACTGTTTTTGCTTTGTCATTATGAGGTATTGTGTGTTGATTGATGATGAAAAATAATAATTTCATACATTTTTCGAATAAGGCTGTAAAGTAATAAAATGTGGAAAAAGTCAAGGGGTCTGAATACTTTCCGAATGCAATGTATATTAGCAAATACTTTAGCTACCATTTGTGTTTTTTGTAATTAAAATTCACAGGAGAATGTCACAAGCAGTTCACATTTGCTTAGCATGAACAAGATATCCCCATGATGGTAAGCAAATGTGAACTGATAGACCATCAGTAATGAAAAGGCTAGACTAGAATGGTATAGAACAGAATAGCATTGACTAGAATACAATAGAGAAGGATTAGCCGGCGTGTTCATCATTTGTCTTTCATTTAACAATTAATACTGGATAGCTTAAATATTCTGGCTTTAATAGAAAAAAATGATCTTCCCAGGAGGCACATTAACTTGTGGTGAGTTGCACATACCACCTGTGCAGTAGGCACTCAATTCTCTTACAATACATGTCTATTATTCATTAGTGAGAAAATGTTTATAGACTGACATCTCGTGAACTGTTGAGGAACTGCAGTGTAGCCTATAGACTGAAATGTCGACTGAATAAGGTTGAACCGGATGCTGTTTCATTTGTGTGTAAATTTGAATCATTAACGGTTTTTGATCGTTTTAATCAATACAAATAATGGTTTCACTATTAGTGTGCTGTGTGTGTGCGTTCTGGACAGTTCTCCGCGCCTCCCGAACGCTCTGGAAGAACGAGAACTTTCATTTGCTGTGCTTCCAATGCATACGCCTCGCAGCCTGCGTCATTGCACAGGATTGCTGCGCTCTCATGAGCAATGTAGTCGGAAAGTTCGAGAAATGGCTAGAAATCATGAGTGATATTTTTTAGGCAATGGGGATGGTATATATTCTGGTGAAGTACATTCAGATTCAAACATCGACTCAACGAGAAAGAAAGCAAGAAAAGAGAAGAGACACTTTCAACAGACCTCTACATTCATAAACTGTAAGTAAAGGGAAATTAATTCAGTACCCTATTTTCATAATGGCTGTGAGTTATGAACTTGATAGAATAAAAAATGATGCTATGTTGGTTGTGTGGACATAGCCGATTTAGCTGTAACATTATGCCAGAATATTTGGTTATCTAATGAAGAAATAATATTCTAAAGATAGAATATTATAATAACATTTATTATGTTATTTAATTGGACAGACTAGGCCTACATTCCTTTTTTTGTAGCATATTATTATTTTATTATAAATACTTATTTCTTCATTTTAAGAAAATCTGCTCTAATTCTGTGAAGATAACACAATATTATTCAGGAGTGTTCATAGAAAAAAATGTAGGCCTGTTGTGAAAAGAGTTTCTATGTAATAGATTAGCAGAAATGATTGTGTCTGCCATTGTCTTTGTTAAACCCCACTGAATATGTGCCTGGCCAGTATTAGTGTATAACACTAATATATATATATATATATATATATATATATATATATATATATATATATATATATATATATATATATATATATATATATATATATATAAAACACTAATATAACACAAACATTGACAACAGTGTTGTTTTCAGACCTGGGTTCAAATGCTTATTATTGTTTTTCAAGGACATTAAAATACCAGTACATTTTGAAATATAAGTAGTTGAATATTGGAATGTGTTTGGAAATACATTTGGAAAGTATTACCATGTATTTGAAAATACTGAAATACACAGACAAGTGTATTTTAAAATTAAAATATGTAAATATTCCATTCATTTCAACCCAGGACTGTTTGTTTCTAGTTGCATTTGAGATGTATTTGGAGACAAGTATTTGAAAATAGTTTCACATAGTATTTTTTTATTTTTATTATTAGAAAATACTTTCAAATACTTTAAATAGAAGTGGCTACATTATTTGAAAATATTCAAATACATAGAAAATCAGAATTACAAATACTTAAATACGCATGTATTTGAACCCAGGTCAGGTTGTTATTCAAGTATATTTAGGTTGAAATCTCTGTTGGTGGAGATTGACATTACTTGCAGCTAGGTTTTCGTAGAATAATATCAATTTCTAAAATATTATTTCATTAATTTGTAGGCAACTAACTCCAAACCATCAAGATGTCATCAGCTAAAGGCCCGTCTATCGGCATTGACCTGGGCACCACCTACTCCTGTGTGGGGGTGTTCCAGCATGGCAAAGTGGAGATCATCGCCAACGACCAGGGCAACAGGACCACACCCAGCTATGTGGCCTTCACAGACACCGAGAGACTCATCGGAGACGCAGCAAAGAACCAGGTGGCCATGAACCCCAACAACACCGTTTTTGACGCCAAACGCCTGATTGGCCGAAAGTTCAACGATCAGGTCGTGCAAGCCGACATGAAGCACTGGCCCTTCAAGGTGGTCAGCGACGGAGGAAAGCCTAAAGTTCAGGTAGATTACAAAGGTGAGAACAAATCCTTCAACCCAGAGGAGATCTCCTCCATGGTCCTGGTGAAGATGAGGGAGATCGCTGAGGCTTACCTGGGCCAGAAGGTGTCCAATGCAGTCATCACAGTCCCTGCCTACTTCAACGATTCACAGAGACAGGCCACTAAGGACGCTGGAGTGATCGCTGGGCTGAATGTGCTGAGA
This sequence comes from Salmo salar, assembly GCF_965601325.2. Taxonomy (NCBI): domain Eukaryota; kingdom Metazoa; phylum Chordata; class Actinopteri; order Salmoniformes; family Salmonidae; genus Salmo; species Salmo salar. The sequence continues at coordinate 44,636,321 of NC_138296.1, forward strand.
ATCATCAACGAGCCCACTGCGGCAGCCATCGCCTACGGCATGGACAAAGGCATGTCCAGGGAACGCAACGTCCTGATTTTTGACCTGGGTGGGGGCACCTTTGACGTGTCCATCCTGACCATCGAGGATGGGATCTTTGAGGTGAAGGCCACGGCTGGAGACACTCACCTGGGCGGGGAGGACTTTGACAACCGCCTGGTTAGTCACTTTGTGGAGGAGTTCAAGAGGAAACACAAGAAGGACATCAGCCAGAACAAGCGGGCTCTGAGGAGGCTGAGGACAGCCTGCGAGAGGGCCAAGAGAACACTGTCCTCCAGCTCCCAGGCCAGCATTGAGATTGACTCCCTCTTTGAGGGCATCGACTTCTACACCTCCATCACCAGGGCTCGTTTTGAGGAGATGTGTTCCGACCTCTTCAGGGGAACCCTGGAGCCTGTGGAGAAAGCCCTCGGGGATGCCAAGATGGACAAGGCCCAAATCCACGACGTCGTCCTGGTCGGAGGCTCCACCCGGATCCCCAAGGTCCAGAAGCTCCTGCAGGACTTTTTCAACGGCCGAGAGCTAAACAAGAGCATCAACCCAGACGAGGCGGTGGCCTACGGCGCTGCCATCCAGGCGGCCATCTTGTCTGGCGACAAGTCTGAGAACGTCCAGGACCTGCTGCTGCTGGATGTGGCTCCCCTGTCCCTGGGCATCGAAACCGCCGGAGGGGTCATGACCGCCCTGATCAAACGCAACACCACCATCCCATCCAAACAGACCCAGACCTTCACCACTTACTCCGACAACCAGCCCGGGGTCATGATCCAGGTCTATGAGGGAGAGAGAGCCATGACCAAGGACAACAACCTCCTGGGGAAGTTTGAGCTCTCTGGGATCCCCCCTGCCCCACGAGGAGTCCCTCAGATCGAGGTGACCTTTGACATCGACGCCAACGGCATTCTGAACGTATCAGCGGTGGACAAGAGTACGGGCAAAGAGAACAAGATCACCATCACCAACGACAAGGGCCGGCTCAGCAAAGAGGATATTGAGAGGATGGTGCAGGACGCTGACAAATACAAAGCTGAGGATGAAGCACAGAGGGAGAAGATAGCAGCCAAGAACTCCCTGGAGTCGTACGCCTTCAATATGAAGAGCAGCGTGGAGGACGACAACATGAAAGGCAAGATCAGCGAGGAGGACAAAAAGAAAGTGGTGGACAGGTGCGACCAGACCATTTCCTGGTTGGAGAACAACCAGCTGGGTGACAAAGAGGAGTATGAGCATCAGCTAAAGGAGCTGGAGAAAGTATGCCAGCCTATAATTACCAAGCTGTACCAGCAGGGAGGGATGCCCACAGGTTGCTGTGGAGATCAGGCACGGACCAGCTCTGGTGCCAGCTCCCAAGGCCCAACCATTGAAGAGGTTGACTGAAGTGAGGGACTTGTATAAAGGACTTTTCAAAATGCATTAGTATCACTGCATACAATTTGCTATTCAGGAAAAACGTTGTACTTATACTTATTTCTACTGGTTAAAATGTTAATGCATTTTTATGGCTCAGTGCTATTTAGGAAGTGCTCTATATATTTATTGGTTGTACTGTAAAGATGACACTAGATAAACATACTGAAAGATAAAAGAAAACACACTGTAAATCTGTTGTTTCATACCATATTGCATTGCTGGACATTGCAAATAAAATGTATTTAAATATGTTTCTAGGTCAGTTGGCTGTTTTCTTGAATTCCTTCTCATCATAACACATTCAGTATTCACATTTTTATAATAGTTTTTTACACAATACCATGAAATATTGTAAACAAAACTTTCATTGATGACTAAACCACCAGAGATAGGAGAACAAGTGAAGACACCCTAATGGCCCCAATGTTTAGTTTATCTACTCTTTATTCTGCGATAACATATGATACAATCACTATGATCCTTCTTGGAAAAAGAGGCACAAATTCAATTCTGGCACATAGAAAAAAAACAATTACATGTCACATTTTTCCTTTGTGCTAATTGGTGTCAAGCTCAGAGAACCAACTACTGTATAATTATTTGATTTTGAAGTATTTAAACTGGACCTGACAGCATTTGAACTACTTTGCAGATATGAAACAAACGGACAATCATAATATCAGTAAAACATATCAAATTCCCAGTTTATGCTTCAAAACCAACTTTATAAGAGGTTTTAAAAATAGGTTATATTTGACTCAAAATTCCATGTTGTACAGTAAGGCATTGTTGGCAGAATAGATTGATGCAGTTCAATGCATGATTAATATAATTCACCAATACATTTCTTGGTAGTCCAAATAATATTTTGATCAGGTTGTAAATTATGGCTGGCCTAGTACATTGTTTGCTGCCGCCACCCATTCGGGATGCAGTGTTTCAGTTTCAATGACTTGATATTTTGAACAAAAAAACGGACGACTGTAAATAAGGCTGGGAATGTCAATACAATGCAACTATAAGGTGTTATATTATGCATATCTGCAAGCGTAGCAGCAAAGGCTGGACAAATTCTTTATCTATTTTGTTTAAAAACGTTAAGATGCTATAAACAGCATATGTACATAAGTGGACATTATAAAGGGCTATATTTTTTCTAATAAAACAATGGCCAGTTTAGTCACAGTTACACGTTGTTGTGTAAAAGAAATAGCCTATGTCTGGCGAATTCATTGGGTACATTGACTTCAATAATTCAAAACCTAGGAGCCTCGTGGTTCTCACCCCATTCCATAGACTTACACAATGCCCGAGGATCCCAACAGGTCCCTCAGGCGCGACGTCCCCTGAAGGCCCATTTTGCTAACCGCCGCCTGCTAGCTATCTATAGCATATTGGACTGTTAGCTGATCCACCGGCCAGTTTCTTGGACCACGATGCCAATTTTGCCAATTGGACTTGGACCCCTCTGATACTTGGAACCCTACAAATTCCACGACTGGTCTATCGACGTTACTGCACGAGGAGGCAAAAACAGACTTTTCCCCCATCGCGACGTCCCTCTAAGGCCTATATGCTAGCTTGCTAGCCCCAGCCTGCTAACTGCTAGCTTGCTAGCACCGGCCTGCTAACTGTCTGAATCGCCGTGTCCCCAGCCAGCCCAACCACTCACTGGACCCATACGATCACTTGGCTACGCATGCCTCTCCCTAATATCAATATCAATATGCCTTGTCCATTACTGTCCTGGTTAGTGAGTACTGTCTTATTTCACTGTAGAGCCTATAGCCCTGCTCAATATGCCTTAACCTTAACCAACCATGTTGTTCCACCTCCCACATGTGCGATGACATCACCTGGTTTAAAAGTCTCTAGAGACTATATCTCTCTTCATTTCTCAATGCCTAGGATGTCTTAGCCGTGTCTGAATCCTAGCTAAGGAAAACCACCAAAAACGCTGAAATTTCCATCCCTAACTATAACATTTTCCGCCAAGATAGAACAGCCAAAGGGGGCGGTGTTGCAATCTACTGCAGAGATAGCCTGCAGAGTTCTATCTTATTATCAAGGTCTGTACTAAAACAATTCAAGCTTCTACTTCTAAAAATGTACCTTTCCGGAAACAAGTCTCTCACTGTTGCCGCTTGCTATAGACCACCCTCTGCCCCCAGCTGTGCCCTGGACACCATATGTGAATTGATTGCCCCCCATCTATCTTCTGAACTCGTGCTGCTAGGTGACCTAAACGGGGACATCCTTAACACCCTGGCCATCCTACAATCTAAGCTTGATGCCCTCAATCTCACACAAATTATCAATGAACCTACCAGGTACAACCCCAAATCCGTAAACACGGGCACCCTCATAGATATCATCCTAACTAACTCGCCCTCCAAATACACCACAGCTGTTCTCAACCAAGAACTCAACGATCACTGCCTCATTGCCTGCATCCTTAATGGGTCTGCGGTCAAACGACCACCCCTCATCACTGTCAAACGCTCCCTATAACACTTCTGCGAACAGGCCTTTCTAATTGACCTGGCCGGGGTATCCTGGAATGACATTGACCTCATCCCGTCTGCAGAGGATGCCTGGTTATTCTTAAATAAGCACGCTCCATTCAAAAAAATGTAGAACTAGGAATAGATATAGCACTTGGTTCCCTCCAGACCTGTCTGCCCTTACCTCTCTTATCCTACCTCATTTGCACATGCTGTATATAGATTTTTCTACTGTATTATTGATTGTATGTTTTTTTATTCCATGTGTAACTCTGTGTTGTTGTATGTGTCGAACTGCTTTTCTTTATCTTGGCAGGTCGCAGATGCAAATGAGAACTTGTTCTCAACTAGCCTACCTGGTTAAATAAAGGTGAAATAAAAAATAAATAATAATAATAATAATAATTTGGACTACACCTGGAGGACATCCTCCAACCTATCAGAGCTCTTGCAGTAAGAACTTACACGTTTTCCATCCAAAGGATCTGATAATTAATTTAGTACTGAAAGCATAAGCTACAGCTAGCCAGCACTGCAGTGCATAAAGTGTAGTGAGTAGTTGACTCAAAGAGAGAAAGGCAATAGTTGAAGCAGCATAGAGAGAGAGAGAGAGAGCTAGCTATTTTTAATTTTATTTTTAATTAATCTTAGTCTACCTTTCACTTAGCTATTGCAGCTAATTTAGCCTACCCAAAGAACCTGACTCAAACAGAGAGGAATGCTATTTATGTTAGCTAGCTGGCTAAGGCTATCCAACACTGCAACTCCTCCAAGTCAATGTAAGCTTTTGGTTTTATAAATGTATTGACACCGGGGCCCGCGGGTTTACCTGCTAAACTACTTGCTGTACAGTGTAATGCGTGATTGTACACTTGGGATTGGATTGTGGGTTTACTAATGTGTTGGTTCCATTTTGTTTTGTTTTACTATAACCATAATATGGTGACGATGTAGGTTGTGTAGCGGTTAGTGGTTATGGTGTGAAGGTTTGGCATGGAGAGGTTTTTGTGCCTAGTCACAGATAGCTGTTGTGTTGTGTACTGAAGTCCACAAGTGAAGGGAAAAGGTGAGAGGAGGAAAGCTTGTAGATGTGAGAAGGAATTTTACAACAAGTAAAGTCATAATGCTCTATGTGGCTGCTATGAAATTGAACTGTGTGTGTGGGTGATCAGGGGTGTATTCATTCTGACGATTATGTTGCAAAATGTGTCTTAAACGAAACGAAATGGGGCGGGACCTACCTGAATTTGTCCAATAGAAACTTTCGAAACGTTTTGCAACTGTTTGGACTAAAGATTACACCCCAGATCAGCTAGATGCAGGCAAGAGTGTGCAAGGCGGTATTGAATGTGCCTGTCACCTTGATCACTCCAATTTGTCTCTCGACCTGTACACCTACGGTATAAACTTTCATTTCTAGGCTATAGGTTGTAGCAATCTCTTGATTGGTATAGGACAAATTTGAGTATCATGTAGTAGCCTAAACCTATTGATGTTACTTTGAGCTGGGTGAAAGGGAATATGAATGACAGTCATCCAATATGCTGTAATCGAACTACGGCCATGATAATAAAATCAAATCAAAATCAAATCAAATTTATTTATATAGCCCTTCGTACATCAGCTGATATCTCAAAGTGCTGTACAGAAACCCAGCCTAAAACCCCAAACAGCAAGCAATGCATGTGAAAGAAGCACGGTGGCTAGGAAAAACTCCCTAGGAAAAACTCCCTAGAAAGGCCAAAAACCTAGGAAGAAACCCAGAGAGGAACCAGGCTATGAGGGGTGGCCAGTCCTCTTCTGGCTGTGCCGGGTGGATATTATAACAGAACATGGTCAAGATGGTAAAATGTTCATAAATGACCAGCATGGTCAAATAATAATAATCATAGTAGTTGTCGAGGGTGCAACAAGCACGTCCGGTGAACAGGTCAGGGTTCCATAGCCGCAGGCAGAACAGTTGAAACTGGAGCAGCAGCACGGCCAGGTGGACTGGGGACAGCAAGGAGTCATCATGCCAGGTAGTCCTGAGGCATGGTCCTAGGGCTCAGGTCCTCCGAGAGAGAGAAAGAAAGACAGAGAGAAAGAGGGAATTAGAGAGAGCATATTTAAATTCACACAGGACACCGGATAAGACAAGAGAAATACTCCAGATGTAACAGACTGACCCTAGCCCCCCGACACATAAACTACTGCAGCATAAATACTGGAGGCTGAGACAGGAGGGATCAGAAGACACTGTGGCCCCATCCGATGATACCCCCGGACAGGGCCAAACAGGCAGGATATAACCCCACCAACTTTGCCAAAGCACAGCCCCCACACCACTAGAGGGATGTCTCCAACCACCAACTTACCGTCCAAAGACAAGGCCGAGTATAGCCCACAAAGATCTCCGCCACAGCACAACCCAAGGGGGGGGGGGGCGCCTCCATAATCTTGAACGGCACCAACCGGCCCTGCTGCGTATATAGTGTGAAGTGTGTCCTCATTTAGTAGTTGCATTGTACTGCGGTGCTGTGCGGTATGGTAAGGCAACTTAAAGTGCGTGAAATCATAGTATTTTACTGTCAGCCTTTGTTGCCATTAATGCTCATTTGGACCACCAGAGGGAATCTTGGAGCACATCTACTCTCATAAGTATCCAGGGCTGAATAGGGCTGAATAAATAAGGTATTTCTGTTTTTATTTTGAATAAATATGCAACAATTTAAAAAAAACTGTTTTTGCTTTGTCATTATGAGGTATTGTGTGTTGATTGATGATGAAAAATAATAATTTCATACATTTTTCGAATAAGGCTGTAAAGTAATAAAATGTGGAAAAAGTCAAGGGGTCTGAATACTTTCCGAATGCAATGTATATTAGCAAATACTTTAGCTACCATTTGTGTTTTTTGTAATTAAAATTCACAGGAGAATGTCACAAGCAGTTCACATTTGCTTAGCATGAACAAGATATCCCCATGATGGTAAGCAAATGTGAACTGATAGACCATCAGTAATGAAAAGGCTAGACTAGAATGGTATAGAACAGAATAGCATTGACTAGAATACAATAGAGAAGGATTAGCCGGCGTGTTCATCATTTGTCTTTCATTTAACAATTAATACTGGATAGCTTAAATATTCTGGCTTTAATAGAAAAAAATGATCTTCCCAGGAGGCACATTAACTTGTGGTGAGTTGCACATACCACCTGTGCAGTAGGCACTCAATTCTCTTACAATACATGTCTATTATTCATTAGTGAGAAAATGTTTATAGACTGACATCTCGTGAACTGTTGAGGAACTGCAGTGTAGCCTATAGACTGAAATGTCGACTGAATAAGGTTGAACCGGATGCTGTTTCATTTGTGTGTAAATTTGAATCATTAACGGTTTTTGATCGTTTTAATCAATACAAATAATGGTTTCACTATTAGTGTGCTGTGTGTGTGCGTTCTGGACAGTTCTCCGCGCCTCCCGAACGCTCTGGAAGAACGAGAACTTTCATTTGCTGTGCTTCCAATGCATACGCCTCGCAGCCTGCGTCATTGCACAGGATTGCTGCGCTCTCATGAGCAATGTAGTCGGAAAGTTCGAGAAATGGCTAGAAATCATGAGTGATATTTTTTAGGCAATGGGGATGGTATATATTCTGGTGAAGTACATTCAGATTCAAACATCGACTCAACGAGAAAGAAAGCAAGAAAAGAGAAGAGACACTTTCAACAGACCTCTACATTCATAAACTGTAAGTAAAGGGAAATTAATTCAGTACCCTATTTTCATAATGGCTGTGAGTTATGAACTTGATAGAATAAAAAATGATGCTATGTTGGTTGTGTGGACATAGCCGATTTAGCTGTAACATTATGCCAGAATATTTGGTTATCTAATGAAGAAATAATATTCTAAAGATAGAATATTATAATAACATTTATTATGTTATTTAATTGGACAGACTAGGCCTACATTCCTTTTTTGTAGCATATTATTATTTTATTATAAATACTTATTTCTTCATTTTAAGAAAATCTGCTCTAATTCTGTGAAGATAACACAATATTATTCAGGAGTGTTCATAGAAAAAAATGTAGGCCTGTTGTGAAAAGAGTTTCTATGTAATAGATTAGCAGAAATGATTGTGTCTGCCATTGTCTTTGTTAAACCCCACTGAATATGTGCCTGGCCAGTATTAGTGTATAACACTAATATATATATATATATATATATATATAAAACACTAATATAACACAAACATTGACAACAGTGTTGTTTTCAGACCTGGGTTCAAATGCTTATTATTGTTTTTCAAGGACATTAAAATACCAGTACATTTTGAAATATAAGTAGTTGAATATTGGAATGTGTTTGGAAATACATTTGGAAAGTATTACCATGTATTTGAAAATACTGAAATACACAGACAAGTGTATTTTAAAATTAAAATATGTAAATATTCCATTCATTTCAACCCAGGACTGTTTGTTTCTAGTTGCATTTGAGATGTATTTGGAGACAAGTATTTGAAAATAGTTTCACATAGTATTTTTTTATTTTTATTATTAGAAAATACTTTCAAATACTTTAAATAGAAGTGGCTACATTATTTGAAAATATTCAAATACATAGAAAATCAGAATTACAAATACTTAAATACGCATGTATTTGAACCCAGGTCAGGTTGTTATTCAAGTATATTTAGGTTGAAATCTCTGTTGGTGGAGATTGACATTACTTGCAGCTAGGTTTTCGTAGAATAATATCAATTTCTAAAATATTATTTCATTAATTTGTAGGCAACTAACTCCAAACCATCAAGATGTCATCAGCTAAAGGCCCGTCTATCGGCATTGACCTGGGCACCACCTACTCCTGTGTGGGGGTGTTCCAGCATGGCAAAGTGGAGATCATCGCCAACGACCAGGGCAACAGGACCACACCCAGCTATGTGGCCTTCACAGACACCGAGAGACTCATCGGAGACGCAGCAAAGAACCAGGTGGCCATGAACCCCAACAACACCGTTTTTGACGCCAAACGCCTGATTGGCCGAAAGTTCAACGATCAGGTCGTGCAAGCCGACATGAAGCACTGGCCCTTCAAGGTGGTCAGCGACGGAGGAAAGCCTAAAGTTCAGGTAGATTACAAAGGTGAGAACAAATCCTTCAACCCAGAGGAGATCTCCTCCATGGTCCTGGTGAAGATGAGGGAGATCGCTGAGGCTTACCTGGGCCAGAAGGTGTCCAATGCAGTCATCACAGTCCCTGCCTACTTCAACGATTCACAGAGACAGGCCACTAAGGACGCTGGAGTGATCGCTGGGCTGAATGTGCTGAGAATCATCAACGAGCCCACTGCGGCAGCCATCGCCTACGGCATGGACAAAGGCATGTCCAGGGAACGCAACGTCCTGATTTTTGACCTGGGTGGGGGCACCTTTGACGTGTCCATCCTGACCATCGAGGATGGGATCTTTGAGGTGAAGGCCACGGCTGGAGACACTCACCTGGGCGGGGAGGACTTTGACAACCGCCTGGTTAGTCACTTTGTGGAGGAGTTCAAGAGGAAACACAAGAAGGACATCAGCCAGAACAAGCGGGCTCTGAGGAGGCTGAGGACAGCCTGCGAGAGGGCCAAGAGAACACTGTCCTCCAGCTCCCAGGCCAGCATTGAGATTGACTCCCTCTTTGAGGGCATCGACTTCTACACCTCCATCACCAGGGCTCGTTTTGAGGAGATGTGTTCCGACCTCTTCAGGGGAACCCTGGAGCCTGTGGAGAAAGCCCTCGGGGATGCCAAGATGGACAAGGCCCAAATCCACGACGTCGTCCTGGTCGGAGGCTCCACCCGGATCCCCAAGGTCCAGAAGCTCCTGCAGGACTTTTTCAACGGCCGAGAGCTAAACAAGAGCATCAACCCAGACGAGGCGGTGGCCTACGGCGCTGCCATCCAGGCGGCCATCTTGTCTGGCGACAAGTCTGAGAACGTCCAGGACCTGCTGCTGCTGGATGTGGCTCCCCTGTCCCTGGGCATCGAAACCGCCGGAGGGGTCATGACCGCCCTGATCAAACGCAACACCACCATCCCATCCAAACAGACCCAGACCTTCACCACTTACTCCGACAACCAGCCCGGGGTCATGATCCAGGTCTATGAGGGAGAGAGAGCCATGACCAAGGACAACAACCTCCTGGGGAAGTTTGAGCTCTCTGGGATCCCCCCTGCCCCACGAGGAGTCCCTCAGATCGAGGTGACCTTTGACATCGACGCCAACGGCATTCTGAACGTATCAGCAGTGGACAAGAGTACGGGCAAAGAGAACAAGATCACCATCACCAACGACAAGGGCCGGCTCAGCAAAGAGGATATTGAGAGGATGGTGCAGGACGCTGACAAATACAAAGCTGAGGATGAAGCACAGAGGGAGAAGATAGCAGCCAAGAACTCCCTGGAGTCGTACGCCTTCAATATGAAGAGCAGCGTGGAGGACGACAACATGAAAGGCAAGATCAGCGAGGAGGACAAAAAGAAAGTGGTGGACAGGTGCGACCAGACCATTTCCTGGTTGGAGAACAACCAGCTGGGTGACAAAGAGGAGTATGAGCATCAGCTAAAGGAGCTGGAGAAAGTATGCCAGCCTATAATTACCAAGCTGTACCAGCAGGGAGGGATGCCTACAGGTTGCTGTGGAGATCAGGCACGGACCAGCTCTGGTGCCAGCTCCCAAGGCCCAACCATTGAAGAGGTTGACTGAAGTGAGGGACTTGTATAAAGGACTTTTCAAAATGCATTAGTATCACTGCATACAATTTGCTATTCAGGAAAAACGTTGTACTTATACTTATTTCTACTGGTTAAAATGTTAATGCATTTTTATGGCTCAGTGCTGTTTAGGAAGTGCTCTATATATTTATTGGTTGTACAGTAAAGATGACACTAGATAAACATACTGAAAGATAAAAGAAAACACACTGTAAATCTGTTGTTTCATACCATATTGCATTGCTGGACATTGCAAATAAAATGTATTTAAATATGTTTCTTGGTCAGTTGGCTGTTTTCTTGAATTCCTTCTCATCATAACACATTCAGTATTCACATTTTTATAATAGTTTTTTACACAATACCATGAAATATTGTAAACAAAACGTTCATAGAAGACTAAACCACCAGAGATAGGAGAACAAGTGAAGACACCCTAATGGCCACAATGTTTAGCTTATCTACTCTTTATGCTGCGATAACATATGATACAATCACTATGATCCTTCTTGGAAAAAGAGGCACAAATTCAATTCTGGCACATAGAAAAAAAACAATTACAGGTCACATTTTTCCTTTGTGCTAATTGGTGTCAAGCTCAGAGAACCAACTACTGTATAATTATTTGATTTTGAAGTATTTAAACTGGACCTGACAGCATTTGAACTGCTTTGCAGATATGAAACAAACGGACAATCATAATATCAGTAAAACATATCAAATTCCCAGTTTATGCTTCAAAACCAACTTTATAAGAGGTTTTAAAAATAGGTTATATTTGACTCAAAATTCCATGTTGTACAGTAAGGCATTGTTGGCAGAATAGATTGATGCAGTTCAATGCATGATTAATATAATTCACCAATACATTTCTTGGTAGTCCAAATAATATTTTGATCAGGTTGTAAATTATGGCTGGCCTAGTACATTGTTTGCTGCCGCCACCCATTCGGGATGCAGTGTTTCAGTTTCAATGACTTGATATTTTGAACAAAAAACGGACGACTGTAAATAAGGCTGGGAATGTCAATACAATGCAACTATAAGGTGTTATATTATGCATAACTGCAAGCGTAGCAACAAAGGCTGGACAAATTCTTTATCTATTTTGTTTTAAAACGTTAAGATGCTATAAACAACATATGTACATAAGTGGACATTATAAAGGGCTATATTTTTTCTAATAAAACAATGGCCAGTTTAGTCACAGTTACACGTTGTTGTGTAAAAGAAATAGCCTATGTCTGGCGAATTCATTGGGTACATTGACTTCAATAATTCAAAACCTAGGAGCCTCGTGGTTCTCACCCCATTCCATAGACTTACACAATGCCCGAGGATCCCAACAGGTCCCTCAGGCGCGACGTCCCCTGAAGGCCCATCAAGGTCTGTACTAAAACAATTCAAGCTTCTACTTCTAAAAATGTACCTTTCCAGAAACAAGTCTCTCACTGTTGCCGCTTGCTATAGACCACCCTCTGCCCCCAGCTGTGCCCTGGACACCATATGTGAATTGATTGCCCCCCATCTATCTTCTGAACTCGTGCTGCTAGGTGACCTAAACGGGGACATCCTTAACACCCTGGCCATCCTACAATCTAAGCTTGATGCCCTCAATCTCACACAAATTATCAATGAACCTACCAGGTACAACCCCAAATCCGTAAACACGGGCACCCTCATAGATATCATCCTAACTAACTCGCCCTCCAAATACACCTCTGCTGTTCTCAACCAAGAACTCAACGATCACTGCCTCATTGCCTGCATCCTTAATGTGTCTGCGGTCAAACGACCACCCCTCATCACTGTCAAACGCTCCCTATAACACTTCTGCGAACAGGCCTTTCTAATTGACCTGGCCGGGGTATCCTGGAATGACATTGACCTCATCCCGTCTGCAGAGGATGCCTGGTTATTCTTAAATAAGCACGCTCCATTCAAAAAAAAATTGAACTAGGAATAGATATAGCACTTGGTTCCCTCCAGACCTGTCTGCCCTTACCTCTCTTATCCTACCTCATTTGCACATGCTGTATATAGATTTTTCTACTGTATTATTGATTGTATGTTTTTTTATTCCATGTGTAACTCTGTGTTGTTGTATGTGTCGAACTGCTTTTCTTTATCTTGGCAGGTCGCAGATGCAAATGAGAACTTGTTCTCAACTAGCCTACCTGGTTAAATAAAGGTGAAATAAAAAATAAATAATAATAATAATAATAATTTGGACTACACCTGGAGGACATCCTCCAACCTATCAGAGCTCTTGCAGTAAGAACTAACACGTTTTCCATCCAAAGGATCTGATAATTAATTTAGTACTGAAAGCATAAGCTACAGCTAGCTAGCACTGCAGTGCATAAAGTGAAGTGAGTAGTTGACTCAAAGAGAGAAAGGCAATAGTTGAAGCAGCATAGAGAGAGAGAGAGAGAGCTAGCTATTTTTAATTTTATTTTTAATTCATCTTAGTCTACCTTTCACTTAGCTATTGCAGCTAATTTAGCCTACCCAAAGAACCTGACTCAAACAGAGAGGAATGCTATTTATGTTAGCTAGCTGGCTAAACTATCCAACACTGCAACTCTTCCAAGACAATGTAAGCTTTTGGTTTTATAAATGTATTGACACCGGGGCCCGCAGGTTTACCTGCTAAACTACTTGCTGTACAGTGTAATGCGTGATTGTACACTTGGGATTGGATTGTGGGTTTACGAATGTGTTGGTTCCATTTTGTTTTGTTTTACTATAACCATAATATGGTGACGATGTAGGTTGTGTAGCGGTTAGTGGTTATGGTGTGAAGGTTTGGCATGGAGAGGTTTTTGTGCCTAGTCACAGATAGCTGTTGTGTTGTGTACTGAAGTCCACAAGTGAAGGGAAAAGGTGAGAGGAGGAAAGCTTGTAGATGTGAGAAGGAATTTGACAACAAGTAAAGTCATAATGCTCTATGTGGCTGCTATGAAATTGAACTGTGTGTATGGGTGATCAGGGGTGTATTCATTCTGACGATTATGTTGCAAAATGTGTCTTAAACGAAACGAAATGGGGCGGGACCTACCTGAATTTGTCCAATAGAAACTTTCGAAACGTTTTGCAACTGTTTGGACTAAAGATTACACCCCAGATCAGCTAGATGCAGGCAAGAGTGTGCAAGGCGGTATTGAATGTGCCTGTCACCTTGATCACTCCAATTTGTCTCTCGACCTGTAAGCCTACGGTATAAACTTTCATTTCTAGGCTATAGGTTGTAGCAATCTCTTGATTGGTATAGGACAAATTTGAGTATCATGTAGTAGCCTAAACCTATTGATGTTACTTTGAGCTGGGTGAATGGGAATATGAATGACAGTCATCCAATATGCTGTAATCGAACTACGGCCATGATAATAAAATCAAATCAAAATCAAATCAAATTTATTTATATAGCCCTTCGTACATCAGCTGATATCTCAAAGTGCTGTACAGAAACCCAGCCTAAAACCCCAAACAGCAAGCAATGCATGTGAAAGAAGCACGGTGGCTAGGAAAAACTCCCTAGGAAAAACTCCCTAGAAAGGCCAAAAACCTAGGAAGAAACCCAGAGAGGAACCAGGCTATGAGGGGTGGCCAGTCCTCTTCTGGCTGTGCCGGGTGGATATTATAACAGAACATGGTCAAGATGGTAAAATGTTCATAAATGACCAGCATGGTCAAATAATAATAATCATAGTAGTTGTCGAGGGTGCAACAAGCACGTCCGGTGAACAGGTCAGGGTTCCATAGCCGCAGGCAGAACAGTTGAAACTGGAGCAGCAGCACGGCCAGGTGGACTGGGGACAGCAAGGAGTCATCATGCCAGGTAGTCCTGAGGCATGGTCCTAGGGCTCAGGTCCTCCGAGAGAAAGAAAGAAAGAGAGAAAGAGAGAATTAGAGAGAGCATATTTAAATTCACACAGGACACCGGATAAGACAAGAGAAATACTCCAGATGTAACAGACTGACCCTAGCCCCCTGACACATAAACTACTGCAGCATAAATACTGGAGGCTGAGACAGGAGGGATCAGAAGACACTGTGGCCCCATCCGATGATACCCCCGGACAGGGCCAAACAGGCAGGATATAACCCCACCCACTTTGCCAAAGCACAGCCCCCACACCACTAGAGGGATGTCTCCAACCACCAACTTACCGTCCAAAGACAAGGCCGAGTATAGCCCACAAAGATCTCCGCCACAGCACAACCCAAGGGGGGGGGGGGGGGGGGGGGGGGCGCCTCCATAATCTTGAACGGCACCAACCGGCCCTGCTGCGTAAATAGTGTGAAGTGTGTCCTCATTTAGTAGTTGCATTGTACTGCGGTGCTGTGCGGTATGGTAAGGCAACTTAAAGTGCGTGAAAATATAGTATTTTACTGTCAGCCTTTGTTGCCATTAATGCTCATTCGGACCACCAGAGGGAATCTTGGAGCACATCTACTCTCATAAGTATCCAGGGCTGAATACATATGTAAATAAGGTTTTTCTGTTTTTATTTTGAATAAATATGCAACAATTTCAAAAAAACTGTTTTTGCTTTGTCATTATGAGGTATTGTGTGTTGATTGATGATGAAAAATATTAATTTCATACATTTTCCGAATAAGGCTGTAAAGTAATAAAATGTGGAAAAAGTCAAGAGGTCTGAATACTTTCCGAATGAAATGTATATTAGCAAATACTTTAGCTACCATTTGTGTTTTTTGTAATTAAAATTCACAGGAGAATGTCACAAGCAGTTTACATTTGCTTAGCATAAACAAGATATCCCCATGATGGTAAGCAAATGTGAACTGATAGACCATCAGTACGGAAAAGGCTAGACTAGAATGGTATAGAACAGAATAGCATTGACTAGAATACAATAGAGAAGGATTAGCCGGCGTGTTCATCATTTGTCTTTCATTTAACAATTAATACTGGATATCTTAAATACTTTGGCTTTAATAGAAAAAAAATGATCTTCCTTGGAGGCACATTAACTTGTGGTGAGTTGCACATACCACCTGTGCAGTAGGCACTCAATTCTCTTACAATACATGTCTATTATTCATTAGTGAGAAAATGTTTATAGACTGACATCTCGTGAACTGTTGAGGAACTGCAGTGTAGCCTATAGACTGAAATGTCGACTGAACCGGATGCTGTTTCATTTGTGTGTAAATTTGAATCATAAACGGTTTTTGATCGTTTTAATCAATACAAATAATGGTTTCACTATTAGTGTGCTGTGTGTGTGCGTTCTGGACAGTTCTCCGCGCCACCCGAACGCTCTGGAATAATGAGAACTTTCATTTGCTGTGCTTCCAATGCATACGCCTCCCAGCCTGCGTCATTGCACAGGATTGCTGCGCTCTCATCAGCAATGTAGTCGGAAAGTTCGAGAAATGGCTAGAAATCATGAGTGATATTTTTTAGGCAATGGGGATGGTATATGTGAGAACTTGACTGTCTCACCTGTGAACTAATATGTTCATACTTTATCAATTAATCGACTAAAGATCGAATCTCTTGGAAGATAAGTAGTTACATGTACAGTGAGGGGGGGGAAAGTATTTGATCCCCTGCTGATTTTGTGCGTTTGCCCACTGACGGGGAGATGATCGGTCTGTGGTTTTAATGGTGGGTTTGTTTGAACAGTGAGAGACAGAATAACAACAACAACAAAAATCCTGAAAAACACATGTCGAGAGTGTTGTGAATTGATTTGCATTTTGATGAGGGAAATAAGTATTTGACCCCCTCTCAATCAGAAAGATTTCTGCCTCCCAGGTGTCTTTTTGTACGGGTAGTGAGCTGGGATTGGGAGCACACTCTTAAAGGGAGTGCTCCTGATCTCAGCTTGTTGCCTGTATAGAAGACACCTGTCCACAGAAGCAATCAATCAGATTCCAAACTCTCCACCAAGACCAAAGAACTCCAAGGATATCAGGGACAAGATTGTAGACCTACACAAGGCTGGAATGGGCTACAAGACCATTGCCAAGCAGCTTGGTGAGAAGGTGACAACAGTCGGTGCGATTATTCGAAGAAACACAAAAGAACTGTCAAACTCCCTCGGCCTGGGGCTTCATGCAAGATCTCACCTCGTGGAGTTGCAATGATCATGGTGAGGTGAGGAATCCGCCCAGAACTACGGTCCCGTTGGTAGAGCATGGTGTTTGCAACGCCAGGGTTGTGGGTTCGTTTCCCACGGGGGACCAGTACGGAGAAAAAAATGTATGAAATGTATGCATTCACTACTGTAAGTCGCTCTGGATAAGAGTGTCTGCGAAATGACAAAAAATGTAAAATGTAAATGTAAATATATATTCTGGTGAAGTACATTCAGATTCAAACATCGACTCAACGAGAAAGAAAGCAAGAAAAGAGAAGAGACACTTTCAACAGACCTCTACATTCATAAACTGTAAGTAAAGGGAAATTAATTCAGTACCCTATTTTCATAATGGCTGTGAGTTATGAACTTGATAGAATAAAAAATGATGCTATGTTGGTTGTGTGGACATAGCCGATTTAGCTGTAACATTATGCCAGAATATTTGGTTATCTAATAAATAAATAATATTCTAAAGATAGAATATTATAATAACATTTATTATGTTATTTCATTGGACAGACTAGGCCTACATTCCTTTTTTTGTAGCATATTATTATTTTATTATAAATACTTATTTATTCATTTTAAGAAAATCTGCTCTAATTCTGTGAAGATAACACAATATTATTCAGGAGTGTTCATAGAAAAAAATGTAGGCCTGTTGTGAAAAGAGTTTCTATGTAATAGATTAGCAGAAATGATTGTGTCTGCCATTGTCTTTGTTAAACCCCACTGAATATGTGCCTGGCCAGTATTAGTGTATAACACTAACATTTTGAAATATAAGTAGCTGAATATTGGAATGTGTTTGGAAATACATTTGGAAAGTATTACCATGTATTTGAAAATACTCAAATACACAGACAAGTGTATTTTAAAATTTTAATATTTAAATATTCCATGCATTTGAACCCAACATTGATTGTTCCTAGGTGTTTTTGAAATGTATTTGGAGACAAGTATTTGAAAATAGTTTCAAATAGTATTTAAATAAACATTTCAAATACTTTAAATAGAAGTGGCTACATTATTTGAAAATAATCAAATACATAGAAAATAAGAATTACAAATACTTAAATACGTATGTATTTGAACCCAGGTCTGGTTGTTATGCAAGTATATTTAGGTTGACATCTCTGTTGGTGGAGATTGACATTACTTGCAGCTAGGTTTTCGTAGAATAATATCAATTTCTAAAATATTATTTCATTAATTTGTAGGCAACTAACTCCAAACCATCAAGATGTCATCAGCTAAAGGCCCGTCTATCGGCATTGACCTGGGCACCACCTACTCCTGTGTGGGGGTGTTCCAGCATGGCAAAGTGGAGATCATCGCCAACGACCAGGGCAACAGGATCACACCCAGCTATGTGGCCTTCACAGACACCGAGAGACTCATCGGAGACGCAGCAAAGAACCAGGTGGCCATGAACCCCAACAACACCGTTTTTGACGCCAAACGCCTGATTGGCCGAAAGTTCAACGATCAGGTCGTGCAAGCCGACATGAAGCACTGGCCCTTCAAGGTGGTCAGCGACGGAGGAAAGCCTAAAGTTCAGGTAGATTACAAAGGTGAGAACAAATCCTTCAACCCAGAGGAGATCTCCTCCATGGTCCTGGTGAAGATGAGGGAGATCGCTGAGGCTTACCTGGGCCAGAAGGTGTCCAATGCAGTCATCACAGTCCCTGCCTACTTCAACGATTCACAGAGACAGGCCACTAAGGACGCTGGAGTGATCGCTGGGCTGAATGTGCTGAGAATCATCAACGAGCCCACTGCGGCAGCCATCGCCTACGGCATGGACAAAGGCATGTCCAGGGAATGCAACGTCCTGATTTTTGACCTGGGTGGGGGCACCTTTGACGTGTCCATCCTGACCATCGAGGATGGGATCTTTGAGGTGAAGGCCACGGCTGGAGACACTCACCTGGGCGGGGAGGACTTTGACAACCGCCTGGTTAGTCACTTTGTGGAGGAGTTCAAGAGGAAACACAAGAAGGACATCAGCCAGAACAAGCGGGCTCTGAGGAGGCTGAGGACAGCCTGCGAGAGGGCCAAGAGAACACTGTCCTCCAGCTCCCAGGCCAGCATTGAGATTGACTCCCTCTTTGAGGGCATCGACTTCTACACCTCCATCACCAGGGCTCGTTTTGAGGAGATGTGTTCCGACCTCTTCAGGGGAACCCTGGAGCCTGTGGAGAAAGCCCTCGGGGATGCCAAGATGGACAAGGCCCAAATCCACGACGTCGTCCTGGTCAGAGGCTCCACCCGGATCCCCAAGGTCCAGAAGCTCCTGCAGGACTTTTTCAACGGCCGAGAGCTAAACAAGAGCATCAACCCAGACGAGGCGGTGGCCTACGGCGCTGCCATCCAGGCGGCCATCTTGTCTGGCGACAAGTCTGAGAACGTCCAGGACCTGCTGCTGCTGGATGTGGCTCCCCTGTCCCTGGGCATCGAAACCGCCGGAGGGGTCATGACCGCCCTGATCAAACGCAACACCACCATCCCATCCAAACAGACCCAGACCTTCACCACTTACTCCGACAACCAGCCCGGGGTCATGATCCAGGTCTATGAGGGAGAGAGAGCCATGACCAAGGACAACAACCTCCTGGGGAAGTTTGAGCTCTCTGGGATCCCCCCTGCCACGAGGAGTCCCTCAGATCGAGGTGACCTTTGACATCGACGCCAACGGCATTCTGAACGTATCAGCGGTGGACAAGAGTACGGGCAAAGAGAACAAGATCACCATCACCAACGACAAGGGCCGGCTCAGCAAAGAGGATATTGAGAGGATGGTGCAGGACGCTGACAAATACAAAGCTGAGGATGAAGCACAGAGGGAGAAGATAGCAGCCAAGAACTCCCTGGAGTCGTACGCCTTCAATATGAAGAGCAGCGTGGAGGACGACAACATGAAAGGCAAGATCAGCGAGGAGGACAAAAAGAAAGTGGTGGACAGGTGCGACCAGACCATTTCCTGGTTGGAGAACAACCAGCTGGGTGACAAAGAGGAGTATGAGCATCAGCTAAAGGAGCTGGAGAAAGTATGCCAGCCTATAATTACCAAGCTGTACCAGCAGGGAGGGATGCCTACAGGTTGCTGTGGAGATCAGGCACGGACCAGCTCTGGTGCCAGCTCCCAAGGCCCAACCATTGAAGAGGTTGACTGAAGTGAGGGACTTGTATAAAGGACTTTTCAAAATGCATTACTATCACTGCATACAATTTGCTATTCAGGAAAAACGTTGTACTTATACTTATTTCTACTGGTTAAAATGTTAATGCATTTTTATGGCTCAGTGCTGTTTAGGAAGTGCTCTATATATTTATTGGTTGTACAGTAAAGATGACACTAGATAAACATACTGAAAGATAAAAGAAAACACACTGTAAATCTGTTGTTTCATACCATATTGCATTGCTGGACATTGCAAATAAAATGTATTTAAATATGTTTCTAGGTCAGTTGGCTGTTTTCTTGAATTCCTTCTCATCATAACACATTCAGTATTCACATTTTTATAATAGTTTTTTACACAATACCATGAAATATTGTAAACAAAACTTTCATAGAAGACTAAACCACCAGAGATAGGAGAACAAGTGAAGACACCCTAATGGCCACAATGTTTAACTTATCTACTCTTTATTCTGCGATAACATATGATACAATCACTATGATCCTTCTTGGAAAAAGAGGCACAAATTCAATTCTGGCACATAGAAAAAAAACAATTACAGGTCACATTTTTCCTTTGTGCTAATTGGTGTCAAGCTCAGAGAACCAACTACTGTATAATTATTTGATTTTGAAGTATTTAAACTGGAACTGACAGCATTTGAACTACTTTGCAGATATGAAACAAATGGACAATCATAATATCAGTAAAACATATCAAATTCCCAGTTTATGCTTCAAAACCAACTTTATAAGAGGTTTTAAAAATAGGTTCTATTTGACTCAAAATTCCATGTTGTACAGTAAGGCATTGTTGGCAGAATAGATTGATGCAGTTCAATGCATGATTAATATAATTCACCAATACATTTCTTGGTAGTCCAAATAATATTTAGATCAGGTTGTAAATTATGGCTGGCCTAGTACATTGTTTGCTGCCGCCACCCATTCGGGATGCAGTGTTTCAGTTTCAATTACTTGATATTTTGAACAAAAAACGGACGACTGTAAATAAGGCTGGGAATGTCAATACAATGCAACTATAAGGTGTTATATTATGCATATCTGCATGCGTAGCAGCAAAGGCTGGACAAATTCTTTATCTATTTTGTTTAAAAACGTTAAGATGCTATAAACAGCATATGTACATAAGTGGACATTATAAAGGGCTATATTTTTTCTAATAAAACAATGGCCAGTTTAGTCACAGTTACACGTTGTTGTGTAAAAGAAATAGCCTATGTCTGGCGAATTCATTGGGTACATTGACTTCAATAATTCAAAACCTAGGAGCCTCGTGGTTCTCACCCCATTCCATAGACTTACACAATGCCCGAGGATCCCAACAGGTCCCTCAGGCGCGACGTCCCCTGAAGGCCCATTTTGCTAACCGCCGCCTGCTAGCTATCTATAGCATATTGGACTGTTAGCTGATCACCGGCCAGTTTCTTGGACTACGATGCCAATTTTGCCAATTGGACTTGGACCCCTCTGCTACTTGGAACCCTACAAATTCCACGACTGGTCTATCGACGTCACTGCACGAGGAGGCAAAAACAGACTTTTCCCCCATCGCGACGTCCCTCTAAGGCCTATATGCTAGCTTGCTAGCCCCAGCCTGCTAACTGCTAGCTTGCTAGCACCGGCCTGCTAACTGTCTAAATCGTCGTGTCCCCAGCCAGCCCAACCACTCACTGGACCCATACGATCACTTGGCTACGCATGCCTCTCCCTAATATCAATATCAATATGCCTTGTACATTACTGTCCTGGTTAGTGTCTTATTTCACTGTAGAGCCTATATTCCTGCTCAAAATGCCTTAACCTTAACCAACCATGTTGTTCCACCTCCCACATGTGCGATGACATCACCTGGTTTAAAAGTCTCTAGAGACTATATCTCTCTCTTCATTACTCAATGCCTAGGATGTCTTAGCCGTGTCTGAATCCTGGCTAAGGAAAAACACCAAAAACGCTGAAATTTCCATCCCTAACTATAACGTTTTCCACCAAGATAGAACTGCCAAAGGGGGCGGTGTTGCAATCTACTGCAGAGATAGCCTGCAGAGTTCTATCTTATTATCAAGGTCTGTACTAAAACAATTCAAGCTTCTACTTCTAAAAATGTACCTTTCCAGAAACAAGTCTCTCACTGTTTTGCCTCTTGCTATAGACCACCCTCTGCCCCCAGCTGTGTCCTGGACACCATATGTGAATAGATTGCCCCCCATCTATCTTCTGAACTCGTGCTGCTAGGTGACCTAAACGGGGACATCCTTAACACCCTGGCCATCCTACAATCTAAGCTTGATGCCCTCAATCTCACACAAATTATCAATGAACCTACCAGGTACAACCCCAAATCCGTAAACACGGGCACACTCATAGATATCATCCTAACTAACTCGCCCTCCAAATACACCTCTGCTGTTCTCAACCAAGAACTCAACGATCACTGCCTCATTGCCTGCATCCTTAATGGGTCTGCGGTCAAACGACCACCCCTCATCACTGTCAAACGCTCCCTAAAACACTTCTGCGAACAGGCCTTTCTAATTGACCTGGCCGGGGTATCCTGGATGCGAGAAGGAATTTTACAGCAAGTAAAGTCATAATGCTCTACAGTGGGGGGAAAAAGTATTTGATCCCCTACTGATTTTGTACGTTTGCCCAGTTACAAAGAAATGATCAGTCTATAATTTTAATAGTAGGTTTATTTGAACAGTGAGAGACATAATAACAAGAAATAAATCCAGAAAAACGCATGTCAAAAATGTTATGAAATGATTTGCATTTTAATGAGGGAAATAAGCATTTGACCCCTCTGCAAAACATGACTTAGTACTTGGTGGCAAAACCCTTGTTGGCAATCACAGAGGTCAGATGTTTCTTGTTGTTGGCCACCAGGTTTGCACACATCTCAGGAGGGATTTTGTCCCACTCCTCTTTGCAGATCTTCTCCAAGTCATTAAGGTTTCGAGGATGACGTTTGGCAACTCGAACCTTCAGCTCCCTCCACAGATTTTCTACGGGATTATGGTCTGGAGACTGGCTAGGCCACTCCAGGACCTTAATGTGCTTCTTCTTGAGCCACTCCTTTGTTGCCTTGGCCATGTGTTTTGGGTCATTGTCATGCTGGAATACCCATCCACGACCCATTTTCAATGCCCTGGCTGAGGGAAGGAGGTTCTCACCCAAGATTTGACGGTACATTGCCCCGTCCATAGTCCCTTTGATGCGGTGAAGTTGTCCTGTCCCATTTGCGAATAATCGCACCAAATGTTGTCACCTTCTCACCAAGCTGCTTGGCGATGGTCTTGTAGCACATTCCAGCCTTGTGTAGGTCTACAATCCTGTCCCTGACATCCTTGGAGAGCTCTTTGGTCTTGGCCATGGTGGAGAGTTTGGAATCTGATTGATTGATTGCTTCTGTGGACAGGTGTCTTTTTTACAGGTAACAAGCTGCGGTTAGGAGCACTCCCTTTAAGAGTGTGCTCCTAATCTCAGCTCGTTACCTGTATAAAAGACACCTGGGAGCCAGAAATCTTTCTGATTGAGAGGGGGTCAAATACTTATTTCCCTCATTAAAATGCAAATCAATTTATAACATTTCTGACATGCGTTTTTCTGGCTATTTTTATTGTTATTCTGTCTCTCACTGTTCAAATAAACCTACCATTAAAATTATAGACTGATCCTTTCTTTGTCAGTGGGCAAACGTACAAAATCAGCAGGGGATCAAATACTTTTTCCCCCCACTGTATGTGGCTGCTATGAAATTGAACTGTGTGTGTGGGTGATCAGGGGTGTATTCATTCTGACGATTCGGTTGCAAAATGTTTCTTAAACAGAACGAAATGGGGCGGGACCTACCTGAATTTGCCCAATAGAAACTTTCAAAACGTTTTGCAACTGTTTGGACTAAAGATTACACCCCAGATCAGCTAGATGCAGGCAAGAGTGTGCAAGGCGGTTTTTAATGTGTCTCTGCCTGTCACCTTTATTACTCCAATTTGTCTCTCGACCTGGGCACCTACGGTATAAACTGTCATTTCTAAGCTATAGGTTGTAGCAATCTCTTGATTGGTATAGGACAAATTTGAGTATCATGTAGTAGCCTAAACCTATTGATGTTACATTGAGCTGGGTGAATGGGAATATGAATGACAGTCATCCAATATGCTGTAATAGAAATAAAGCCATGGTCATTTTTTAAATATTTCTTTATTTCACCTTTTTTTAACCAGGTAGGCCAGTTGAGAACAAGTTCTCATTTACAACTGCGACCTGGCCAAGCTAAAGCAAAGCAGTGCGACAAAAACAACAACAAAGAGTTACACATGGGATAAACAAACGTACAGTCAATAACACAATAGAGAACTCTATATACAGTGTGTGCAAATGTATTAAGATTTGGGCGGTAAGGCAATAAATAGGCCAGAGTGGCGAAATAACTACAATTTAGCATTAACACTGGAGTGATAGATGTGCAGAAGATGATGTGCAAGTAGAGATGCTGGGGTTCAAAAGAGCAAAAATGAATAACAATATGGGGATGAGGTAATTGGGTGGGCTATTTACAGATGGGCTGTGTACAGGTGCAGTGATCGGGAAGCTGCTCTGACAGCTGATGCTTAAAGATAGTGAGGGAGATATAAGACTCCAGCTTCAGTGATTTTTGCAATTCATTCCAGTCATTGGCAGCAGAGAACTGGAAGGAAAGGTGGCCAAAGGAGGAGTTGGCTTTGGGGATGACAAGTGAAATATACCTGCTGGAGCGCGTGCTACGGGTGGGTGCTGCTATGGTGACCAGTGAGTTGAGATAAGTCGGCGCTTTACCTAGCAAAGACTTATAGATGACCTGGAGCCAGTGGGTTTGGTGATGAATATGAAGCGACGAGGGCCAGCCAATGAGAGCATACAGGTCACAGTGTTCGGTAGTATATGGGGCTTTGGTGACAAAACGGATGGCACTGTGATAGAGTACATCCAATTTGCTGAGGAGAGTGTTGGAGGCTATTTTGTAAATGACATCGCCAAAGTCAAGGATCGGTAGGATAGTCAGTTTTACGAGGGTATGTTTAGCAGCATGAGTGAAGGAGGCTTTGTTGCAAAATAGGAAGCCGATTCTAGATTTCATTTTGGATTGGAGATGCTTAATGTGAGTCTGGAAGGAGAGTTTACAGTCTAACCAGACACCTAGCTATTTGTAGTTGTCCACATATTCGAAGTCAGAACTGTCCAGAGTAGTGATGCGAGACGGCCGGGCGGGTGCGGGCAGCGATCTGTTGAAGAGCATGCATTTCGTTTTACATGCATTTAAGAGCAGTTGGAGGCCACGGAAGGAGTGTTGTATGTCATTGAAGCTTGTCTGGAGGTTTGTTAACACAGTGTCCAAAGAAGGGCCAGAGGTATACAGAATGGTGTCGTCTGCGTAGAGGTGGATCAGAGAATCACCAGCAGCAAGAGCGACATCTTTGATATATACAGAGAAAAGAGTCGGACTGAGAATTGAGCCCTGTGGCAACCCCATAGAGACTGCCAGAGGTTCTGACAACAGGCCCTCCAATTTGCCACACTGAACTCTATCTGAGAAGTAGTTGGTTAACCAGGTGAGGCAATCATTTGAGAAACCAAGGCTGTTGAGTCTGCCGATAAGAATGCGGTGATTGACAGAGTCGAAAGCCTTGGCCAGGTCGATGAAGACGGCTGCACAGTACTGTCTTTTATCGATGGCGGT
Organism: Salmo salar; assembly: GCF_965601325.2. Taxonomy (NCBI): domain Eukaryota; kingdom Metazoa; phylum Chordata; class Actinopteri; order Salmoniformes; family Salmonidae; genus Salmo; species Salmo salar. The sequence goes on from NC_138296.1 coordinate 44,662,068, forward strand.
TATAATATCGTTTATGGCCTTGAGCGTGGCTGAGGTGCACCCATGACCAGCTCGGAAACCAGATTGCATAGCGGAGAAGGTACGGTGGGATTCGAAATGGTCTGTGATTTGTTTGTTAACTTGGCTTTAGAAAACTTTAGAAAGGCAGGGCAGGATAGATATAGGTCTGTAACAGTTTGTGTCTACCCCTTTGAAGTGGGGGATGACCACGGCAGCTTTCCAATCTTTAGGGATCTCAGACGATACGAAAGAGAGGTTGAACAGGCTAGTAATAGGGGTTGCAATAATTGCGGTGGATAATGTTAGAAAGAGAGCGTCCAGATTGTCTAGCCCAGCTGATTTGTAGGGGTCCAGATTTTGCAGCTCTTTCAGAACATCAGCTATCTGGATTTGGGTGAAGGAGAAGCGGGGGGGGGGGGGGGGCTTGGCCAAGTTGCTGCAGGGGGTGCAGAGCTGTTGGCTGGGGTAGGGGTAGCCAGGTGGAAAGCATGGCCAGCCATAGAAAAAATGCTTATTGAAATTCTCGATTATCGTAGATTTATCGGTGGTGACAGTGCTTTCTAGCCTCAGTGCTGTGGGCAGCTGGGAGGAGGTGCTCTTATTCTCCATGGACTTTACAGTGTCCCAAAACTTTTTGGAATTTGTGCTACAGGATGTAAATTTCTGTTTTAAAAAGCTATCCTTTGCTTTCCTAACTGTCGGTGTATATTGGTTCCTAATTTCCCTGAAAAGTTGCATATCGTGGGGGCTATTCGATGCTAATGCAGTACGCCACAGGATTTTTTGTGCTGGTCAAGGGCAGTCAAGTCTGGAGGGAACGAAGGGCTGTATCTGTTCTTAGTTCTATTTTTTTTGAATGGGCAATGCTTATTTAAGATGGTGAGGAAAGTACTTTTAAAGAATAACCAGGCATCCTCTACTGATGAGGTCAATATCCTTCAATTAGAAAGACCTGTTCGCAGAAGTGTTTTAGGGAGCCTTTTACAGTGATAAGGGGTGGTCGTCTGACCGCGGACCCATTACGGACACAGGCAATGAGGCAGTGATCGCTGAGATCCTGGTTGAAGACAGCAGAGGTGTATTTAGAGGGCAGGTTGGTCAGGATGATATCTATGAGGGTGCCTGTGTTTACGGATTTAGGGTTGTACCTGGTAGGTTCCTTGATAATTTGTGTGAGATTGAGGGCATCTAGCTTAGATTGTAGGACGGCCGGGGTGTAAAGCATATCCCAGTTTAGGTCACCTAACAGTACGAACTCTGAAGATAAATGGGGGCAATCAATTCACATATGGTGTCCAGGGCACAGCTGGGGGCTGAGGGGGGTCTATAACAAGCGGCAACAGTGAGAGACTTATTTCTGGAAACGTGGATTTTTAAAAGTAGAAGATCGAACTGTTTGGGCACAGACCTGGATAGCATGACAGACCTCTGCAGACTATCTCTGCAGTAGATTGCAACTCCGCCCCCTTTGACGGTTCTATCTTGGCGGAAAATGTTTTTTGATTTAGATTTTTATTCTCTTTTAGTCCCCATTTGGACTAATCTTCCAAGAGTCCTTAAACATTAAAATACAATTTATAATACGAACACATTTTCACATACAGTGCCTTGCGAAAGTATTCGGCCCCCTTGAACTTTTTGACCTTTTGCCACATTTCAGGCTTCAAACATAAAGATATAAAACTGTAATTTTTTGTGAAGAATCAACAACAAGTGGACACAATTATGAAGTGGAACTAAATTTATTGGATATTTCAAACTTTTTTAACAAATACAAAACTGATAAATTGGCCGTGCAAAATTATTCAGCCCCTTTACTTTCAGTGCAGCAAACTCTCTCCAGAAGTTCAGTGAGGATCTCTGAATGATCCAATGTTGACCTAAATGACTAATGATGATAAATAGAATCCACCTGTGTGTAATCAAGTCTCCGTATAAATGCACCTGCTCTGTGATAGTCTCAGAGGTCCATTTAAAGCGCAGAGAGCATCATGAAGAACAAGGAACACACCAGGCAGGTCCGAGATACTGTTGTGGAGAAGTTTAAAGCCGGATTTGGATACAAAAAGATCTCCCAAGCTTTAAACATCCCAAGGAGCACTGTGCAAGCGATAATATTGAAATGGAAGGAGTATCAGACCACTGCAAATCTACGAAGACCCGGCCGTCCCTCTAAACTTTCAGCTCATACAAGGAGAAGACTGATCAGAGATGCAGCCAAGAGGCCCATGATCACTCTGGATGAACTGCAGAGATCTACAGCTGAGGTGGGAGACTCTGTCCATAGGACAACAATCAGTCGTATACTGCACAAATCTGGCCTTTATGGAAGAGTGGCAAGAAGAAAGCCATTTCTTAAAGATATCCATAAAAAGTGTCGTTTAAAGTTTGCCACTAGCCACCTGGGAGACACACCAAACATGCGGAAGAAGGTGCTCTGGTCAGATGAAACCAAAATCGAACTTTTTGGCAACAATGCAAAACGTTATGTTTGGCGTAAAAGCAACACAGCTCATCACCCTGAACACATCATCCCCACTGTCAAACATGGTGGTGGCAGCATCATGGTTTGGGCCTGCTTTTCTTCAGCAGGGGCAGGGAAGATGGTTAAAATTGATGGGAAGATGGATGGAGCCAAATACAGGACCATTCTGGAAGAAAACCTGATGGAGTCTGCAAAAGACCTGAGACTTGGACGGAGATTTGTCTTCCAACAAGACAATGATCCAAAACATAAAGCAAAATCTACAATGGAATGGTTCACAAATAAACATATCCAGGTGTTAGAATGGCCAAGTCAAAGTCCAGACCTGAATCCAATCGAGAATCTGTGGAAAGAACGGAAAACTGCTGTTCACAAACGCTCCCCATCCAACCTCACTGAGCTCAAGCTGTTTTGCAAGGAGGAATGGGCAAAAATTTCAGTCTCTCGATGTGCAAAACTGATAGAGACATACCCCAAGCGACTTACAGCTGTAATCGCAGCAAAAGGTGGTGCTACAAAGTATTAACTTAAGGGGGCTGAATAATTTTGCACGCACAATTTTTTTTTTTTTTTTTTTTTGAAAAAGTTTGAAATATCCAATAAATTTCGTTCCACTTCATGATTGTGTCCCACTTGTTGTTGATTCTTCACAAAAAATTACAGTTTTATATCTTTATGTTTGAAGCCTGAAATGTGGCAAAAGGTCGAAAAGTTCAAGGGGGCCGAATACTTTCGCAAGGCACTGTATAACACACTATTACAAGCATACATAATGTACTAACATAATGACCCAATAAATTCCTTAATCTAAAAAATATTGATTCTTCATCTACTATAGTCCCACAACATTTCTATGTATTATATTTAAATCGTTTTAAAATAATGTTTAAATGTATATATTGAAAGGTTTCTGGTTTGCTCAGTTCATTTATTCCATTTCTTTATTGCTCTAAATTGAAATGTTATTTTGCCTATTTCTCTTTTCTGTCTGGATAATGCATAGATGGTGGACAATCTATTCCTAGTATTTACGGAATGTCTGTCTCTTACCAACTGAATACCATTGTGAATAGAACTTGGCCGTTTTAAATTATGTATATTATGAAATAAAATAAGCATGTTTTTTTCAATTATCTTGTCGATTGATGACCAACCAAGAACATTGCGCATGACTGCAACAGAAGAACCATATCTCCACCTTAAAACAATCCTTGCTGCTTTGTTCTGTGCAATCTGCAACCTCCTAACTTCACTTGATGATGCATTTCCCCAGACCACAGAACAGTAGTTCACCTGACTCTCAATTAATGCTTGTGTTATTTGCTGAATAATTTTTCCTGGTAAATATTTAGCTATCCTTCTGATTATGCATGCTGTTTTAATATTTTTTTTTACATAGATTAGTTATTTGAGACGATCATGATAAGCAGTTGTCTAGCTGCACTCCCAATAGTTTGGTTTCTGCCACTTCTTCAATTAGTACTCCTCCCATACATAATTGTATCCCATGCTGTTTTGGCCTTTTCCTAGTGGAACAGACCAACATAACTTTGGTTTTCTTGGTGTTTAAAACAAGTTTATTTTGGCAAACCCACTCCCTGATATTCTCCAAATCTCCTTGTAAAGCTTGCTGTGCCTGTTGAACCGATTGTCTTGCTGCATAAATTGTAGTATCATCTGCAAATATAGTAGCTTGAGTTTCAGCTAATGCATAGGGAAGGTCGTTGGTATATATTAAATAAAGAAGTGGCCCAAGGCAGCTGCCCTGCGGTATTCCACAGTTTAACACAGTTTAGAAAATGAACCATTGATATAGGTGGACTGTTTCCTGTCAGTTAGAAATTACTGTACCCAATTTAATGCTACCTCCTTAAAACCATAATGCATTAATTTTGTCCAAATTATTTCATGATCCACTAAATCAAATGTTGCACTGAAATCTAAAAAATACTAAAAATAGTACACCCAAAATGTTGTAGTTGGTGATGGAAATTTCAGAATTTTTGGTTGCCTTCCTAATCCAGGATTCAGACACGGCTAGGACATCAGGGTTGGCAGAGTGTGTTAAAGCAGTGAATAAAACAAACTTAGGGAGGAGGCTTCTGATGTTAACATGCATGAAACCAAGGCTTTTACGGTCACAGAAGTCAACAAATGAGAGCACTTCCTAACTTGACATGTCTGGTAAAGACTCTGCATCAAAACTCAGCAGGACAGACAGTATCTTCTCTGTTACACCACGCTCTCCACCGGGTCTGCGTCACACCAAACGGCAGGTGTCAAAGACACCGGGAATCTTCAATTTCAGTTGGTTCTCAACACTTAACACCAGCCCAATTATCACTCCTTTCAACGGCGCTCAGCTCCGGAGAGCATAGCAAATCAAAGTTCTTGTCCCAAGACGCATGGTGTGGAGCGCCCTCTCCCTCAGGGCAGAAGAAAATAAATAACAGATTCAACAGTCCCCAACCTCTTCTCCACCCATCCTGACACCACATATGGATGAGCCAGAAGGCAAGGATCCATTCTCTCCAGAACCATCCTTGTCATCATCGGAAAGAGGCCCAAACTCAGCAGGTTACATTTTGGATCTACCGGAGAACATTTTTGCCTTTTTGTATTTGACGACCATTTTCCTCACCACATCGCTTCCCTTTAAGCTCAGCTCCTTTACTTCTTCCCCACTGTCCATTTCAACATCTCCACGCTCTTTCTGCTACTACAGCGGATGAAGGAGCAAACTGTTCAAATGGTTCTTGTATCTTGAATTTTCCGCCATGTGGCGTCGACTCAAAAAACTCTACCAGCCGCCATTACAATTCTTCTTCGATATGATATGATGACGGTCCACAAACAAACGTTTAAAGTGCACCTACTGTAATCATGATCTGACCAATTCTGTACTACCATGAACATAAAATTCTAAACCAAAATAAATCCCTAACTTCTACCACACCCTCCCCCCTCGCCCAAAAACCTCTCCCCAACCCCATTAAACTTGATCTATATCCTGCTGAAACACTCCACCCTTAGGATTGTTCAGCATGTCAACAACCATTTCAACAGTAACATCTGTTACCCCCAATATCTCTTTTGCCGTCTCCACAATAACCTTCAGCCTGGCATTTCTGCTTTCCACAACCCGAGTTGTACTGTTAACCTTACCAACAAAAGCTATGAAGTCAACTTTATTCATTATCAAAGTTTCCTTCAAGGTTTCTGAACAGGCCTCGAAACCATGCCAGGACCATCAGATTAACTGTTTTTAATGAAGCCAGCAATGCAAATAATTCATCTCAGTGATTGACAGTATACAGGTATTATTGCATGTATACTAGCCAATCACAGTGAAATTAAATCTAGTCATAATCAGTTTCATATATTTCATAGTATATTGTCTTGATAGCGGCATTGACGTTGTTGGTTGTCTAGCAAGCAAAACTTGACCTTCATTTACACACTGTTCACATTTAGGAAAACTGGTGGCTAGCACTTGGTAGCTAGCAGTGGGGGCTGGTGGGAGGAGATATAGGAGGACGGGCTCTGTGTAATGGCTGGATTGGAAAAACTGGAACGGAGTCAAACATGGTTTCCGTATGTTTGATGTGTTTGATACCGTTTCATTTATTCCATTCCAGCCATTACAATGAGCCCATCCTCCTATAGCTCCTCCCACCAGCCTCCACTGGTAGCTAGCTATCGCTAGTTCAAATAAAGCAAAATTATGTACTGATATGAAAGTGCAATTGTAAACCAAATGGGTGCACATTTTTGGTTTTGCCCTAGCACTACACAGCTGATTCAAATAATCAAAGCTTGAGGATTAGTTGATTATTTAGTGCTAGGTTAAAAACCAAAACGTGCACCTTTTGGGTCCCGAGGGTCGAGTCTGGCTGAAATGTATGAAAGAGGTCCCTGGCGGAGGGTTCTCGGTTGAACGTGGACGCTCATCGGACATTATCTTTGCACTTTGAAACCCACGCCCACCATGATGTATCGCACCGCCCACTGGGAGAAACGGTGAAAAGAGTGGGCGCGTTTGAGTAGTAAGGCTAAAGCAACCGACTGGGGAGGTATATCTCAGACAGCCAAAAGTCGGACACTAATGTGGTTTTCCAACAGCAAGGCTCAGATCAACATGGCAGTGTTGCCATTGTTTATAAAATGTTTTCATTATAATGTTGAAAAAAAAAACATGTCTCCAAACCCCAAGTCACACACTCACAAACTGAAATCATAACCTAATGATTGGTTGGCAATAGAGCCTCCCACAATGCAAGCGATGGCTGCAGGATGAAGTTATGAAGATGAACTGCAGAAACTTGCAGTTGACTGCAGTCAAAACGTCATGACCTTTGATCACATGATTTTTGTAATGTTCATGCTGTTGACATGTAGGCGCAAGTCGGACAATTATTATCCCCATAATGCAACACACTTTGAAAGGGCGTCAAAAGTGATCCGCTCGAACGTGCCCTCTTGGGGACTGAGCAGCACAGGTTAACAATGCAGTGTGTGCATGCTCGGTTGCTCGTTTATTGACTGAGTGGCATGACAAAAGATGCATTACCTCCCCCTGCTGTGGAGTTTGTGTAATGAGTGATCTGATTGAATCGCGGGTGTCCAGGAACCGACTGGTAGCAAAGATGATATCTGTGCGGTAGCTCTAATGATAGCTAAACAATAAACACTTAGCCACTTATAGCTAGCTAGCTATTTAGCTATGACCATTTAATATATTTGCTGAGTGTCATGCTTGTGGTTGAACGCATTCAGACTATTTCTTCTGTAACACAGCTATCAATCGAAAACGTATTCACTGGTTGCCAAGTCGTTTGGGCTGTGTTCTCAGTGAGTGGCTTTTTTGCTACTCAAGTCTACAATACATGTATGTCAAGTTTGTATTTGTAGCTAATGACAGTTTATAAATTTCTTTCAGGCATTGATTTTTCAGCCAGATGACAAAAATTTGATAATGCTTTGAGGGACGCAGAGGCCTCTCTCAAGGAGGACAAAGAATTCTTCAAGGTGCAGTTTAAACATTGGGCATCATTATTCAGCCCTGTTCTATTTCCAGCCTTTGGCTTTATTATGTAGCAGTCATTGTATTGTCTCTCAGCCAGTGTTGGCCATTATTTATTATCTATTTTGTTTGGAACGGAACAGCTGTATCCCCCTGTTGGCCAGCTACTGTACTGAAATTCAAAGCTTTTTTTATTTTCAATGACCACTAGGGCACACTGTTGTTTCTGATTAGTCATAACTTCCCAAGCAAAATCCATTGATTTATTTGTATTCCTCATTTCCCATGGTTTGTATCAGAAAGCTGAAGCTTTATACACCATGGTAGACTTTGAGTGTGCCCTGGTGTTTTACCACAGGGGGCACAAACTGTGGCCACAGCTGCAGGAATTTAGACTGGGAATCCAGAAAGCCCAAGAGGCTATCGACAACTCTGTGGGCAGTAAGTACTGGGTCAAAATATTTTTGTAAAAGACCAACAGATTGAGTGCCTCATTGTTTTCATAATGCAGTTTTTGTAAGTTCTCCATATGGTTTTCTAAATTTCTTATCTTTCCACCACCTCAGGCCCCTCATCTGTGAAACTGGAAAACGAGGGGTACTTGTCCTTCTTCCACAAGGCAGATGAGGTGAGTCTCAATGGTAAAGCCTTGAGACGATAAGCTGCATCTTTTTCATAATTCCTCCCACCTCTGCATGCATGTCATCCTCATGATGAGTTCTGCGTGTGGGATTGATTGGCAGGTGAAGAAGGGACGGCCGAAGGGGCTGATTCATCTCCCTGAGAAGGGAGATGAGGCAGCAGAACAAGAAGATGCCTAAGAGTGAGACGACAGCCAAGCAGCTTCTGGGAGAGCTCTACAGTGATAAGGAGCCCTAGAGAAGCTACTGAAAGATGAACGTAGGGTAGCCAGAAATCTTTTACTTAGCATGTTCCTGTATTTTCACTCTTGTCTTAGTTTCAGTACACAATCAATACACTGTCACACTTGGGAAGATGCTCTTTTATCACGTACCCTATCTGGAGAATTGGCCTCTACGTGTCCTTTGATTTCCTTTACTCATTCATTATTATCAGCATGAATTACAGAGCCCAGTCTGTGGTAAAGGGCAAATATTCCATTAAAGTCAAAATCATAAATGGCCTCCAGACTTGGTGAACGGTAGAATGCGGGGAGGGGAGAGACTGCAGGACCTCATCCTCAACTGCATCACCTATCTGGACACACGCCCTGAGTTCTGGCTCCAGCAGAAGCCCATCTATGCGCGGGAGAGAGACCGCAAGCTCATGCAGCAGAAGTGGAACAAGACCCGGCAGAACCCTCCCTCTGATCCCACCCGTTTTGTACTCAAGAGCCTGGAAGAGATTGATGCAGGTAAGACAGAACAGACCCAAGGATGAATATGGTAGTTTGATGCTTATCAATACATCCTGGTCAATGGTAAACTCTTTTTTTTCTTCTCCCCTCTAAGCTTTGACTGCAGGCAATGCAGAGAGCAGCCCGAAGAAAGCTCTGGAGGTCCTGAGGTGGTTCCCAATAAGAAAGAGGTGCTGGGGAACCTTCACAGCTGCATTGGAAATGCCCTGATTGACCTGGGGGAAATGGACAGAGCATTAGACAACCATCAGAAGGACTTGGACCTGGCCAGATAATGGTGAGTGCTGTGGAGTGGACACTTAATTTCAGTCTGAAAGGTACACTCAACTACGCATTTATTTGGATAGTGAGGCTAAATCGTTTCATTTGGCTCTGTACGCCAGGATTTTGGAGATCAAACACTAACATCCTCTCTTATTGGTAATGTTGAGAGGTTCGCATGTATTGGGGGCATGATCTTTGTACATCTTTCTCACTCATCATTATTCACGATTCATTCATGATTATCCTTAATCATGGTAGCATTCACATTAATGTAGAAGTGTTCAGAAACATTCTGTTCTTATTTACAATCAAAGTGACTCCAAAATGACATAATACATTATTTACCATTCATTTCTATTGGGCACAACATATTCCAAAACATAACCAAAACAAACAGCAAATGCATCCAACAAGCTTGTAGAGTCACAAGCTTGATGTAGTCATTGCGTACTAGGAATATCGGGCCAAATACTACACTTTTGACTCCATTTAATACACTAAGTGAATTTGTCCAAATACTTGACACCTTCAAATTAGGGGACTAGATACATAAAGTGCATTCATATCTAAAAGGTAAAACAGATATGTATGAAAATAACCTCAAATAAAAGGTGACATTCTATACTGTCGCCTCATAAAACATTTGACCTCGAGTCCAAAATGCTGGAGTATAAAGCCAAATTAAGAGTTTTTAGCTTCACTATCCAAATAAATACGTAGGGGCGTGTATATGATTTTCTAACGTCCCACATTTCAAATCAATTGCATTTCACACACTGCATCTTATTGTTTTAACAGTGTTCTTTCGCTTTCTTTGTTGTCCAACAGCAAACTCCCAGATGCAAAGTCAAGGGCACTTGATAACGTTGGCCGAGTGTACGCCAGAATAGGAAAGTTCCCACAGGCTATTGAAGTGGAAACTCAAAGTATATGGCATCACATCTGTGTTTTTATATGTTTGGATTGTGTGATGAAGCAAATAGTTTTGTTTAATACAAAGGACTCCTAATGTATGGATTCACTGTCATTCTATTCACCGTGTTTGTGTATTTGCTTATCCATTCTCAGCTGGTAGGAAAAGATCCCCCCTGGCCTGTGGCGGTCTGGAGAGGACCTGGCTGTTCCATGAGACAGGCTGCTGCTACCTGGAGCTGAAGCGTCACACCAAGGCCCGGGACTACGGCGTTCGCTCACTCGCTGTAGCCGATGATATCGCTGATGAGAAGTGGCAACTGAACGCCTGTGTGTTGGTGGCACAGTCAGAGAGTAAGTGCAGGTAGAAGTGTGGCGAAACCCCTTGTTTGAGTCGTTGATAAGTTGTGATGTGCATAGCAATAGCAATGGCCCCCTGGCCTGTATTTTAAGTTAATCTTTACAGACTCTTAAAGAAAATGCCATTATCTCATGTCTGAGCTTGATCTAATTAATATAATGTATTTTTTATGTACTGTGGTTCCATTGAGGGGCGGCAGGTAGCCTAGAGGTTAGAGTGTTGGGACAGTGTTGTTCGAATCCCCGAGCCGGCAAGGTGGAAAAATCTGCCGTTCTGCACTTGAGCAAGGCAGTAAACCCCCACAACTGCTCACCTGGCGCCGATGACGTGGATTAAGGCAGCCCCCCCCCCCCCCCCCCCCCCCCCGCACCTCTCTGATTCAGAGGGGTTGGGTTAAATGCGGAAGACACATTTCGGTTGAATGCTTTCAGTTTTGCAACTGACTAGGTATCCCCTTTCCCTTGACGTTTATGGGATTGAATGGGAAAATGGCTATACAATTCTGATCAGATGTGGACAGCATATCAATGCTGATTCTTTTGAATTACAATCTGGGGACACAAGTGATGATTTCATGGAAACTGTGATTAGTCTTGGTCTATTTGATCTTGGTCAAAGCATTGAACTGGTCCTAACAGTCCCCTCCCAGTGAAGCTTGGCAACTTTAAATCCGGTGTTGCCCACTTTGAAAGAGCTTTGGACAGGGCTACGGTTCTCCAGGATGACCTGCAAGGGATGCCATCCAGAAGGTTCCCTGAACATCCTTGTCAATTCATGTCACTTCTTTCCTATTGTCAAATCACAATGGCTCACTGATACAATATTTTACGCCCTTATTTAGGCTGTCTGTGAGGCAAGGCAACATTTGAGTGCTCATCAGATGACTGAAGAGGAGCCTCAGACAGATGTTCAAGGACAATGTAATAAAAACGGTATTTTGAGCATGCTTCTCTGACCTCTACTTGAGTTTTTTGTATACTTTTATTTTCTTTGTTGATTTATGTATTTGTGTATAGAAAAACTGCACACATACAAAATGTTCATACCCCTTACAGAATAAATTTAGGAGATACAGCTGAGGAAACGGCTTGACTCGGGTGGGAACAAAATTGAATTATGCTATGATATATTACTTTGAAAATGTATTATTCAGCTACACAGGAATTCAATCATTACAGCTATGTAGTATAAGTTGATGTCTTCCTTTTCATTTATGTGTTTCCTGTAGTATTGCAATAAATGCATGTTTCCACTGTAATGTTTTGTAGTGTCTCATTACTAAAGCTTTTTGTGAAGCCTTGCCTAGTGTTTTGGAGTCATCTTTGTTTGCAGTGTAACGTGCCACCGACTAATGATCCAGAAAGCAATTACTGTGTATTGAGTCTTTGGCACTTGACACACATGGTATTGTTAATCTAATTAAAACTATCTGAGAGACAGAGAGAATGACCCAGAAGCTTTATAGAAGGAAATTATACGTTAGAAAGACGTTTAAGACATGTTTGGATTGCCTTATGAAACTCAGGAAATCTTGCTGATCTGGCACATTTTTCAGCAGAACCTGTTAGCAGGTGTTGGGTAACTTGGGTTTAATTGCCTGTGCCTATGTACATGTAAGCAGGTCATTGGAGGCGAAAACAACAGACAAGTACTGACTGGCACAATGCACCCAGTGAAAAATCATCTACATTCCTTTAGAACTGTGTACACGTTTCCATGTGGTGCTTTTCTATCTGATTACAAGGCTAGTTCCCTTTACTTCTGCACTCTGATATCATTGTTTCAGATTGGCATGCTGACAACGCTGTGATTCACCAAGCAGCTGATTCCCTTTATATGGGTATTAAGAAATCCTGCCATGTTATCAGATTAGACACATCTGATCTCATAAAGTCCACAGACTGTTGAGCAAATTTCCTTTACAGAACATGCATTTCTGGAAACATTTTTATACAGAGCTTTATTTTTCAAGGAGTTTGTGTTGTGGATGAGGACCTAAAATCATAAACTGCCAAAATATACAATTACTCATTGTTGTCACTTACGCCATGAAATTATCAGACTTTCTGGCATTATTGCCATGGCTTACGGAATTTAAAATCAACAAAACTCATATGTAATTTTCTTCTCAGCCAGGGGCCAGGTCTACGTTGTCATTGCTGGGACGTTCGCGTTGATAAGAGCGGGGGCGCGCAAACGATAGGAAGCACCCCACCCTCAAGAGCACTAAGCCTTGCGCGTACTCAAGAGCCCGTAGTTTCCGTTTTCTTTCCTAGTGTCTGGGGCAGATTTCTGCGCGGAGCGCCGACTGTCCTCTGCTTTCCAGCTTTGAAAACGCCTAAATTGCAGAGTCAGCGGCATACTCCTGACACAACAGGCACGGTAAGAAACCTCCGTCGGTAATCTCGTCCCATTCATATCAATATGATAGTTAGCCTAAATAGTCCGATTCGAAGCTGCTGTCATATAGTACGATCTTGGAACTTGACAGAAGTTATCAATCTCTTTTTCCAGACAAATCGAATTTCTTTAGCTTTGAAATAGGCTGTCGCTGTTGTTCAAACGTGGCATCTGAGTTTGGACATGACATTGCCACGCTGATTTGTTTTGTCTGTAGCGTGGTGATTGCATTGCAACCACTCCCCGTTTCATCATTTCATTGTTACACGGTAGTAGCCGCGTTTACACCGTTGCACTAAAAACATTCTCATCGGACTATCTTTTACTGAACATTCACTCACCATAAATATTGGCCTTTTGATGTGCTGTTTCGAATGTTGTCTGTTTTTTGGTAAACTTGTCTAGCCTGTAACGGGATGACCATGCTGTTTTTTATTTTGTCGAATTTCACGAACATATATTCTATTGCGCTACTTACTGACCGTCTGTTACTCAAAAAATATATAATTTCTACATACTTTCCTTGGCGATAATTTTTTTTTTTTATTCAAGTGCGTCTTTCAAGCGGATATACGAGCCCTTGTCCACACAAAAGGCTGGTATAATCAGTCGCAGGTGTTAATTTCTCACCCCGGCCTAGTCGTCAGAGGCTGAGCACACTCCGCTACTTTTTGTTAGGCTATGCAAAACTGCCGATGTCTGAATTTCGCTCACTTATCGACCTAATTCGGTACCAAATTGCTGATGCATATTTTTTTTATTGGTTTTATGGATGTATGTTAATGTATTCTAATTGACGCTTGTTTCCCAATTACGTTTTTCCCACCTACATGGATCATGCAGACTGGCAGTAGTTCAAGCCGATTATGTGGATGTTTTGAGAATTCAGAGCCCAGGAAAGCATGCATTACACACATCCTCCTCTCACATACCACTCCAAAGATGCCAGCTGTGGTAAAACCATTTTGTAATTAGGTCGATAGAGCCAAGCCAACCACCCAATGTCTTTATCACTTTGATTTATTACTCCGAATAATCTGATGTCCAGGCCGCAGGGGTGACACTGAGAGAAACCGCTGCAGTACAGCCATTATATAAGGAGAGTCTGCTGCTCACTATAACTCTCTTATTAGAAATACCAAAAGAGATCATTTGACTCCCTCCCTCAGAAAGTGATAGTGTGGTATCCCAAATCTTTGCACAAGGGAAGATTTGTCATATTTATAATTTTTTTTTTTTTTACAGCTTGGAAGTTTAAAGGAATTCCAGCACCATTTCATTGTTTATGCTGTACAGTTTCAAATAGAACGTTCCTGTTTTCCAAGTATTGAGTTTGTATGAGTTTCATTGGTATCATTATTATAGCAAATCTTTTGTCTACACCAGTGTTTATCATTAGGTCCATTGAGGAACCCAGATATGGATGCTGAGCAGACCCAGGTGTTGGACACCGCATCAGAGACTGGAGCAGGAGACTGCCCCCAATCACAACTCGACTCTCCAATAGATCCTGCACAATCACCAGTGAATGGGCAAGAAATGGAGCGTTTGCCGGATATGGTGACAGAATCAGGAATGTCAGAAGAAATGCAAGAGACGGAGCCTGAAGCAGAAAAATCACCAAAGAAAATGTCTGAATCTCCTGAGAAGGTTCCAGAGACATCTACGGAAGTTGTGACTAAAGCAGAGAAGTACCCAGAAAAACAACCAGAACTAAAGAGCTCAACAGAGGTCTCTGAGTCAGCTACAGCATTGTACTTAGAACCAGAAAAAATCCAGACCACAGAGCCTGAAAAGCAGCCAATGCCAGAGAAAACACCAGAGCCTCTGCCTTTAGATGAGCCTCGAGCAGAGAATAACATTGAAACTGCGCCAGAGAAAATGGCTGAACCCGTCCCAGAGGCTGTTAAACTGTCTGAGCAGGCAGCGCCCAAGCCTGTCACACAGCCAGAATCCGAGGATGTGCAACTGCTCGAACCAGAAGAGAAGAAGCCTGAGGAATCTGAGAAGCAGGCAGAATCTGGGATTGTGTTGGCAGTGGTGCCAGAGATGCTAGCGGAGTCTAAAACTGTAAAAGAAGTGGAGGCAGATAAACAGACCAAAGCTGAAATTGTACCGGAACCAGAGCCAAAGAAACCAGTAGAGGCTGAGACTGTGATGGAAGAGAAACTGGTAGAAGCTGAAATTGTAAAAGAAGTCGAGTCAGAGAAACGGGCAGCAGGTGAGGCAGATGCAGTGGAGCAGCAGAAGGCCGACGTCGTCGAGCAGATTCCCGCTCCTGGCACCCTGTCTTTCGCCTTCCTGGAGCATGAGCAGACCAAAGCCACCCTTCGCACCTCTCGCACTCTAATCATCCTCAGAGGCCTCCCCGGCAGTGGCAAGAGCCTCTTGGCACGTGCTATTGCAGATAGCTACCAGGGTCTCTGCACTGTCTGTTGTGCTGATGACCATGGTGTGAAACCGGAGAGTCCAGAAGGATCGGCAGATGGGTACAAGGCTTTTGACGATGCTGTGGTAGCCTGCTGCAGTGTAGGAACATCTGCTCAAGTGATAGTGGTGGATGACACCAACCATACCCATGATCGGCTGGCCCGTCTGGGGGAGGTGGCAGAGCAGCACCGGCTGGTGGCCATGTTTCTGGAGCCCCGCACTGAGTGGAGCAGAGACTTGCCACAGCTGGCCAAGAGAACTCAGCGGGGGCTAGAGGAAGCCCAGATCCAGGCCATGAAAGTTCCTCTTGAGGAGACGTCCCTGCCCCTTTTCTTTGGCTGGTTCCTTCTCCCTGGCATCCAGGACAAGGTCAGGTGCACGTCCATGGATTTCCTGAAGACGCTGGACACGCTTGAGGCCTTCAAGAAGCACTTGCCTGACTGTGAGTTCAGCACATCGGTCTTGTGATACACACACTTCTATTGTTTATATCTGAATCAAATTTTAGTCTCTTGAGCTTGACTGAGACAACTGTGCTTGCTTTGTTTGTTTTTTTCAGTCACTGTTGAGGCTGAGAAAGAGGTGGACCTGGAGCAGTATTTCCAAGCCAATGGCGCTCTTCATTGCACTACCAAATTCTGTGACTATGGCAAGGCTGAGGGAGCCAAGGAATATGCAGACAAACCAGTAAGTCTGAAAGTATATTCAACAAAAATATAAACGCAACATGCAACAATTTCAATGATTTTACTGAGTAACAGTTCATATAAGGCAATCACTCAATTGAAATATGTTAATTTAAGCCCTAATCTATGGATTTCACATGACTGGGCAGCGGTGGGCCCACCCACTTGGGAGCCAGGCCCGGCCAATCAGAATGTTTTCCCCCATAAAATGGCTTTGTTACAGAACAATACTTCTCAGTTTCATCAGCTCTCCAGGTGGCTGGTCTCATACAATCTCGCAGGTGAAGAAGCCGGATGTGAACTTCCTGGGCTGCCATAGTTACATGTGGTCAGCGGTTGTGAGGCCGGTTGGACGTACTGCAAGATTCTCTAAAATGATGTTGGAGGTGGCTTATGCTAGAGAAATTAACATAAAATTCTCTGGCAACAGCTCTGGTGGACATTACTGCAGTCAACATGCCAATTGCACACTCCCTCAAAACATCTCTGGCATTGTTGTGACACAACTGCAAATTATAGTGGCCTTTTGTCTCCAGTGCGAGGTGCACCTGTGTAATGATCATGCTGTTTAATCAGCTTCTTGATATGCCCCACCTGTCTTGTGGATGGATTATCTTGGCAAAGGAGACATGCTCACTAACGGGGATGTAAACAAATGTGTGCACAAAATGCATATGGATCATTTCTGGTTCTTTTATTTCAATTCATGAAACGTGGGACAAACTTTATGTTGCATTTAAATTTTTGTTAATGTATATTGGTGATGGGAATTATTTGTCAAATGCAACCTCATCCTATTAACCCATTATTTACTACAAAGCTCATATTGGCCTTGTTTTATGAATTTAAAATCTGATGACCAGTGCATTGTTTAAATAATGTATTTTCACATTTCAGGGGACCATTTTGAAATAACCCCTCTTCATTTCCCACTAGGCCGTTGAAGAGTTGTATGGCTCTGTGTTCGAGCTGTCCCTCAGTGCCCTCTTTGTCACACCTCGCACTGTTGGTGCCCGGGTTTCACTCTCTGAGGATCAGTTAACCCTGTGGCCTGCCGACGCTGAGAAGGAGGCGGTGTCTGTAGTCCCGGCTGCCGCCACCCTGCCCGCTGGCAGCCGTGCCCACGTCACCCTGGGCTGTGCGGAGGGCGTTGAGCCACAGCAGACAGGCTTCGACCTGCTGGAGATCCTAGCGCTGCAGCAAGAGGGTCAGGAGGGAGAGCTGGTGGAGGAGATGGAGCTCGGCTCCCTGGCCTACTACGGCAAGGGGAGGTGGCTGCTCAGTCTGAGGGAGCCCGTCTCCGCCCAGGCCTGCTTCTCCAGCCTCTACGGGCCCAAGAAGGCCGACACGACCAAGAAAGACGGGGACAAGAAGAAGAAGCAAAAGTGCACCATACTGTAAAGGAGAGGGGGAAGGTGGTAATGGCTGGCTCGGGATGAGTGGCGTACTAGTGTTCTGATTTGTCTGTGGGGAAGTTTGTGTGTTTGTGCTACTTTTGGGGTTTGGGAGGCACCTGATATCCCACCCCAAATTCACAAGCTGTGTGCCTTTTCTCTATTGCTTTGCTGCACAACCCAAGATGCCTTTATACCACAGTTTAGGTCAAGCTTAGCATCTTGTTCAGTGTCTTGTCATGCGTTTTAGTGCCATAGTTGCAATTGGATAGGATTTCTGTAGACAAGGCCTGATTTCATGGCTCAGCTGCAGTTTTGAGATGTGGTACTGCTTCTCCTAGTACCTAGTGCCGCTTCTCCCAGTTTGTGACCACTATTTTCCCTACTCAATTCATGTCTAACACTATATAAAACCCCTTCTGCATATGTCAGTGTTAAGCATTTAGATGTTTTCATGTTTTGTGTGAGTGGCTCAAATAGTGTTCATTGCATGCCAGGTTCTTCAGTTTAGCAGATGTAGTTCTAGTCGTGAGTTAGCTTGTTCGCAAAAGAAGTTACACATCTATTTCAGTCATTTCCTGTGGTTTAGTCAGTTTAGCCCTACCATGTTTGTGCATTTGTATATGTGTGTGTGTTTGGTACGAAGGAAAGAGCTGGGTAATTTCATAAGTAGCTCATGGGCCAAAAAGGGTGTCTGTATGCTTGATTTCATGTGCTGAACTGTGAATGTCATTCATAGAGGCCATTCCTAATTAACTCTTTTTGCACGATGCTGCAGAAATCAAAGGGAGAATGCTGATGACTGTGCAGGTTGTTTCATTAGCTGGCACTTACTTGGTACTTATCAAATGCTGTGAAACCAAGGCCACAATTCTGTAGTATAGGAGACTGCAGCCTGGGATCATCCCTCTTTCTGTCAACCAGTCAGTTTTTGCATGTGAACTTGTATGTATCCACTGTCTGTTCATGACTGATGTGTAGGTTTCTTAGGGCAAAGCCATGCTTGTTTAGTTCTTCCAATGAGTCACTATTCTTGCACATGTTTTGTACACTTAATAAAAGAATTTGCTTTGCGCCAAATATTGTCTAATGCAATGTGTATTGTTACACCCTGTTCAAGACTGTTTGTTCACTTGTCTGTACACCAGTTGTGATTTTTAGCATGTAAATCTTGGTGTGGCAAGTGGGATCCATGCAGCAAAGCCACAACACTAAACAATACATTATTTGCACTATACCACTGCTACACCTGGTTGTCAGCGGAGCCTTGTCTGGCAGCGAAACAGTTCAGTTACTGCCTTTTTTAAAATAAAATAAAAAAAACTGCTGTAATGAGTGACTTAGTAAATAAACAAATGTGGTTTCTACTGATAATTGATGTACAAACTATGGCATAATGGGACGACAAGAAGATTAGAGGCAAGCCGTAATTTCGATAAAGACATGAGCAAGCTAGGATGGACGTCAACTATTTGTTCAGCACTTTTGAAATGTACAGCGACAGAATTCAGAACATGGGCCGTTCTTACAGTGCTCTCCCTGTACACCAAGTCAAAGACGGCATATAAGCAGACAATGAAAGCTCTTACAATATTTGATTACATTTCTCAACAGGTTATTGGCTACATGTGCACCGAGTCAGAACAGGAGGGGAAAATGGACAATTGTTAGGGTGAGGCACATGGGCTACTAACAGCTTACTATACAACATACTTATTACTTTCTTAGCTACAGTATACATATCTCCCTGGCACATTACAGTTATGCAGCAGCATACAAGACATTTTTGGATTCACCTTGTGCTTTGCTCACTTGAACAGAAAGGTGGCGCGGTGGTCCTTCGTGGGCAAATTTTGTCAAAGTCTGGCATTCTCTGGATTTATGGTGCTTTCAAGACAACTGGGAACTCGGGGGAAGGAAAAAAAAAGTTGAATCATGATGACGTCAGTGGTCTTCAGGTCGTAGCTCTAGAAAGAGGCCCGAGTTCCCGATTTTCCCAGTCGTAGCTCGTTTTTCCAGAGTTCCCAGTTGTCTTGAACTCACTAAAGTATGATTTTGCAGTTTTGAGCATGGCATAAATCATGCTTCATTGACAGCATGGCCAATGTTGAATGTTTATAATTTTGAACTAGGAAAAGAGACCCTTAATCTTAGACTTGGGACCACACAACTACAGCAACTCCACTGAATAGCAGGCGAATGATTGCTTTGCAATGCTTGCAGTTAGCCACTGATTCCTTCCAAACCACTCATTGTTGAATTTGCGATTTCCACCTTGTGTAATGTTTATGTCCAATGGCCGATGAGCACTGATCCGTTGTATCTATAATTTCTCTTCATTATTTCTCTTCATATGACAAGTATTAAAAAGGATTTGCCAGTAGATTGTCGACTCAATTCTTGATGACTGCTAGCTAAGATTTTGAAAGTATGATGTTGAATGATGATCAGTCCAATCAAAGCTACTGTAGATATAACATGATTTGACATAATTTTATCTGTGGCCAATGAGCTTGCGCCTTCTTGGATGGGCACTTCTAATGTAACTCTATGGCAGCACCCAAGGGGCTAGAATTTTAGAGCTCTACCCTTAGACATGGTGGTGACATAGTGTCCACATGAGTGACAGAACACTGAGCCAATCACGGTGCAATGCTCTGTATTTTCTTCTGGCTTGTCCCACCACCACAGAGAGCACTGAGCTAGGCTGAAACACCTGCATTTTGGAGCTGCCTTACTCAATAAAGCAAAAAAGAGACCATGTTTGTATGCAGCTTTATTAACTCAATGATATATAGATTTTTTTTTACATTGTTTGCACACTGATATGTGACATGTATTAATGCCAAAATAACATGCAAAACAGGCAAGCCCCCCCCCCAAAATTGATATATTTTTTGGTGCTAGGTGCTAAAAATGTGGGGCTGCCCTGAATGACGGGTCGCCACTGCTGCACACCCATTTTAACAATTAGGAAGCTATTGACTATTGACACTGTACAGTGAGACTCAGCCATTTTGTTTGTAGATGGAGAAGTTGACCAGCAGATGGCACTCAGCCTCCGGATACTATTAGTACAATGTATGAAGAGAACATGATCTGAAGTATATTTCTCATCAGGCCAGTCAATGTTTGAATCTCCCAAAACTGAAGTGGCATACTGGTTGCATCCACTTTTGAGGAAGTGTATCCAAGGCCAAAGGCTCTCGAACACCCCACTACAACACACACAATCCTACCTTCGTTACAGTTTATTCTGGAGAGGCTCTGAGTTGAATGACCCAATTGTCAGACTGTCTAATGGTGCGCCATCACCTCCCATTGCACCCTATTGCGCCACAACTGTGCAAGTTTTGATATCAATCATTTACACACCGGTGTGTATGAGAGAAATAATTGCAACTCTTACCAGGGTCTGTATTGCCAGCTGCACTAGACTGATGATTACACACACTGACTGCACAGGGCAATTGGCTCATATGACTAATATGATGCAAATGAGTCTTGCTCCTTCCAAATGAAATTGCTTCACCTTGAAATGGTCTGATTTTATTACACATTTGAATGTATCACCCTGGTACTGTTCGTCATACTATAATCAACTATCTATCCTAGAAAAAATATTGCATTGGTTAGACAGCCATTCTGCTGGTGTATACAAAAAAATGTTGTTAGTGTTATTTTATTTGGAATTTGTTTATTTGTGCACAAGACAATACAAAACAATGTGATGAGAGTTGAAAAGGCAAGCGATAAGTGAAGTGCAGGATAGGTAAAAAATGATTATGACCTGGGATCCTTTGGACTTCCCTACCCTAAACTCTAACATTAACCCCTTACCCTAACCATAACCCTTACCTAACCTTAACCCTTAACCATTTTCAAATTCAACTAAAATCGGGTTTATATATACACTAGATGATTATTTTGGCCGTTGTGTTGAAGCCACCTTGCCTCCATCTTGACACTCCCCCACCGTTGTAAAATATATTTTGGAAGCTATAGAATGCATTTATTAATGTCTACACTCGTTTTGCCATATTTATTTTATTAAAGACACCTTAATGCATACTTTTAAATTATATTATGTGAGCTAAACATAAAAATAAAAATATATATAAAAACATTTCCTTAAAAGTATAATTTTTTTTAGATGACTAATGTTACTGTCCCCACTACAACTAAAAAAATACTTAAATACATGCTATTTTCTTCCTTTAAACACTTAATTGAAATAGAATTTAATGTATTCCTATGGAGGACTGCTCCTACAGGGGACTGCCAATATGGCCGACCGGCAGCTTCAAAGCCTCTCAATAGCCAAAGACGTAGCATCAGCAAACCATGGTATGGTTTAAATGCATCATTGGTAGGGACCTCTCAAGGATCTCAGATTGCACGGAGCCCCAAAAAACCCTGAGGTGCATAAGGCACCTCCCCCTTTCAAATATTGCTCCAACAAAATAAACAAACAAAATGGTATCCCAATTAATCAAACTCAGAAACAAAAGTTTGGGATTCACACAAATAAAAAATACCAGGTGTAAAAAAAGCACAATACTGCAGTTTGTACAATTTACTTGAAGGCCACTGAATGAAAATGCATTTGCTGAATCATTGGCTACATGTTTATGTATTTATCTATATATGGTCAAGGCCAAGAGCAACGGGAAAATATAAATAGCCTTAATGTAGATGGACTTCAGTTCACTGGTGCCAGAATGTATTCAGAATATAAACGTTTAGTCTAATTGAAAAATTGAGACAATATTACTGTCTTTTATGCATGATCATGTTATTCCATTCTGATTGGCTACAGTACTAAACAGAACCATGCCAGCCAATCAGCGTCCTACAGTTGAACAGCGGAGTCGTTTCTTTTCAACGGCAGGTGGGCGTGAGCGATATGAAGCAACAGCCACTGGGTGGTGTGACCCAATCAGAAAGCAGGGATATCAGCCAAGTCTAGCGTCAGATAGGAAGAGGAAAGAAAACTGAAAACCCAGAAGTAAAGTCAGTGGTCTCACGCCGACAGCCGAACCACAGATAGAAGAAGGAGCAGTTAGCAGAATCATTGCCGGCTCATATCGTTTCACAACCGAAACGATCCAAATCTTCTCAACAGAAAACCTGGGAGATCTTTCCCACAACGCTCTAGATATAAAGGTGAGATAAATCTATATCGATTTGGATGTTTACAGATTGCAAGGAGTAACTGAAAGCTGACTTGAAAGTTACATAAAGTAGTGTAACATGCGCAGTATAAATAAAATGTAAAAAGTGTGTAGTTCATAGTAGAGAGTCCTCTCCTTTACCAACTGTTTATTCCTAGCACTACAAACACTGACTACACCCTTTATTCAATAGCAGTAGGTTCAAGGTATGTCTATGTGTGTGGGGGATTGTTTCTCTGTGTTTGTTTCAGGGGCGAAAATCTGATATCCACTTTGGAGGGGACAATTACATTGCATTACATTACATTTTCTCAAGAGCAATTCCTGAGGGGGACACCAAAAGTAGTGCTGTAACACATAGCCTACATTGTAATATGGTAAATGTATATTGAGGAACCAAAGAAATAAGGTGTTTGCCATACTCCTAACTACCGGTACCCAAAACTACACAACTAATCACAACAGCAATACCATTGCCTTTAACAAATCTTAGTTCAGTCACCAGTTTAAGTTGAGAGTATCCATGGCATTTTCCAATTATGTTCCTATTTTACAAGTCAAAAAAATTGAGAACCTTTCATAATGTTGCCAAACAAAGACTCAACAAACTTACCTGAGACTCCCTGTCTCTGCCAGTCTGTCCCTGCATATCTGTCCCCAACTCTGCTGTCTGTGTGCCATCTGTTGCCTGCTCTGCCTAATGACATCATTGTGAAACATTTCCATTAGAATTTCATTTCTTTCTTATGAACATTTGATCAACTAGTCTTTGAGATATTAGGCTACTAGGGTTCTTACTATGCGTTTTGGTGTATTGAAAAATACTCTGATGTCCGTCTTATTTTTCTGCCATTTTTCTACCTGGCTGGCTACACACACAGTGTGTAGGTTATTTACAGTAGGAGATGGGCTTCTATCATCTTCAATCATTCTATATGGGCTTCGATCTAAAAGGTAGCTAGCAAATGTGAAACGGATTAAAATGACAAGAGTTGACAGCTGTATGAGTTCACCATTTACACAACATATGCTGCAACCTTTTGTAATTTTAATAGTTTGTTTCATATTGGCTGGCTTCCAACAATAGCTGAATTTGCAAAGCTAGCGAGCACCAATTCAGTTTCAGTGGTGTTTGCTATAATCTTTGCTACCCGGGTTAAATAAAGGTGAAATAAAATAAATAAATAAAAGTTCCCTTGCGACAATTTAGCTTTTGCAACGAGACCATTAAATATATTTAAGACAATGGTAGATGAGAGTGTAGTTCTGTTCAGTTTGGACTTCAGTTTATCGCTAACCTTATC
The DNA here is from genome assembly GCF_965601325.2 of Salmo salar. Taxonomy (NCBI): domain Eukaryota; kingdom Metazoa; phylum Chordata; class Actinopteri; order Salmoniformes; family Salmonidae; genus Salmo; species Salmo salar. The sequence continues at coordinate 44,685,879 of NC_138296.1, forward strand.
ACAGGGACTTTAAAGCACTAACTTACATCATCTGTATGCTGATTCCATCTTTGACGACGCCACATAAATGGAATAGGTACTAGCTAGCTTAATAGTTAATATTTGCGCGCTAGCTCTGCATATACAGCTAGTGTGTGTGCGCGATTGACTGGATGAACCTCACGGCAGTTACGTAGCAAGCTAAGGAACTGGCAGTGGATCAAACCATTTTGAGGCAAAGGGCCGGGGTGTCGCAATCTTTTGAAACTTAAAAACGCGCTATTAAGTGTCTATAATCAGCACAATTGCTTTCATTGCGTATTATTTAAATTACATAGTTATGTTTCAGTGATATATTGGGGGGGACAAATCATATTTTTCCCAGGATGGGGGGGGTCGTGTCCCCCCCGGGATTTCCGCCCCTGGTTTGTTTGAGACAGCAATGCATCAGCCTCTCTGAAGGTTGTGTGTGTGTGTGTGTGTGTGTGTGTGTGTGTGTGTGTGTGTGTGTGTGTGTGTGTGTGTGTGTGTGTGTGTGTGTGTGTGTGTGTGTGTGTGTGTGTGTGTGTGTGGACTGAGTAAGGGAAATAAAGAGAGACACATGACGAGTTGAACTGGTCAATCAACAGTACCAGTCTTGACTTCATAAAGAATGAAGACCTTATGAAAGTGTTATTGTGGCCACGGCTTAGCTTACTATAGTTTCTTTTAAAATGTGTCGACTCATGGGCTGTGTCATGTTTATTTGTTTAGAAAATGTCCGTATTACCCTTAATGTAGTTATTTATTTATTTAGTCGTGTCTTTGGCATGGCATGTCTTTGACTAAATCAAATCAAATTTTATTGGTCTCATACGGTTAGCAATGTTATTGTGAGTGGAGAGAAATGCTTGTGCTTCTAGTTCCGACAGTGCAGCAATATCTAACAAGTAATCTAACAATTCCACAACAACTACCTAATACACACAAATCTAAGTAAAGGAATGGAATAAGAATATATACATATAAATATATGGATGAGCAATGACAGAGCGGCATCGGCAAGATGCAATACATGGTATAAAATACAGTATATACATATGAGATGAGTAATGCAAGACTTTAATAATGTTTAAATATGACTAGTGATCCATTTATTAAAGTGGCAAATGATTTCAAGTCTGTATGTTGGCAGCAGGCTCTCTGTGTTAGTGATGGCTGTTTAACAGTCTGATGGCCTTGAGATAGAAGCTGTTTTTCAGTCTCTCGGTCCCAGATTTGATGCACCTGTACTGACCTCGCCTTCTGGATGGTAGTGGTTGTTGTCCTTGATGATCTTTTTGGCCTTGTGGACCATTGTGACATTGGGTGCTGTAGGTGTCCTGGAGGGCAGGTAGTTTGCCCACCGGTGATGCGTTGTGCAGACCGCACCACCCTCTGGACAGCCCTGCGGTTAGAGACTGTGCAGTTGCCTTACCAGGCGGTGATGTAGCCCGACAGGATGATCTCAATTGTGCATCTGTAAAAGGTTGAGAGTTTTAGGTGACAAGCCAAATTTCTTCAGCCTCCTGAGGTTGAAGAGGCGCTGTTGCGCCTTAATCACCACACTGTCGGTGTGGGTGGACCATTCCAGTTTGTCCGTGATGTGTACGCCAAGGAACTTAACTTTCCACCTTCTCCACTGCTGTCCCGTTGATGTGGATGGGGGAGGTTCTCCCTCTGCTGTTTCCTGAAGTCCACAATCATTTCCGTTGTTGAAGTTGAGTGAGAGGTTGTTTTCCTGACACCACACTCCGAGTGCCCTCACCTCCTCCCTATAGGCTGTCTCGTCGTTGTTGGTAATCAAACCTACCACTGTTGTGTCGTCTGCAAACTTGATGATTGAGTTGGAGGCGTGCATGGCCACGCAGTCATAGGTGAACAGGAAGTACAGGAGGGGGCTGAGCACGCACCCTTGTGGGGCCCCAGTGTTGAGGATCATCGAAGTGGAGATGTTGTTTCCTACCTTCACCACCTGGGGGCCGCCCGTCAGGAAGTCTAGGACCCAATTGCACAGGGCGGGGTTGAGACCCAGGGCCTCAAGCTTAATGATGAGCTTGGAGGCTATTATGGTGTTAACTACAGCTCAGCATTCAATGAACTGCATTCTTACATAGGTATTCCTCTTGTCCAGGTGGGACAGGGCAGTGTACAGTGTGATGGCGATTACATCGTCTGTGGACCTATTGGGGCGGTACGCAAATTGGAGTGGGTCTAGGGTGTCAGGTAGGGTGGAGGTGATGTGATCCTTGACTAGTCTCTCAAAGCACTTCATGATGACAGAAGTGAGTGCTACGGGGCGATAGTCATTTAATTCAGCTACCTTTGCCTTAGGTATTCTTTTTAAGTCAGAATGTTCAAGTGATCATGCATTTGAATAAACTTGGAATGCGATTCATAGAGAATCTTAATTGACACAAAGCATGCATTATTAGTCCACTCTCAAAACACAGCTTTTGCTTTTTTGAAAGCACTTCCTTGCTTTCCCCAAGTTCATTAGTCCCGACAGATATCTTCTCTAGCAGGCAGACAGATGCTTCTTTTGATTTTTGAAGCCCCTGAAGTATTTTTGTAATTTCTACCTGTCAGACCCAGGTGCAGATGTTTTGGTGTTGTTGTAGTATAAGGGAAGGTAATCTGGAGGTGTAGTGGACCAGGCCAGGTTAAGGTTAATTGCATTCTGACTTCAGTGCTGTGAAAGACAGTGCTTTTCACAGAAACAGAATTGATCAGATTTTCTGATGAGAAGAAGCTTGTGTTTCTGCTGTAGGTGTCAGTGGTTTTCATGTGTGTGTGTGTGTGTGTGTGTGTGTGTGTGTGTGTGTGTGGTGTGTGTGTGTGATATGCATATTTTCTAGTGTATATGTGCCTTCATCCGTTTGTGTGCCTCATCTAGCAGTCTACAAGCGTTGCGCTTCAACCGCTCTTGATCAATGTTATCCGCACTGGATCATTAATGTTGGCGAGGAAGGGTGATATTTCATAACGCTGACAAGCCGCTAGCGGAGAGTAAATAGACAGATATACTGTAGTGAGTCTGTCTCTCCTCCCATCCAGTGTTATATTGGCCTCGGACCAGAGCTATAGTGACTCAGGAAGAAGAGGAGAAGAGGGATCAATACTGAAGATGCTCCGACACCACCTCCATTCATTTATCTAATCAATGGCTAGCAGGGCAGCAACCCAGAGCAAAGCCTTCTCTAGTAGATATCAGGCTCTTTATCTGAATTTAATTGAATTTTACCCCCTTTATGTGACATCCAAATGCTATCCAATTACGATCTTGTCTCATTGCTGCAACTCCCCCAACGGGCTCTGGAGACGCGAAGGTCGAGTCATGTGTCCGCCGAAACATGACCCGCCAAGCTGCGCTTCTTAACACCCACTTGGGATCGGACCACAGGCTGTAGTGACGCTGCAACACTGCGATGCAGTGCCTTACACCACTGCGCCACCCGGGAGGCCACAGGGCTCTCTATCTGATGAAGGGCACAGAGAGCAAGTTGACTGGGTGGTCCATCACCGCAAGAATACTGAAGAGCAACTTGTTGTTTTATTGTCAATTTCTTAGTAGTGATATTACGGAGACTAGTGACTGAGTGGGTTTGTATCAGCACAGTAATAGGACATATTTCTCATCATTGATATCCATCTGGTCTGTGGTAAAATCAATGATAAAGCTCTGCCGAGTGACTGTAGCAGAAAACCAAGGCCAGATCAATAACAAAAGAATATGCACATTGTGCTGGCGGAAGGAAAGAGAGGGGGGGCTGAGGGATACCGAGGGGGCAGGGGGTGTGGTGGAGGATGGGGGTTGGTCACATTTGGTACTGTGAGTCTGGACATCCAAGTACCACATTCTGCTCTATAATGTTCAGAATAATTTTTCTTCATGATTAATGAACATTTCATTTTCAAATCCAAATATATTGACTGTTCTGTTGCAGAGGCAACATAGTGAGTGATTTAAAGGCCTTTCTAGGTTGACTGACTGATGTGGTCCCAGTAAACTAGGCATTCGAAACTGAGTTTGTCCCATTTAGCATATGGCTTCATTTAAGCCAGCAGGAGGATGCCCGAAAGGGTCACAACCCTTGTCTTTGCCATGAAAGGAAAACAACGTTCGATTTACACATCCTATTGGGTTTTGGTGTTTTTGCTTAAATTCAATGTGCAAATTTCCCCCTCAAACTTTAGCGTTTTCACAATAATTAAATGTTCATTTAAGAATGATCAAATCCTTTGTCCTGACCCTCTCCAAATATCTCATTTATGATTTTTTTTTATACATGTGTGCTGACAGACAGCTGCCTTTTTAATAGTCTCTTGGGAATATCCCTAGTATGGAGTTCCGGGTCACTACGTCATACCAGGACGACCCTTCACCCGTTACAGGGTTTATACACGCGACCATGACATCATAGTAGTCTGACAATCGGGCCATCGTCCTTATCTTGTTTGTGTATGAGACTGCACGTCTGACACGTCTCATAATGTGTAGTTCATAGTAGAGAGTCCTCTCCTTTACCCACTGTTTATTCCTAGCACTACAAACACTGACTACACCCTTTATTCAATAGCAGTAGGTTCAAGGTATGTCTATGTGTGTGTGGGGGGGGGGGGATTGTTTCTGTTTGTTTGAGACAGCAATGCATCAGCCTCTCTGAAGGTTGTTTAGTCGTGTGTGTGTGTGTGTGTGTGTGTGTGTGTGTCTGGTTATTGTCCTCTACACTAACTCCAGGCCCCCTCTCTGTGCTGTCTCTGGTGATTTAAAGCTGTGTGTCTGTCTCAGGGTTCACCTGATTTTGTTTGTGGCAGCCAGATGAGGGCCCGTTACTCCATTAGAGTGCAGATCCTAGACCTGGGCTAATCAACTTAGCCTCCGCATCACTGCCTGCCTGGACAAGGATTTTTTTTATTTTTTTAGCTGGGCCAATAAAGGATAGCATACTGAAGAGATGACGGGGCAGATCCTACAACATAGAGACCTCTGATCTGCAGTTTGTGTGTAAATGAATAGCTCACTATATACCATAATTATCATGTAAGAGGCTGCTGTTGTTAAAGGTAGGCCTGTCCTCTCTGATGTGTCATATTTGGGAGCATAACTAGAATATATTATACTTAAGCTAGTCACCCTGTACTGGTATGCACCTGTGGTTATAATCGGGTTTACCTAATCTCTCTCTCTCTCGCTTTCAACCTCTCTCTCTCCTCTCAGACCACTGTTCTCTGATCTACCATGTCGGCCAAAGCCATCTCAGAGCAGACAGGGAAGGAGTTCCTCTATAAGTACATCTGTACATCTGCAGCTGTCCAGAACAGGTTCCGCTATGCCAACGTGACGACCGAGACCGACTTTGACCGGCTGGCGCAGGACCACCCCTGGCTGCTCACTGAGGTAAGGAATAACTGACCCATCGAAGGCCCATTTTAGAACCCAATACCGACCTAGTACCTATATCTTAACAGCAGCTCTTATGTCATTCAATCACCAATGGTCAATGGCACGACTGCCTTTTCAGACAACAACTATTTCTTCATAAGGATGACTGACCCACGCAAGGTTAAATGTTTGCTCAAAACAAGGATTATATTACATTGCAGTCAGTAGATTCATTTTGGCCACATTATAGTCATAAATCTGTCTCCATGACTATCACAGCAGCCACCTTCCCTGACTGCAGCCTGTGTGAAATGCTACATTTATTTTGCGGACACAATCACTTAGGCTAATGGAAGAGTAGAGTGGTCTCCTGGCTCTCGTTAGGAACCTAACGTCCTGGCTAGCAGGCCCATCTTCATTCCAGCCACTCTTCTGGCTGTAAAACGTAAAGTCAATGTAGAGGAGAATGAATATCCGCATCGTCATCGGAATGTATCATGAGGAATAAAAAGTGACATCCACAATGGGAGGAGACACTCTCTTTAAGAGCAGTCATAATTACCTCAGAGATGGAGGAGGAGTCTGGGAGAAAGAGGGGTCTAATAGAATTACAGTATGACTCATCTCCCAGGGTAAAATATATGTCTGTCTGTCTGTCTCACTCACTCAGCTGGGAGGCTGTTTTAGTGCTTCATCAAGCCGGATGCAGTGAGGTATGGAAGGGTGGAGAAGGATGGAGGAGGGCAGGTGTAGGCCCCGATACACATGAACCGATGTGAAAGGATTGATTAGGGAATTCCATTAACTTTCACCCTGGGCCCTCTCTGCCTGGCAGCTCTCCGGATGATAATGGCTCAAGTCTCATAAGTAACTTCTCGATCTCTGATTTAACCCAAGAGAGGTAGCAGCCAGGGGGAGGGGGGAGTATGGAGGAACGGAAGGAGGGACCGAGAGACAGAAGCTGTTATGCATCAATCTCCAGGCCAACAGTGTTGAACAGTCACCACTACCTTAGTCACTGTTACTAGCCGGTTACCACCTGGTACTCTACCCTGCACCTTAGTGACTCCTGCCCTATGTATATAGATTGATTGAACACTGGTCAATTCAATAATGTTTACTTACCGTTTTACTCACATCATATGTATATACTGTTTTCTAGTCAATCGTCATCCCCTATAACTACTGTTGTACACACCTTTTCTATTCATATACCGTCTATATAGTGGGCTCCCGAGTGGCGCAGCGGTCTAAGGCACTGCATCTCAGTGCTAGAGGCGGCACTACAGACCCTGGTTCAATTCCAGGCTGTATCACAACCGGCCGTGATTGGGAGTCCCATAGGGTGGCGCACAATTGCCCCAAAGTTGTCTGGGATAGGGCTTGGCCATGGTAGGCCGTCATTGTAAATAAGAATTTGTTCTTAACTGACTTGCCTAGTTAAATAAAATAAAAATATATACAGTACCAGTCAAAAGTTTGGACACACCTATTCCTTCCAGGGTTTCTCTTTAATTTGACTATTTTCTACATGGTAGATTAAGAGTGAAGACATCAAAACTATGAAATAACACACATGGAATCATGTAGTAACCAAAAAAGTGTTAAACAAATCTAAATATATTTGAGATTCTTCAAAGTAGCCACCCTTTGCCTTGATGACAGCTTTGCACACTTTTGGCTACTTTGAATAATCTGAAATATATTTTGATTTGTTTAACTCTTTTTTTTTGTTACTACATGATTCCATATGTGTTATTTCATAGTTTGATGTCTTCTCTATTATTCTACAATGTATAAAACAGTACAAATAAAGAACCCTGGAATGAGTAGGTGTGTCCAAACTTTTGACTTGTACTGTATAATATCCATACATGCATACATACATACATACAGTGCATTCGGAAAGTATTCAGACCGCTTGACTTTTCCATATTTTGTTACTTTACAGCCTTATTCTAAAATGGTTTAAATCTGAGTATTTTTTTTTTTTAAATCTACACACAATACCCCATAATGACAAAGCAAAAACAGGTTTTTAGAAATGCTTGCAAATGTATTAAAAATAAAAAACATATGACATTTACATAAGTATTCAGACGTTTTACTCAGTACTTTGAAGCACCTTTGGCAGCGATTACAAACTTGAGTCTTCTTGGGTATGACGCTACAAGCTTGGCACACCTGTATTTGGTGAGTTTCTCCCATTCTTCTCTGCTGAACCTCTCAACTCTTCCAGGTTGGATGGGGAGCGTCGCTGCAAAGCTATTTTCAGGTCTCTGCAGAGATTGGGTTCAAGTCCAGGCTCTGGCTGGGCCACTCAAGGACATTCAGAGACTTGTCCTGAAGCCACTCCTGCGTTGTCTTGGCTGTGTGCTTAGGGTCGTTGTCCTGTTAGAAGGTGAACCATCACCCCAGTCCTAAGCGCTCTGGAGCAGGTTTTCATCAAGGATCTCTCTGTACTTTGCTCCGTTCATCTTTCCCTTGATCCTGACTAGTCTCCCAGTCCCTGCCTTTGAAAAACATCCCCACAGCATGATGCTGCCACCACCATGCTTAGGGATGGTGCCAGGTTTCCTCCAGACGTGAGGCTTGGCATTCAGACCAGAGAATCTTGTTTCTCATGGTCTGAGAGTCCTTTAAGTGCCTTTTGGTAAACTTCAAGCGGGCTGTCATGTGCCTTTTACTGAGGAGTGGCTTCCATCTGGCCGCTGTACCATAAAAGCCTGATTTGGTGGAGTGCTGTAGAGATGGTTGTCCTTCTGGAAGGTTCTCCCATCTCCACAGAGGAACTTTGGAGCTCTGTCAGAGTGACCATCGGGTTCTTGATCACCTCCCTGACCAAGGCCCTTCTCCCCCTATTCCTCAGTTTGGCTGGGTGGCCATGTCTAGGATGCGTCTTGGTGGTTCCAAACGCCTTCCATTTAAGAATGGAGGCCACTATGTTCTTGGGAACCTTCAATGGTGCAGACATTTTTTTTTTTGTATCTTTCCCCAGATCTGTGTCTCGACACAATCTTGTCTCAGAGCTCTACAGACAATTCCTTTGACCTCATGGCTTGATTTTTTTCCTCTGACATGCACTGTCAACTGTTGGACCTTTTATAAACTCAGCAAAAAAAGAAACGTCCCTTTTTCAGGACCATGTCTTTCAAAGATAATTCATAAAAATCCTAATAACTTCACAGATCTTCATTGTAAAGGGTTTAAACACTGTTTCCCATGCTTGTTCAATGAACCATAAACAATTAATGAACATGCACCTGTGGAACGGTCGTTAAGACACTAACAGCTTACAGATGGTAGGCAATTAAGGTCACAGTTATGAAAACTTAAGACACTAAAGATGCCTTTCTACTGACTCTGGAAAACACCAAAAGAAAGATGCCCAGGGTCCCTGCTCATCTACGTGAATGTGCCTTAGGCATGCTGCAAGGAGGCATGAGGACTGCAGATGTGGCCAGGGCAATAAATTACAATGTCTGTACTGTGAGACGCCTAAGACAGCACTACAGAGAGACAGGATGGACAGCTGATCGTCCTCGCAGTGGCACACAACGTGTAACAACACCTGCACATCGGTGTTGGGTCGGTACATCCGAACATCACACCTGCGGGACAGGTACAGGATGGCAACAACACCTGCCCGAGTTACACCAGGAACACACAATCCCTCCATCAGTGCTCAGAATGTCCGCAATAGGCTGAGAGAGGCTGGACTGAGGGCTTGTAGGCCTGTTGTAAGGCAGGTCCTTACCAGACATCACTGGCGACAAACCCACCGTCGCTGGATCAGACAGGACTGGCAAAAAGTGCTCTTCACTGACGAGTCGTGGCTTTGTCTCACCAGGGCTGATGGTTGGATTCACGTTTATCGTCGAAGGAATGAGCGTTTCACCGAGGCCTGTACTCTGGAGTAGGATCGATTTGGAGGTGGAGGGTCCGTCATGGTCTGAGGCGGTGTGTCACAGCATCATCGGACTGAGCTTGTTGTCATTGCAGGCAATCTCAACGCTGTGCATTACATGGAAGACATCCTCCTCCCTCATTTGGTACCTTTCCTGCAGGCTCATCCTGACATGACCCTCCAGCATGACAATGCTATACTGCTCGTTCTGTGCGTGATTTCTTGCAAGACAGGAATGTCAGTGTTCTCCCATGGCCAGCGAAGAGCCCGGATCTCAATCCCATTGAGCACGTCTGGGACCTGTTGGATCGGAGGGTGAGGGCTAGGGCCATTGCCCCCAGAAATGTCCGGGAACTTGCAGGTGCCTTGGTGAAAGAGTGGGGTAACACCTCACAGCAAGAACTGGCAAATCTGGTGTAGTCCATGAGGAGGAGATGCACTGCAGTACTTAATGCAGCTGGTGGCCACACCAGATACTGACTGTTACTTTTGATGTTTTTATTTAATCAATTTTAGAGTAAGGCTGTAACGTAAGAAAATGTGGAAGAAATCAAGGGGTCTGAATACTTTCCCGAATGCACTATATATAATATTCCACACTCGTTCTGATATTTATTTATTTTAACTGTTTTGCAATATGTGTGTGTTACTGCACTGCTGGAGCTACAAACACAAGCATTTTCACAGCACCTGCGACAACATTTGCAAACCTGTGTACGCTACCAATAAACTTTGATTTGAGGGAGGACCCGGAAACCTACCTCCTGGTCTACAACAAATGAGCAATTTCTTAATGTGAGGCTAACTACGTTATCCTGTGATGGGTAGTCTAGTCTAAGGATGTTCACTAAATCAGTCACTTATGGCCATTATCCTGGTGTTGTGATGCTAACAGTTCGACCGTGTTGTCTGTTCCCTAGCGGCTGGTAGTGAAGCCAGACCAGCTGATCAAGCGGCGGGGGAAGCTGGGACTGGTAGGTGTCAACCTGGACCTGAAAGGTGTCCAAGAGTGGCTGAAGACCCGCCTCATGAGAGAGACCATGGTAGGTCATTGCCCCCCCCCCCCCCCCCACACACACACAGACATATTTATTTATTTATTTATATTATTATAAATACAAAAACACACACACCAAGTCATCCTGAAGTGGATCCTCCAAAATACAGTGACTACAGCTAGGTTCAGGCCCATTCCTGGTCATGCACATTGAAACCCATCTCCCACAAGGCTCTTCAGTCTGCACCGTAGTGAACACTTTCACTCTGCTCACTGTTTACTCTGTCTCCTGCAGAACATTTGGTTCCACTCAGCCCTCTCTTTTCTCTTATTTCTCTCTTCATCCCCTCTTTCCCATGCCCACTGGTACTACCCATCCAAGTTAAGTGTGTTTGTTTTGATGCATGTTTAACTCTGAGAGCTCATTAGCAATCTGTGCTGCTCTGTCAGGTGCTAGTCAATCAAGCCAGTCAGCCGAAAACGGAGAGTCCTGCCTGTGAGTAAACAGGTTTCAGTGTAAGCCGAGCACGCTACAGTAGGCCCATCACTCTGTGTGCCACTTAGATGTTTGTGTGCTTCATAAACCATGGGCTAAGCGAGGGTGTGTGTGTGTGTGTGTGTGTGTGTTAGGCAGCTGTGGGCTGCTGGATATATCACTGGGCCAGACATTTTAGATGAAAACGTCAGTCGCTGCTGGAGACCATCAATAAGAAATAAATGAATTCACCGTTTTTAAGATGGCGTCTATTTGGATGAATTATTTTATTTTGACTGGCTTCAACAGCTGTTGCTGTTCATTTAGAATCTGGTTAAGTTGTTACAGTTATAGAACATGTTTCACAGTATGTTGTGTGTTTTCATTGCTTAGATGTGTCTATGGGTAGCTGTATATGGGATAGTTAGTGTATTTATTATGGATTCCCCCTTAGCAGCAGCAAAATGAAGGCAGTTATACAATTTAAAAAAAACATTACAATACATTCACAACAGATTTCACAACGCATTAAGTGTGTTCTTTCAGGCCCCTACTCTACTACCACATATCTACAACACAGAATCAATGTGTGTGTGTGTAGTGCGTATATTAAGGTGTTTGTGGAGTAACTGGATATTGAGGTTAGAGGGTGGTACTGGGGTTTATACTACAGATTGAGGGCTACAGTATGTGTTAGTTAGTTGTGTAAGTGAATGACATTCTGTTTGTGTGTGTCTGAAAGAGACCGGATTGTGTTTTGACTAGAGAGAAGAGGTGGGGTAGAGTTCAGTAACTGTGAACAATTTAGTCTGTCAGCTCGCTTTTTTGTTCTCGCTCTCCTCTCACAACCCATCACTCTGTTTCTCCTCAGCTTACCAAATCACTATTCCCAGAGGTCGAGATGACTCCTCGCATGGCTATTTCCCCTACTGTTTGACGCCATAGCTTCCCTCAGTGATGGGGTGTGACCAGGATAGTTCATGTGTTTCCAGGCAAATGGGTGTGAAAATGAGGGGTTATTGTGCATCATATCTGTTGAATTGACCCCTTTTTTTGCCACGACTTTAAGTTTGTGTAAAACTTCAATCGTGTTTCACCTTCCTCCCCTTTTTTTATTTATTTTTTTGGAGCTTCTTAATCAATATATTCCTCCAACCTTTTCGTCCCTCTCTTCTGCCGTCTCCTCCCTCGTTCTCTAGGGAGCAGTGAGAGAATCAGTATGGAGGTTATTTCAGTTTAATTTGGCCTCAGCTCGTCTTTAATCAGATGGCCTCTTTTCTCCCTTCATCGTCCCTCCTTTTTATTCCATCTCTTGGAAATGTCAACCTTCTCCTTTTTCTCCATTCTTTTTTTTTTTTCTTCTGTCGGCTGGCTGCTCTCCCGGGCAGTCCCTGGTTGTTTAATGCGTGGGGACCTTTTAACACAGGCAGTGTGACAGCCAGCTAAATGATCTCTCATTTCACCTAGGACTATACCAGACTGCTGCTCTGTGTAGATGTCATCCTCTGTCAGTTTGGGCCTCCTTTTTTCCCAGGCTTTATTCAACTCTACTTTCTTCTCCCGTGGCCTGATTTTTATTTTGTTTGTCTGCTCTGTGTTCACTTTGGGGCCTTGAGGTGTGTTCATTCATTCTGCTTTTTATAGCCTCCCTCTCTCGTTTTCTCTCTCTCTTTCTGCTTCTCTCCCTCAATTAGTCCTGAGGACGTACCTGTAAACGAGTGCATTGTTGCGTTATGAAGGATCCTCCAGACTCGCTACAGCTGGCTCACTTCAACTGCTCAGAGGAATAGTCATTATAGCATTGTAGTCTCCTGTGGGATTTAATGATGGTTTTGCCAAATTAAATGCTGCTGCCTTGCTCCATAAATTCTCTATTTCTCCCCCCAACACAATGTCTGTTTGTGAGCTTCTAAAATAAGTGCTGTATGTGTTTCTCAGGTGGGAAAAGCAAAGGGGATCCTGAAGAACTTCCTCATCGAGCCATTCGTAGCCCACAAGCAGGTGAAGTACCTACGTGATGCGATTTCTCTAGTCTAGCTACCTCACAGAGGACTGCAGCCGAACAGGTTTTCCAACTTACTTTCATTTTATTCATGAGTAGTGTGAGGTACTGCACCTTCGCTAAACAGTACATCAAATCTCAAGGAGCGGCTTTAAAGGGATTACCCACAACAACAAAAAAAAACGATACTTTAGTATTTTGTTCATTTGTCCCCTGTTAATGCCATCCCAAACAGTGATGCATGTCAGCAGTCAAGTTGTCAAGATTGAGCACTTTAAGTACAGAACGAAAACGGTGACGAAGATACGTTTTGGAGTAAATTACCCAAATGGCTTCAATGACGTACACGTCTCTGGTTGTCTATAACTGACCTGTGTGTGTGTGTGTGTGTGTGTGTGTGTGTGTGTGTGTGTGTGTGTGTGTGTGTGTGTGTGTGTGTGTGTGTGTGTCTCCCTATCCCTCAGGAAGAGGAGTTCTACGTGTGTATCTACGCCACACGGGAGGGAGACTACGTGTTGTTCCACCATGAAGGAGGGGTAGACGTGGGGGATGTGGACGCTAAGGCCAGTAAGCTTCTGGTAGGAGTGGACGAGAAGCTGACCGAAGACGCAGTGAAGAAACAGCTCCTGACCCATGTCGCCGCGGACAAAAAAGCGTGAGTGGCGCGAGACAGTGCATTCATTTCAAAACAGATTTCTACTTTGTAAGAGAGAATTTGCACGCTACATTAACAGGATACTAGGTTAATAAAATGTATATTTATGGGAGAGAACCTCATTCATTCCGAGGTAGTGAAGTTGAGGGTTAGAGAAGGAACCTGTTGTTCTTGTGTAAAACTAAAGCTGGCTGGTAAGCAATGGCAGCACCACTCACTACAAAACACAGAGAGGGGAAAGCGATGGGGAGGTACTCTGGGAAAATGCAGTAATGCTGGAGGGAGGAGGAGGGGGGTGAGTTCCATTAGAGAAATGACAAACTCCCTCCACTACGAGCTCGCCTTTCTTCGATCATCGCCCCCCCCCCCCCCTTTCATCCCCCTTAGCCTTATTCTGAGCACGTTCCTGGAGCCTGACGTTTATTTTGATGGGTGTGATACAGTGACCCCCCCCCCCCCCCCCCCCCCCTTCGCTTGAAACTACTCTCTGTGAAGGCAGGCAGGGGCTGGGCTCACCACGGTCTCGGCTGACATTGAGGAAGTTGGCTCTGCACTGTTCACCACCCCCCCCCCCCCCCCCCCTCACCCTCTTTCCCTCCTTTGGATCCACGACCGGAGCGGTGGGCCTAGCCCCATCAGAACCTGTCAGTAGGAGATGAGCTTAGTCACTGTGGGTGCAATGTGTCGGGCCTGAGGCCAGGGTTCTCCTGGCAGCTAGAGTAGCCCTCCTGACAGACAGGAGACTGACGTGGTCACAAGGCCACAGAGGTGCCTGCACAGCTGACAGACAGACAGACAGGCAGGGAGAGAGGAGGAAATACTGCCTCCACCACAGCCCTTCACCCATCTGTTTTGACAGGAGGAGGCGGGAGTAAATCAGATGTTTCCATCGTTGTAGCGAGGCTTACCAGCTAATTTACAGGTGCAGTGGAAAAGAGCTGGTTCCTCCTCCAACACTGCCTCCACCCCTCCCTCTTTCTCTCACTTCTTCCTCATTAATGTTGGCTCTTGTTTTTATGGATTTAGTGCTATATAAAGGGTGTGACTCACTGTTTGAAAGGAAAGTGCTATCACAAGGGAAATGAATTAGAATGAACAGTCAGTTGGCAGATCTTCCACTGAACCATATTTATTTCCCTGCACATAATAAGGACGAGAACGGGTCTGTCCGCGTTTTAGGGAAAGTTAAAAGGTCAAGGTGTAGCTATAAAACAGTTGAACTTGTTGGCTGGTTATTTCCTCCTGCAGGGTTCTGGCCAGCTTCATCGTTGGACTGTTCAACCTGTATGAAGACCTGTACTTCACCTACCTTGAGATCAACCCACTGGGTAGGTCCTGTCATACAATCCTACCACAACCAACACTCCTACCAACCTCCTACCACAGCCTAAACATGATAAAGATCTGACGGAATCTAAAAACATCTCCTTGTAGGAAAACGTATAGAGGAGCAGAAGTTCATTACAACATTCTAATTCTGAGAGGGGAACTGGTTTGAATAATTCATGTTCCTGCTGTTTGATGACTGCAGTGTGTTTTATCAGGGTGTAAATTGGTCATCAGTACCAGGTTATATGCCCCGTGGCAGCTGTTCCTGTGGAGGGGAGAGGACTGGGGCTGCTGAGACCTCCCCTCCTGCTTTGATGTCTCCCCCACACCCCCCTGCCTCTCCAATCTCCCCTTCCTGCAGAGTGAGTAGGGACTCGGGAGGTTAGGACGCCACCTGGGGGTGGACATGGTCCTCTCTCATTCCCCGTGTTCTATTGTAGAGATCACCCCCGCAGTGGCACTGCTGGAGACGAGCAGGTTTCTGTGGAAACTAAACGAACGGACACACAGTGTCCAGTGTTTATCTAAACAAAACCGTGCCGTTTCCAACCGTACCTGACCCCAGAACGAATCCACTTAGGTAGGATGGAAAGCGGTGAGGTACAGATGGAGAGCAGTACTCTGATTCCAATCACAGTGGAAGAAGCCAAGTGAATATCAATAAGAGGATGTGGTTGTTTGCCTTCTGTATTTAACCCTGCAATGCCCCGGGCTAACGTGCTTCTATTTGCCTTTCATGTCGTGTCTCTCTCTCTCTCTCCGTTTCCTTCTCTCAGTGGTCACGAAGGATGGCGTGTTTGTGCTGGATATGGCGGCTAAGATCGACGCCACGGCTGACTACCTCTGTAAGGCCAAATGGGGCGACGTTGAGTTCCCTCCACCCTTTGGCAGGGAGGCCTACCCTGAGGTGAGGACAATCACCTGACTGCTAGCCAGAGGCTGCTATGTCCATTTTGTTACGTAGAAGGAACTAGAAGGATAAGGGCAGTTCCAAGGAAGTCATAAAATACTATACACAATTACTTGTAAAGCGATTGTATCATGTAAAGGCCAGAGTTTGGCTCAATTCGGAAAGTAAATCCAATTCAACATTTTCCTCATTGAAAATCATGGCAGAGAATTTGAATTTCAGTGTACTTCTGGAATTGAAATGGATTTGACCCCAACCCTGATAAAGACTTGACATATATCTTTTCAAATAAGCCTCCACCTAAATTAATCTGCATAGAAATCACAGATGTACATGCTATATCGGGTTCCTCATTAGTTGATTTTGCTGACTAGATGCACACCTGTACAGTGATAAAGGTTTCCGTTCCTTCCATTACTATTTTATGAGTCCTCTGGCTGTCCCAGCTATGGAGAGGGATGTTGATCAGGAAAGGGACTGGGGGAAAGGGTAGCACAGAGATTAATCAGCCTTGACTCATACTGAGTTAGTACCTTATCTCCATGGCGATACCATAGCACACCCCAGTAGCAAAGGTCGTCGGGGTGGAGGGCTACAGGGACAACAGGGATGTAGTGACCTCATTAGACGTTCTGATTCTATGCTTAGATATTCTGTTATTTGTCTCAATTTCTATGGCCCAGTCTAGATTTAAAATGTTAGACCAGAGTTTTGTGTGTGTATTGATGATTTAATTGGCTTGTGTTTTGATAGACCATTAACCATACTGGCAAAAACTACTATGTGTGTGTGTTGCTCTGGCGGGTCTGAGCTGCTTTGAGACAGAGGGTCTGTCTGGGTGCTGTCGGCACCAGACGGGCCCGTTTTAATTGGGCTGCTGTCAGTCTGGGGTGGAGCCACGGTAGCAGCGGGGGCCTTTGATTGGGTGTGTCCCCAGCTGTGTCCCTCGCTGTCACAAACAACCAGCTCTGATTGGCAGCAGGCTGTTTTTACTGCCTGGACATTCTGTTTTCTTTTCCCAATAGTATCAGAAATCAGTGTTTCACCACACAGGAACATCCCACATGAGCAGGTGCACATAAATTAAAAAAAGAATCTGAGGAGAAATACTGATATTTGAAAGTGTGGACCTGGGCTACCAGAGATGTTTATCCTCTGTTGTTGAACCAGGATAAAATGAATTTGAAAAGGAAACAACATGAGTGGTTTATTACAGCCTAATGAAGTGGTGCTCAAACTGATGTCTGGCCTGATTACTTCTGCAATCAGGAAATCCTGCATTCTCACTACCACCACTGGACCTTCAGTTAACCGTTTCCTTTGGCTCTTGCAGGAGGCCTATATTGCAGACCTGGATGCCAAGAGTGGTGCCAGTCTCAAACTCACCCTGCTCAACCCCCGTGGAAGAATCTGGACCATGGTGGCAGGAGGAGGGGCTTCCGTCGTCTACAGGTACAGTCACCAATCACAATGTCTCAATCTCAGCCATGCGCCTTCACCTCAGCATGCCAAACAATGTTACTAATAACATGTTTGGAGTTTCTCTCAACGCTCCCATATTCTTTCATTGTGGTGTTGCTAATGGCCCTGTTAGCTTAGTGTCTGGCTGGCTCCGAAGCTATGCTACCTAGGTTGTAATTGGGTTTAGCATTAGGAGAGTGCACCAGCTAGTGATGCAACAATCAGATTGATGGCGCAGCCGGGACCAGACGCTGCTGCTTGTTCTGTGGAAAGTTAAATGAGATCCTCTAACGATGCCATCTTAAAGAGAGTCTAGAGGAATAAGGAGACGTAACGTACACACACACCTACTGTGACTGAATGCTTCTGTGGATTGGAGTAGTGTCTATTTGTATAGATTGTTTTAACAGTGTTTACAGACTGGGAGAGAGAGGTTGATATAATTCAATTTTCACAATGCACTACTATACTGAATGTACAGTATACTGTAGATGTTTTCTTGAGGTGATTGTGTGTATTGTCCCTGCACCTGTGTGTTTGTGTTTTTATCCAATGGGATCCCTCCTACACAGTGACACCATCTGTGACCTGGGTGGAGTTGACGAGCTGGCCAATTACGGGGAGTATTCAGGAGCGCCCAGCGAACAGCAGACCTATGACTACGCCAAGACCATCCTGTCCCTGATGACCCGTGAGAAACACCCCGACGGAAAAGTCCTGATCATTGGAGGAAGCATCGCAAACTTCACTAACGTTGCAGCCACATTTAAGGTAGATATAAAAATGTATCCACAGAGTTGAACACAATATCTGAAGCAATTGTGATTTAGATTCCCCTAGGGTTAGGCTTCTCTGAGATCCTGTCTTGTCTCTGTTCCAGGGCATTGTCCGAGCCATCAGGGACTACCAGGGCCCCATAAAGGAGCATGAGATCACCATATTTGTCCGCCGTGGGGGCCCCAACTACCAGGAAGGCCTCAGGGTCATGGGCGAAGTGGGTGAGTAGCTCCACAATAAATAAAAGTACCTTTGCGAGAGATGTTCATGGTCTTGTATTTCTCCTAATTTCCTCTGTGATAAATGTCAAGCCAATGCTATTTTTTAGCTTTGATTGACACACTCGACCATCTGAAGACATTCAGTGTGTGTGTGCGTGCGCCATGTTTCCACAGGTAAGACTACTGGCATCCCCATCCATGTCTTCGGCACAGAGACTCACATGACTGCCATTGTCGGCATGGCGCTGGGCCACCGACCAATACCCAAAGAGCCTCCCGTCGCCGCCCACACCGCCAACTTCCTGCTCAACTCCAGTGCCAGTTCATCGGTAGGTTACACTGGGCCTATAATTAGTTACAGGGCAATTCTATCACTTTTCAATGAGGTCAAAAATGTGATGTGGCTGTTTTTTATGATATTTCCACACTGTGCTCAAAATAACACTCTGAAATTGTGAAAATGATGATATTGCCTTTTTAATGTAAGAGATTTTGGAGAGAGAAAATGCCTGGAATTTCAGCCTGTTCAGGTGGGATAATCTGATTATTCTGACCAATGACCAGTCACCATTTATTTGCATATGTATCCTCCCACTTTGAAGGGGTAAGTGGGGTTGGCTCCTATCTGCCAATCAGGACTGTATGTCAATATATTAACATTTGTTTCAGCATGCCCACACGATCAGACAGAGCATTTCAATGGCAAAAGGAGGCTCAGGGAAATAAATAATACATTTGAAATTATAGTTATTTTCACAAAATAAACACACACGGTGATTTATTAGACAAACAGTGATGATATGAAAATAAGACTTATACCCGATGACATCAAAAATGTAAACATTTTAAAAACCGTGATTTTCAAACACTGTGATTCGCGGTGACGTGTTTTCCATGCTGGCACATCGAGGGAATCTGAGGTGCGTCTTTGTGTGTAGAGATTTGCCTGGCTTTGTATGCTACTGTGGTTTTTAAATAGCAGCCAGGAGACAATACACTAGGCCTGTGCTGTGTTCTGCAGGGCTCCATTAGTAATGTGCTGCACCGGGGCATTCAGAGATGCGTCTGTGGTCATGTGTGTGTTATGGGAAGGGGGCCTACATCCATTTGATGATGGATGATGTCAGGGCAAAAGGGCAAAAATATGAAAGCAGCAAATACACATGCACAGGTTCGCAAAAGTGCCAATGCTGCATTCCCCAGGAAGCCCAAAACTCACTCTAAGCACAGCTCAACTGAATGTCGTTTAATGAATTTAAACTGTGGGGGCCCAGCATGTAGATTGTTTTTAAAGCAAGTTCAACATGAGTCCACTGTGCTATAGATGTACACTGTACATAGGGCCCTACTGTGCAGCTGGTATCACTGCAGGTTTATCACACAAGGCTTCATTGTAAAGCTCGCACCGTGCTACTCTCTCGCTCTCTCTCTATGAATGTAATGTGGCGCTGTCACAAAACAAAACAAAACATGACCGTTTTAGGGAAGTCATTCAAATCGAGACTGTTCTAGGAAGGCATGTGTGCATCAGAGCTGGTGTTAACATGATAAGCTCTTCAACAGAATGTAACACTTCTTCCCCTTTCTTCCCTCTCTTTTCTCTCCTCTGTCCTCTCTAGACCCCAGCCTCCAGCAGGACAGCCTCCTTCTCTGAGAACAAGGCTGGCACCGGGGCCTCTGCTGCCAAGAAGGCCAAGTCTGGGGCCCCTCCAGGTGAGCTCCTCGATGAGAGAGACACACACACACACACACACACACACACGTGAAACGTAAGAATGATGCTTCTGAAGTATTTATGTAAAAGTCTTGCCACGTTTTAATAGAATGCCGGGTTGGGGTCAATTCCATTTAAATTCCAGTCAATTCAGAAAATACACTGACATTTCAATTCTCTTCAATGCTTTTTAATTAGGAAAATGTGGAATTTTGTTTATTTTTTTTATTTTTCCATAAAATGTGAGTTTCTGTGTCCCAGCTCCCCCTGGTGGTCATTAGGGGTCTCACAGCCCACATCAGCCCAGCATCTGTTGTGAAAAGCCTTCCCTTTCAGAGGGAATTATCTACGCAAATTCTGAATGTAATAATATTGATTTATATTGTTTCTGTTTTTTTTTTTTTTTTTTTTTTTATTGTTGTGGCGCCACAGAGCGACAGGCGTCGTCAGACAGTCCAGGAGGTAGGACACTCCCCTGTCAGACAGACTGACTAGGGTGGGCCTGGGACATGGCTCTCCTCCTAGCCCCCCTGTGAAGCCCTCGAGCTGTGCTCCTGTCCTCTCCTCTCTCATGTGCCTGTGCTAGAAGTGGCTTTTATTTCTATGGTGTTCTAATGCTTCATCCATGGGAACAACTAAGACAATATTGACATATAGACGACTACATTTCTGATCACATTTGTAGTCCTTAGAGGGGGATTTCTGACATCTAGAAATATACAGTGATAACATGTTGTTTTGGATGGTTGCGGGTTCAGCTTCTGTCTCACTAACCTGTGGTTTCCTGTCGGTTGTGATGTCTCAGTCAGCGGCTGGCTGTCAGTGTTCGGTTCCTTCACTGTCTAGTAACTGTTTGCCCTGCCATGTGTCTTCTGTTGATGTTGTGTGCCCTGCTCTATCACACCTCTTAGCAGAGCAGGATATGACTTCTTTAAAGCTCGTACCTCTCTGTAGTGAGTTAAAAGCCCTTTCTCTCCTGGTGCGGTAATAAGGAGATCAAGCTATTTTTCTCCCTCAGAGTGTGTGCGTGTGTGTGTGCATGCCAAACCTCTGTTCATTGCCTGAGTGACTTTGCATTTTGTAGTTAACCTTCCCCTCCATCTCTCTCCCTCCCTCCATCTTTCCTCCTTCCCCTCTCCCTCCCTTGTCCCCTGTGTGTTCCTGTCCCTGCAGTCAAGGCGTCAACCCTCTTCAGCAAGCAGACCAAGTCCATCGTGTGGGGCATGCAGACTCGGGCCGTGCAGGGCATGCTGGACTTTGACTACACCTGCTCCAGGGATGAGCCCTCTGTGTCTGCCATGGTCTACCCATTCACGTAGGTGTCTCTTTCTTTTCTTCCTGTCTCTACTTCCTGTATACCACTCTAACTGTCGTGCCCCGAGACCACAGAGAGGTGTTGAAAATAACAACAAGCTGTGTGTGTGTGCGCATTCACACGTGCTTATCTATTTGTCTGGTTCATCTTTCGATACTTAACGTTGTGACTGTCTATGTGTTCCAGTGGGGACCACAAGCAGAAGTTCTACTGGGGCCATAAGGAGATCCTGTTGCCTGTCTATAAGAACATGGGCGACGCCATGAAGAAACACCCGGAGGTGGACGTGCTCATCAGCTTCGCCTCGCTCCGCTCTGCCTTCGACAGCACCATGGAGACCATGCAGTACCCGCAGGTTGGTAGTGCCTCCATGCCACCCAGAGGGTGTCATCTAATGGTGAGAGAGCAGTAGATCTGACCGACTGTAATACTTCATATCCTCACCCCTTCAGATCCACACCATCGCCATCATAGCCGAGGGCATCCCTGAAGCCCAGACCAGGAAGATCATTAAGAGGGCGGACGAGAAGGGTATCACTATCATCGGCCCGGCAACGGTAGGCCTCTCTTACTCTACACCCCTCACTTACAGTATGTGAGGCCTGCTTTTTAAAGGTGTAGAGTGTCTTTTCTAACTCTGTGTGTACGCGCTTGGCCAGGTTGGAGGGATCAAGCCTGGCTGTTTTAAGATCGGGAACACAGGGGGCATGCTGGATAACATCCTGGCCTCTAAGCTGTACCGTCCAGGCAGTGTGGCCTACGTGTCCCGCTCCGGAGGCATGTCCAACGAGCTCAACAACATCATCTCCCGCACCACCGACGGAGTCTACGAGGGAGTGGCCATTGGAGGAGACCGGTTAGAGAGTGGCTGTGTGTGTGAATGGGGTGGATAACATTACTGATGTATGTCTGTGTATAATTTAATGTTGCTTTTTTTCATTAGATACCCAGGCTCAATCTACACAGACCATGTGCTGAGGTACCAGGACACCCCAGGGGTAGAGATGATCGTAATGCTGGGAGAGGTGAGGATTTGAAAGACACACACACACACACACACACACACACACACACACACACACACACATCTACATCATTGCTGCTAATGGCCCCCTCCACTGTGTAAACTAACCATAGAAAAATAAAGCTTATCCTTTTAACACAATTAATTTATTTTCATCAAGCGTAGCTAATTAACGACAACATGTATGACCAGATTAATTCCATGCTTGGATACTCGCCTCTGCAATTGTGTGTGTGTGTGTGTGTGTGGACTTCCTTTTAAAAGCACTGTTGGTCTCCCTTCTAGATTGGTGGCACAGAGGAGTATAGGATCTGCCAGGGCATCAAGTCAGGCAGGATCACCAAGCCTGTGGTGAGCTGGTGCATCGGGACCTGTGCCACCATGTTCTCCTCAGAGGTGAGTTTGGGGGGGAGGGGTTAAAGGTCATTGGATTGATATCACAGAGACTTACAGGGTAGGCATACTGGAAGAAAGGGTCTGATTATGGGGTTGGCGACTGTTTCCTATGATGTCACCTGTAGGTCCAGTTTGGTCATGCTGGAGCGTGTGCCAACCAGGCCTCGGAGACAGCCGTGGCCAAGAACCTGGCTCTGAAGGAGGCCGGCGCGTTCGTACCCAAGAGCTTTGACGAGCTGGGAGATGTCATCAAGTCAGTGCAGAAAATCACACACTGATATGATTTAGATAAACATACATCAAAGCCACAACGTAAAATTGACCGTTTTAATAAATGTACAAAAGCACTGTTGTGAAATTGAAGTTTCCCATCCTCATGTACAGATCAGTGTATGATGACCTTGTTGGCAAAGGAGTCATCGTTCCAGCTATGGAGGTGCCCCCTCCCACGGTGCCAATGGACTACTCCTGGGCTCGGGTGAGTAATGACAACGTCAGTGCCACGCTGGCTCATGTCTCAATCAATCAATCAATCAATCAATTGTATTTATAAAGCCCTTTTTACATCAGCCGATGTCACAAAGTGCTGTACAGAAACCCAGCCTAAAACCCCAAACAGCAAGCAATGCAGATGTAGAAGCACAGTGGCTAGGAAAAACTCTCTAGAAAGGCTGGAACGTGTAATGGGGTGTAATGCAAATAGTCTGGGTAGCCATTTGACTAGATGTTCAGGAGTCTTATGGCTTGGGGGTAGAAGCTGTTTAGAAGCCTCTTGGACCTAGACTTGGCGCTCTGGTACCGCTTGCCGTGTGGTAGCAGAGAGAACAGTCTATGATTAGGGTGGCTGGAGTCTTTGACAATTTTTAGGGCCTTCCTCTGACACCGCCTGGTATAGAGGTCCTGGATGGCAGGAAGCTTGGCCCCAGTGATGTCCTGGGCCGTTCGCACTTCCCTCTGTAGTACCTTGCGGTCGGAGGCCACTCAGTTGCCATACCAGGAAGTGATGCAACCAGTCTGGATGCTCTCTATGGTGCAGCTGTAGAACCTTTTGAGGATCTGAGGACCCGTGCCAAATCTGGGTCAGATGATGATGATGATAATAATAATCCGTGGTTGTAGAGGGTGCAACAGGTCAGCACCTCAGGAGTAAATGTCAGTTGGCTTTTCATAGCTGATCATTCTGAGTTCACGAGAGTAAGAGAGAGAGATCAATTCATTCACTTCACACAGGCGAAATACTCCAGATATAACAGACTGACCCTAGCCCCCTGACTAGCCCACAAAGATCTACCCCACGGCACAAACCCGAGGGGGGGCGCCAGCCAGGACAGGAAGATTACGTCAGTGACTCAAGTGACGCACCCCTCCTAGGGATGGCATGGAAGAGCACCCGTAAGCCAGTGACTCAGCCCCCGTAATAGGGTTAGAGGCAGAGAATCCCAGTGGAGAGAGGGGAACCGGCCAGGCAGAGACAGCAAGGGTGGTTCGTCGCTCCAGTGCCTTTCTGTTCACCTTCACACCCCTGGGCCAGACTACACTCAATCATAGGACCTACTGAAGAGATGAGTCTTCAATAAAGACTTAACCTTCAAGACCGAGTCTGTGTCTCTCACATGGATGGGCAGACCAATCCATGAAAATGGAGCTCTATAGGAGAAAGCCCTGCCTCCAGATGTTTGCTTAGAAATTCTAGGGACAGTAAGGAGGCCTGCGTCTTGTGACCGTAGCGTACGTGTAGGTATGTACGGCAGGACCAAATCGGAAAGATGGGTAGGAGCAAACCCATTTAATGCTTTGTAGGTTATCAGTAAAACCTTGAAATCAGCCATTGCCTTAACAGGGAGCCAGTGTAGAGAGGCTAGCACTGGAGTAATATGATCAAATGTTTTGGTTCTAGTCAAGACTCTAGCAGCCGTGTTTAGCATTGACTGAAGTTTAGTGCTTTATCCGGGTAGCTGGAAAGTAGAGCTTTGCAGAAGTCTAATCTAGAAGTGACAAAAGCATGGATACATTTTTCTGCTTCATTTTTGAAAGAAAGTTTTAGATTTTTGCAATGTTACGAAGATGGAAAAAAGCTGTCCTTGAAATATTCTTGATATGTTCTTCAAAAGAGAGATCAGGCTCCAGAGTAATGCAGAGGTCCTTCAGTTTTATTTGAGACGACTGTACAACCATCAAGATTAATTGTCAGATCCAACAGAAGATCTCTTTGTTTCTTGGGACCTAGAACTAGCATCTCTGTTTTATCTGAGTTTAAAAGTAAAAGATTTGCCGCCATCCACTTACAGTTGAAGTCGGAAGTTTACATACACCTTAGCAAAATACATTTCAACTCAGTTTTTCACAATTCCTGACATTTAATCCAAGTTAAAATTGCCTGTCTTAGGTCAGTTAGGATCACCACTTTATTTTTAAGAATGTGAAATGTCAGAATAATATTTGAAAGAGTGATTTATTTCAGCTTTAATTTCTTTCATCACATTCCCAGTAGGTCAGAAGTTTACATACACTCAATTAGTATTTGGTAGCATTGCCTTTAAATTGTTTAACTTGGGTCAAATGTTTCGGGAAGCCTTCCACAAGCTTCCCACAATAAGTTGGGTGAATTTTGGCCCATTCTTCCTGACAGAGCTGGTGTATCTGAGTCAGGTTTGTAGGCCTCCTTGCTCGCACACACTTTTTCAGTTCTGCCCACAAATTTTCTATAGGACTGAAGTCAGGGCTTTGTGATGGCCACTCCAAGACCTTGTTGTCCTTAAGCCATTTTGCCACAACTTTGGAAGTATGCTTGGGGTCAGTGTCCATTTGGAAGACCCATTTGCGACCAAGCTTTAACTTCCTGTCTGATGTCTTGATGTTGCTTCAATATATCCACATCATTTCCCTTCCTCATGATGCCATCTATTTTGTGAAGTGCACCAGACCCTCCTGCAGCAAAGCACCCCACAACATGATGCTGCCACCTCCGTGCTTCACGGTTGGGATTGTGTTCTTCGGCTTGCAAGACAGAACGTGTCTGCTTCCTGAGCGGTATGACGGCTGCGTGGTCCCATGGTGTTCATACTTGCGCACTATTGTTTGTACAGATTAACGTGGTACCTTCAGGCTTTTGGAAATTGCTCCCAAGGATGAACCAGACTTGTGGAGGTCTTGGCTGATTTTCTTTTGATTTTCCCATGATGTCAAGCAAAGAGGCAGAGAGTTTGAAGGTAGGCCTTGACATACATCCACAGGTACACCTCCAATTGACTCAAATGATGTCAATTAGCCTATCAGAAGCTTCTAAAGCCATGACATAATTTCTGGAATTTTCCTAGCTGTTTAAAGGCACAGTCAACTAAGTGTATGTAAACTTCTGACCCACTGGAATTGTGATACAGCGAATTATAAGTGAAATAATCTGGCTGTAAACAATTGTTGGAAAAATGACTTGTGTCATGCACAAAGTAGATGTCCTAACCGACTTGCCAAAACTATAGATTGTTAACAAGAAATTTGAATAGTTGTTAAAAACTAGTTTTAATGACTCCAACCTAAGGTTATGTAAACACATGACTTCAACTGTATGTCTGAAACACAGGCTTCCAGGGAGGCAATTTTGGGGCTTCGCCATGTTTCATCTAAATGTACAGCTGTGTATCGTCCACATAGCAGTGAAAGTTAACATTGTTTCCGAATGACATCACCAAGAGGTAAAATATATAGTGAAACAATTAGTGGTCCTAAAACGGAACCTTGAGGAACACCGTCATGTACAGTTGATTTCTTAGAAGACAAACCATTCACAGAGACAAACTGATATCTTTCTGACAGATAAGATTTAAACCAGGCCAGAACTTGTCTGTGTAGACCAATTTGGGTTTCCAATCTCTCCAAAAGAATCTGGTGACGAATGGTATCAAAAGCAGCACTAAGGTGTAGGAGCACGAGGACAGATGCAGTGCCTTGGTCTAACGCCATTAAAAGGTCATTAATCACCTTCACGATTGCAGTCTCAGTGCTATGATGGGGTCTAAAACCAGTCTGTTTGTCTTCAGGAAGGCAGTAGGTTGCTGCGCAACAGCTTTTTCCCAAAAAATTGAGAGGAATGGGAGATTCGATATAGGCCGCTTATTTATTTTATTATTTATATTTTCTGGGTCAAGGTTTTTTTAAGAGGCTTTATTACTGCCAATTTTAGTGAGTTTGGCACACATCCTGTGGATAGGGAGCCGTTTATTTTGTTCAATGTAGGAGGGCCAAGCATAGGGTCCAGTATGCAGCTTGAAGGTTTAGAGGCCAAGACTGTTTTCATCAATGTGTCAAGAGATATTGTATTAAAAAACTTGAGTGTCTCCCTTTGATCCTAGGTCCTGGCAGTGTTGTGCAGACTCAGGACAACTGAGCTTTAGAGAAATATGCAGATTTTAAAAGTCCGTAATTTGCTTTCTAATGATCATGATCTTTTTGTCAAAGAAGTTCATGAATTTATCACTGCTGAAGTGAAAGCCATCCTCTCTTGGAGAATGCTGCTTTTTAGTTATCGTTGCGATAGTATCAAAAATACATTTGGGATTGTTCTTATTCTTCTCAATTTAGTTGGAAAAATAAGATGATCGAGCAGCAGCGAGGGCTCTTTGATACTGCACGGTACTGTCTTTCCAAGCTAGTCAGAAGACTTCCGGTTTGGTGTAGCGCCATTTCCGTTCCAATTTTCTGGAAGCTTGCTTCAGGGCTCGGGTATTTTCTGTATACCAGGGCACTAGTTTCTTATGATAAATGTTTTTTGTTTTTAGGGGTGCGACTGCATGTAGGGTATTACGCAAGGTTAAATTTAGTTCCTCAGTTAGGTGGGTAACCGATGTTTGTACTCTAACATCCTTGGGTAGGTGGAGGGAGTCTGGAAGGGCATTTTGGAATCTTTGGGTTGTCCAAGAATTTATACCACGGCTATTGATGATCCTTGCTTGGGGTCTGAGCAGATTTTTTTTTTTTGCGATACCAAACGTAATAAAATGGTGGTCTGATAGTCCAGGATTATGATGAAAAACATTAAGATCCACAATATGTATTCCACGGGACAAAACTAGGTCCAGAGTATGACTGTGGCAGTGAGTAGGTCCGGAGACATGTTGGACAAAACCCACTGAGTAGATGATGGCTCCGAAAGCCTTTTTGTAGTGGTTCTGTGGACTTTCCCATGTGAATATTAAAGTCACCAAAAATGTGAATCTTATCTGCCATGACTACAAGGTCTGATAGGAACACTCTATATGGCCTAGGAGGCCTGTAAACAGTAGCTATGAGTTAGCGCTGAATCAGGATCTCTTATTGGCTCTAGACAATGCTATTGACTTCCATATAAGGCAAACTTCACGAACCGCATCAGACTGTGTTAAACTGAAACAGATGGAGAGCAATGGGAGGGTGTGGTGACTCTCTCCCTCCCTCTCCCCCTCTCTCTATCCCTCTGCTGTAGGAGCTGGGTCTGATCCGTAAGCCAGCATCCTTTATGACCAGTATCTGTGATGAGAGGGGCCAGGAGCTCATCTACGCTGGAATGCCCATCACTGAGGTGTTCAAGTCGGAAATGGGCCTGGGAGGAACCCTGGGACTGCTCTGGTTCCAGAGGAGGTACACTTCTGTCCCCCAAACCATGAAACCGGGAAACAGTCAATAATACAAATACTGCCATTGTTCACATAAAACATTAAATATACACTCTCATAATTGAATTTGATTCCAATTCTATGTCTCTGTGTCCTCCCTCCTCCTTGCCCCAAGGCTGCCCAGTTATGCGGCCAAGTTCATTGAGATGTGTCTGATGGTGACTGCTGACCATGGTCCTGCCGTCTCCGGTGCCCACAACACCATTGTCTGTGCCCGTGCTGGCAAAGACCTCATCTCTAGCCTCACTTCTGGCCTGCTCACCATCGTAAGACCATAGTCAAGTCAACCTCGACATTCTTAGGCCCACTCAAACCAGCACAGTAGCCTCTCCTGGAGACAATGCCTCTGTTTAAATAATTAATTAATTGAGCTTTGGTAGTCGAAGTGTGTCTCTCTGAGTGTTTCTTTTTGTGTGTGTCTGATTTCCAGGGGGACCGGTTCGGAGGGGCCCTGGACGCTGCAGCCAAGCAGTTCAGCAAGGCGTTTGACAGCGGCATGCTGCCCATGGAGTTTGTCAATAAGATGAAGAAGGAGGGCAACCTGATCATGGGTATTGGACACAGGGTCAAGTCGGTGAGCACCGTCCCTGTGTCTCTGTTTGGATGCCATGTGTCTTTCATATGTTTTAGTGTGTGTGTGTGTGTGTCGCGCGCGCTTCAGATCAACAACCCAGACATGCGGGTGCAGATCCTGAAGGACTTTGTGAAGAAGACCTTCCCCTCCACCCAGCTGTTGGACTACGCCATGGATGTAGAGAAGATCACCACCGCCAAGGTACTAACCCTGTCGTCCTCTCCTGCACCCTGGATCACCCCACTGAGATCATCTGTTCTAAACCATGTCTTCTCCTCTCTGCTGCGGTTTCAGAAACCCAACCTGATTCTGAATGTGGACGGTTTCATCGGAGTAGCCTTTGTGGACCTGCTCAGGAACTGTGGTGGATTTACACGGTAAATCCTATGCTATTTAACTCCAGTCAAATACATTCTATACAATGCAACTATACTACTGTGTCTGGGTCATCCGGCTGTTCCTTTGTTGGCCTTAGCCTACATTCAGTTTTGCATCAACTCACCATTGCCCCCTGGTGTTTGTCTTCCCCCTCAGGGACGAGGCTGATGAGTTTGTGGAGATCGGAGCGCTGAATGGAATCTTTGTCCTGGGGCGGAGCATGGGCTTCATCGGTGAGTTGGGGGTCATGGGTCATGACCCTGATAAGTTTGACCCCTAGAAATGGTCATGGAAAAAGGGGCTATGGTGTAAGGAGCGGCGGATACGCAATATGATAATGCTAAAATTGGAACCTTAAGTACGTTTCTACTTCTCCCTCAGGACACTACCTGGACCAGAAGAGGCTGAAACAGGGTCTGTACCGTCACCCTTGGGACGACATCTCCTACGTTCTCCCCGAACACATGTCCATGTAACCACGGAAACCATGCCATGGACCACCACTGTACCCTAACCTCCACCCACACCTGTACTGTGTTCTGTCAGCCCCAAGTGGTGGGAGAACAACAATGAGGACTGATATTATTATAGATGTGTCTTTGCAACAGTAATAACTCTTTTTAAATTAATAGTTTCAGTTTTTAAAAATCAGTTGGCTGATCAAACATGCTGCAACCCCGTTAATAATAGCAAGGCCTGCAAAACTGTGAAGCCGCACTCAGACGGTGTCTGAGTCTGCTAGAGAGATCAAGCAAGCTGCAGAGAATGAGAAAAGAGGCTCATTCATTGGTTGACCCTTAATAGTGTGGGAGTGCAGTTAATGCAATTCTCTTCCCAAGATTACCAGTAGGGATACAGATGAGTGTCTCCCTATTTACTGCCAATGCTACTAGTACTACTACAACTTCTATACTATACCTATGCCTACAGTGAAGTACGTTGATGAGACTGAATCTCCCACTATCATCTCTCTCCGTAAACCAAGCATGTATCTGTGTATCACAGACTTCCTGTGTGTCGCTGTGCAGTTCTCTCTCTTAAGTGTGTCGGTGCCATATTAAAATCATACGCTTTCTATCAGGGGTGAGCCGTAGTGCAATAATACTAGCTACTGCTTTACAGTTATATAGATTATAACTTTATGTATAGATGTTTTAACAGCCGAGTAAATAAATGTAATAGATAGTATTAGCATTTTTTGATGTACTGTAAATGCCCATGAAACGGTTGTGTTTAAACCGTAAGATATGCAGCTGACCAAGCACATTGGGCTGTAAATACAGTGAGAAGCTCATCCTGTGTCCCAAACGGGACGGTGTCCAGGATGGCAAAGGTACCATAGAATGCAGCATTATTTATCTGAACGTTACTAGCTAGACTAGCTCCGTTGTGACCGGCTATTTCTCGTAAAGATGTATCTGTCTGTACTATTTGTGTCGTCATGTCAACACCATTTGTTTGACCTAATGTGATTAGTGAACTGAACGTGCCTCTGTAGAGATGTGTTGTAATATATTTTCAGAATGGTGTGACTGAGTATATTAAAGATGACCTGTTGGAACACAGCTCTGTCTGGTTCTTCCGGTGTCGCGGATCATAAAATAAATGTGCTATAATTTGAATTGTTTCACTGTGTCATGTTCCATCCATCAGTTTATGAAATCATTTGGTTTTAAAACCGATACATATATCATATCGAATAACAACAGAGGATGTAGTGGCCTATTAGGAGCTATCTTTGTTTTCTCAAACAGCCAGTGCATATGAGGGTCTACTGGATGACTATAGAGCTTATTCTTCAGACCTCAGTCCTGTTTTATGTTCACTGGGCGGTGTCATTTCTGTACATTCATGGCAAAGTGATTCTACTCACATATGTAACAGAGTGGGAATATGTATTGACCTTGCCCTTATATGAAACAACATCCAGCACATGAAATGAATGGAAACATCCATGTGTAGCTTCCATTCAGGTCATTCAAAGACACCCACTCAGAGAAGGTGAATTGATGATACCCTGCTTCGGCAGAGAAAGCTGAGGTTGAAGAAGCACAAAAGCTTCTCCTGTCAGCCACAAGTGAGTGGGAGGGGCTCTACGTCACACGCCGAGCAGTAACGCCCTGCGTCCACTGCGCATGTCAGTAATTCCGTGTGTGTTTTGAGTTTGTGTATGTGTGTCTGCGTGTGTGTTCTTTCCCACACGAGTTTACTGCAATTCCGAATTCTCACAACCACGGCCAGAATGGCAGCTGCACCCCCGAACCCAGACGACTCTAGCCGGGGTAGTAGCGGTAGCAGCACGCCCAGCGTCCTTGTCGGGGACGGGGACACGGAAGAGGCCGAGGATTTCACCTCCTCCTCCCACTGCACAGAGCTGTCTCGGCGGCAGAACGAACAGCGGAAGCAGGGATTGTTCTGCGACGTGACGCTGGCCTTCAGCAGTGGGGCGGCAACCGGGAATGTTCAGAGTTGTGAGTTTTCCGCTCACCGTTCTGTGCTGGCCGCGGCTACGGACTATTTCACGCCGTTACTGGGAGGGCAGTTCTCCGAGTCGCTGTCGGGTCGGGTTGAGATGAAGGAGTGGAGCGCTGAATTGGGACCAGACCCGGAGACGGTGGAGAGTGTCATTCAGTACATGTACACGGGAGAAATACGTGTGAGCACCTGCAATGTGCATGAAGTGTTAGAGCTTGCTGACAGGTTTGTTTACAATTTAATTAGTGTTCCTTTTAATGTGCATAATCCATTTAATCGCCACTTGCTAGTAGTTGATTATTTGTATGTAGTTCAGTGACATAATGTTGTTTTGGCTTACTGGAGGTGTCACTGAAGCATATTGGTAATGGTTAGGCAAGGTTAGGGTTTAGGATCGGGACGTCCCATGGATCAGGATAGCACTGACCATCCTGTAACCTGTCAAACCTGAATTTGAGTGTGGTGAGTTCATGGGTGTCATCAATGGCCTTGCCAATGTTTGGTTCTCATGTTCTGTTATTGATTGTGTGTGTTGGCTGCAGGTTCCTGCTGCTGCATCTGAAGGAGTTCTGTGGGGAGTTCTTGAAGAAGAAGCTGAGCCTGGCCAACTGTGTGGCGGTGCACAGCCTGGCCCACATGTACACCCTGGACCAGCTGGCTCTGCGGGCCGCAGACATGATCCAACGCAATTTCCACAAGGTCATCCAGGACGAAGAGTTCTACACCCTGCCCTTCCACCTGGTGAGGGACTGGCTGTCTGACGCGGAGATCACCGTGGACGCGGAAGAGGTGCTGTTTGAGGCTGTGGTGAAGTGGGTCCAGAGGAACACAGAGCAGCGGGGGAGGTACTTTGAGGAGTTGTTCCGTCTCCTCCGGCTACCCCAGATTAAGCCCACCTATCTGACGCGCGTGGTGAAGAACGAGGCACTGGTGGCTGCCAACGAGGCCTGTCTCCGCCTGGTGTCCGATGCCGTGGAGAGCCACGCCATCCGCTGTGAGAACCTCAAGTCAGCTGACCTGGAGTTCTGGTCGTCCTACATGGCCTCCTTCCAGCCGCGCTTCGGCCAGAACATGGACGTTATCATGGTGGTGGGCGGGGTGTCTGAGGGGGGTGACTACCTGAGTGAATGTGTGGGTTACTTCATCTACGAGGACCGCTGGGTTAACCTGCCCCACATCCACAACCACCTGGATGGCCACGCCATCGCCACCACAGAGTCCCACATCTACGTGGCGGGATCCATGGAACCGGGTTTCGCCAAGACCGTGGAGCGCTACAACCCCAACCGCAACACCTGGGAACAGGTGAGCAACCTGACCACACGTAAACACTCCTTTGGTCTCACCTGTATCAAAGACATCCTGTATAGCATCGGTGGCCACGGCAACTTCAGCCCCGGCTTCAAGGACGTGAGCGTGTACGAGCCTGAGCCGGACAAGTGGCACAACCTGGAGTCGGCGCCCAAGATCCTGCGGGACGTGAAGGCGGTGAGCGTGGAGGACCGCTACGTGTACGTGACGGCGCGCACGCCGGTGGACACGGACAACGAGGACGGGCTGAAGACGGTCACCACGCGTTACGACACAGAGAGCCGCCAGTGGCAGGACGTGGACTCCCTGCCGCTCATAGACAACTACTGTGTGTTCCAGATGGCCGTGGCCCCCACCAACTTCTACCACACGGCCTCCTGCTGCCCTAAGAGCTACACGGTGCGGGACGAGGCCGCCAAGCAGAAGATCAGCGCCCACATCTCAGACGAGATCCTGGAGAGCTTGCCGCCCGAGGTCACCAGCGTCGAGGGCGCCGCCATCTGCCACTTCGACGAGGACGTCTTTGTGATCGGCGGCTGGAAGAACAGCGACGACGTGGACAAGCAGTACCGCAAAGAGGCCTACCGCTACTGTGCCGAAAGGAAGCGCTGGATGCTGCTGCCGCCCATGCCCCAGCCGCGCTGCCGCGCCACCGCCTGCCACGTACGCATCCCCTACCGCTTCCTGTACGGCTGCCAGCGCTACCCCATGCCCCAGAACCTGGCCCGCCAGCGGGACCGCATGCAGCAGATGCAGCAGCTACACCGGCGCACCCTCACCTTGCGCAGGCAGCTGCAGTCTCAGATCGAGTGCTGAACTATCTCAACCCCTGTCTGTCCATCGCATCCACCCCAGAGGGGGAGCAGCCCAGTCCAGCTCCAAGCCCCAAACATCCCCTGGCAGCCATCGTCATCAACCCCCACCCATAACCTGCTGGAGCAGTGGCTCCTATGTTGCTCTCATGTTGGTTCTTTTTCAAGAGAACTCTGTGCCAGATCATCAGGTTGAGATATTGGTGTTAGTGGTGGCTATGGTGTTCAAGGCTGGGAGATGTGGGAGTGATGTGACCCTGTGCTGGCCAGGTGTTTGTCTATGTGGGGAGGACAGGCTGAATGTTACAAATGTGAATAGTGTTGTACAGTGACCAACATCGGACTACACTACGTATGTACGTCAGGCACAGGTGATGTTTATCTTTTTATACATGCATATAGTATATAGTTGTATATGTATACTTTTATTATATATAAATATTTTGTGCCCCCCTTTTATGCTTATATGATGTAGGAAATGTGACACTTAAGTACGGCAGAATCTACATTCCTCCAATCCAATGTGCTTAGTGAAGTCAGTCGCTCTCTATGGACATCCCATTAGGACACTGACAGTCTCTCCATGCAGATATCACACACACTTACATACACACACTCTGTCCAGCTGTAGGGTCGGGACAATACCAGTATCGCGATACTCGTTAGTGTCGTGGCAAGTGAACGTAACACGAAGCGGATTTAACTTCTTTAGGAAAACAAACATTTTAATGTTTTCATCCACAGTCACATTTATTTTTCCGAGCTATAGCACACAATATTTTACATGCAGGAGTGTTTTCATTTTTTCCATGGAAAAAGTATTGCGATACTGGTCCTGCCAGTCAGTCGGACCAAACCCTTACCAATGCCTGATGGCTTTGCTGTGCTTTATATTAGCTTCATAATGGCTCTGCTTGTTGTTATTATAGCTTTGATACAGTAGCTCAACATGAATGGAAGGAGAATAGTCTCATTCATATGTATTATCTGATCTACGGTCCAAGAGTGGACAACTTGCGACAGAGCCTGGACTCGAACCCAGAACCTCTAGTGGCACAGCTAGCACTGCGATGCAGTGCCTTAGACCACGGCACCACTTGGGAGGCCCCTTAAGGAAACGGTCTTAATATGGTAACATTCCATGGATCATTTTGAAATTCCATCAACCATTCCGTTGAATTATTCTTCAGTCTTCTGCTCGTCACATTCCTGTTGGCAGGAACATTGTGTAGAAGGGCCTAGGTGGGAGTTTGTGAGTGAATGTTTCTCTTTTTATTTTTGTCTGCATTGGTTTTATTGAGTTTAATGGCTGGAGGGTTTAGTTCCGATGGAGGACTTGATAACGTGTGTATCTGAGTACGGTAAAGAATGCCTAGTAGCGCACTTGTCTACCCCTTAATCAGTTAGTATATTTATGTCCGAGTGGGTTTACCTGTCATATTTGGCCAATTTGTATTTGTTTTCTTTTAATTTATCATTTACTCCAACTCCAGCCGATAATCTATTCTGTTCCCATGTGAGAAAATATGTACACTACAGTGATTTGCGTAGTAGTCCAAAATGAATGTGATGTGAAGTGTGAGGCAGCCCTGTTGCTGTACCTCAGGCTTATTCAGGTGTTCATCTGAGATCCGGCCACATTGTTGTATGTTCTCCTCACCCTCAAAGACAGTCAGATGTATAGACCAGTGGTTCCCAACCAGGGGTACTAAGACCCCTGGGGGTACTTGGCCTATCCACAGTGAGTACTTGAAAAGACTGAGTCCATAGGGTTAGTGGTAAAATGCACATGAGGGGGGGTACTTCAGGGGTACTCCGGGCAGAGCAAAATTCAGTTGGTGGTACGGTAACCAAAAGAGGTTGTGACCCACTGGTATAGACTAGAGGGTATCCTTATGTTACTGAGCGGAATGACCATATCAAGGTGAATGTGTTGCCATTGAGTTCAAGAGTTCATTGATTGTTATAAGCACTATCCCTGAAGCTAATTTATAACATAAAGCACTATGATTTTGAGAATGCAATGCAAGTGTATTTCCTCAGTTTTGTTTCTCTTGCATAGCATTTCAAATAATATCATTGACATATGTCGGCAATATATATTTTGCTTTGCATGTCTGGCATTGTGTCAATATATTGGATGTAAAAAATAACAAAAATGCTCATGTCATCACTTGCAATTAAAATGTATTTTTTTTTATACAACCTTGGTTTCCCATCTATCTTGTCTAAGGGGTTATCTAAATTCTGAATGACATTTTGGCCAATATTATTGGGCAGTTTTCAAGACTAGCTCTATAAACATCTGTCTTTTTCTTGGGTGGAATTTTCTCCTCCAACAGTGACAACCTCCCTTTTTTTATTTTCTTTTTTACAAAGCATAGAGAATGATAGAGAAAGCATCCCTATATAGTTCCCATTATGGCATCTGTGAGAGCATGGGCAGTGTCATTGAGGCAATCTCCATTTTGAAGTCCATTTTCTTCTTCACAATTGGCTGATCGCTCCTGATGACCATGAGGGATCAGCAAATAAAGTTGGAAGCCCCACCCAGTTGACGACATTAAAATGTTGGAAGCCCTCAATGTTGCTGCCAATGCTAAAACAGTCTTTTGGCCACTAGAGGCCTCTATCATTCTCTATGGAACTAAGCTACATACATACACATGGACATCAAATAGTGCTATGTGCTATGCACAGAGTCATTGGGCATGAGCCAATTACAGTAACACATTCAGTACAGTCAATCTTCCCTTCTACTAACACAGTAGGAAAATAATAGTACAATCACCCTTGCAGATGCATTAAGAAATATAGAAATGTATATATGCATATGGGATTTCTTCTGGGACATACAGTAGTGGATTTATTTGTGCATGGTAAATGCCAGTGGTAGGTGGGATACGGTGGGCAGGAAGGGGTAACGGTGGGGCGAGGGGGCGTCACACAGACAGGATGCTGTTGGAAGCGGAGAGCTTCAGCTCTTCCCGGTGGGACTGGAGGGAGTCCCGGGGGGCAGCGTACTGGGCCACGTTGGGCAGCCCGTGCACCACGCAGCAGCTGAGGGCACTGCGGAAGATGCCCATGTCATGGGCGTCGTACCACTCCTCTGTTTTCTCGTCATAGCACTCCACGTTGAAGGTAGTGGTGAAGCCGTTGAAGCCCCCCACCACGAACAGGAGGTCGTCCACCACCTCGATGCCAAAGTTGCTGCGCGGGTTGAACATGGTGGGCACCGTGCGCCATGTGTTGGTCAGCGGGTTGTAGGCCTCAGCGCTACGCAGGCGGTTAGCCCCATCGAAGCCGCCCACCTGGGAGAGGACAGAGGAAACTTGAGTCAAATCTTTCTTAACGTTCAGCTCTTACTGAATAAGGCGTCGAAATGCATTGTGCATGTACTGCATATGAATGTTCTGCTCACCGCATAGACCTGCTCTGCATAGGCGATGACCCCCACACCGCTGCGCCTGCTTCTCATGGGGGCGGTCAGAGTCCACTGGTTGGTCTGGGGGCTGTAGCTCTCTGCTGTGAACAAGCACTCATTCCCATTAAAGCCACCGCAGATGTACACCTAGAGAAAAGATCATGCCAACATTTTATAATCAAAGTCATTATCCGTCATTATCCTCCCAGGTCCCTCTGTTCCGCTCACCTTGCCATGTAGTGTGGTAGCACTGGCATCACTCCTCTGCTCATGCATGGGTGCAATCAGGGTCCACTGGTTAGTCTCAGGCTCATAGCACTCAGCGGTGTTCAGTCGTACGTAGCCATCAAAGCCACCCATGGCATAGATACAGCCATCCAGCACCGCCACACTGACGTAGCAGCGCCGCGAGTGCATGGGGGCCACCTGGTGCCAGGTCCGCGTGACGGGGTTGAACTTACGTACACTGTTAAAGTAGTCAACGCTGTCAAAGCCACCCACACAGTAGACAAAGCCATTGAGGTAAGCGGCTCCATGGTAGGCTCGAGGGCTCTCCTCCTCCCGGGTCACATTCACCCACCGGTCAGCCCGTGCATCATACGCCTCAATGCCATTGGTGGGGCTGCCACCGCTCCAGCCACCGATGGCCAATAGGATGGCATAAGGCAGGCGTGGGCGGGTCAGAGGGTTGCGGAAGTCAGTGTTGGAGGGCCCGTTCATGTTCAGGTCGTACATGGCCTTCAGTGCACTGATGATGATAGGCTTGCAGTCGTCATTGTCCTTCACCAGGGTATTGTTCTTCACGTTGTTCATGAAGTAGTCGGCTGTCATCAAGGCCATGCGGACCTAAGCACACAGACACAGACAGACAGACAGACGTGTGGTTAGCAGTTGACTAGCATGACACTCAAACTTACAAAAGTTATCCAACAGTAAAACATTGACACTATTGTTCACCTCTCACCTTGGGCAGCAGCACAGAGACGTGGGCCTTGCGGTCCTGAGGCGAGTGGTTGATCCAGCGTAGGACCGCCTCAAACACAACATCCTCCTGCTTCACATTCAGGTCGTCCTTCTCGATGATGTCACAGAGCTGTGCCAGAGAGAGCTCCATGAACTCCTCTGAGAAACGCACCATCTCAAAGTGGTGCAGGATGAAGAGGTAGGCCCGGCGGCGCAGATCAGGGCAGAAGTAGAAGTCCACAAACTTCCAGATGCCGATGCAGTTCGCCGGACAGAGCTGGGCCTCCAGATAGTCGCAGCAGGCTCTCACAATCCCTAGGACGCAGAACTGGTCTGCAGTCGCCAGGAGCGCTTCTACATTCTCTGCAGTCACAGGCACAGAACGTGTGTAGGCATACTCGATGATCAGGCGCATCATGTCTGGGTTCACACCAGGAATGCTGTAGACCCGCTTCTTGACGTTGTTCCAGCCGCTTGTGAAGAGAGCACTGTGGGTCAAGGGTCAGGGGTATAATAACACAGGGAGATAGAAACATCATCAAGGACTCAATATTCATCTCACTGCAACATTGCAATTGAACAAAGTTTCTCAGGACTCCCCAAAAAGTAACTTATAATTACAGAGAGTTGGACCAAGCCAGAGATACCATAAATCATCGATGTTCTCGCATTCTCATTCAAGGTCAAGTGATGCCAGAATGGGAATGTCGTCTGGCCAGCACATCCCAACCCAACCTATCCCAACCGAGGGAAGCTACTCACTGGAAGTATGAGCTGCATCCACAAAGGATGTTCTTGTGGGCATTGAACTCGATGTCATTGACTTTGATGACCACATCACAGAGTTTTCCCTCCAGACGTAACTCGTTAAAGATTGTACAGGTCATAGCACTCATTTTCCTCTCCATGTTGCATCTTTGAAATTTGGTGGAGGTGGCTGTCTCTTCCAGTTCATTCATTTCTTGCTATATTTAATGGGGTTTTGCTAGCTCTTCAGCTTAGACAGCTGATAGCTGGTTTACTACAGCAGCTGTGTTCATCTAAGGATTGTGAATGTTCCACTTATGTTCCAGAATTGTTCATTATTACATCACAGCGATGAGCAAATGGAATCAGAGCATCAGCCTCACTTGTCATAAAGAGTTTGTGTTTAATTTGATATATCTGACTGATATGCCTACTGATCGTACAGTGAATGTGTAACATTCATTTAACACTAATATTTGACACTACATAATACATTTTATTAAATACAGTCCATTTCAGATGTAGTGAAAGGGAAATCGTGAATTAAGAATACATAGAAGCACACAATTTGCCATAATACTTTCTTCTGCTCTATCAGAACATAAATTATATTAGGAACATTTAATACTGCTTTTGTGGGACTGGGGAAGATGTTAAACGCACACATTTACTTCCTCAATTTATGCAAGTAAATGCGCGCCCTCAGTGTAGACTTGTTATTGCAGCATATATAACTTATTGATTGCATTTCTAGCTAGATCCAAAGTTTGGCTCTTTGAACTTTTCTTGAATTTAACATCTCTCTAGAAAAATGGTACGTGTACTTTATTTTCCTGATTGCCACTGAACGAATGACTGGTATCTAGCTAGCTATCAAACGTAACGTTAACGTTAGTTGTTACAAACTAAGTTAGTTGCCTAATTTCTCAGAGCAGAATGGCTATGCCTGTTGTTAGCTATGTGACAGTGACATAACATTACAATCCCAAAAAGGAAAATGCTTATTAAGTATGTGATTGGGGTGTTAGTTTACACTAGTGTAAGATTCCATTAATTCAAGTCCTAACTGTGACAACAGCTGCAAATGAGGGACGACATGCAATACATATGTGAAGAGGTATGTAGGGTACTGCTCCACAGTACAGTATTGTAACATGTATCAGCTGGCTGCATGTGATGTTATCAGCAGCAGGACTGCTGTTAGCTTTGGGACACAACAT
The DNA here is from genome assembly GCF_965601325.2 of Salmo salar. Classification (NCBI taxonomy): domain Eukaryota; kingdom Metazoa; phylum Chordata; class Actinopteri; order Salmoniformes; family Salmonidae; genus Salmo; species Salmo salar. Next base: position 44,725,997 of record NC_138296.1, read on the forward strand.
CAGGAGTCTGCGATGTAACGTTATTGGTCCAACCAATACACAAGACTCCCGATGTTGTGTCCCAAAGCTAGGCTGCTGTGAAAACACTTTATTCTGTGGTCTGTATATGGTAAATGCTGTAAACAGTAGCAAGCACAGTGGCCTTCAGTGAATATGAGGGTTTATCGTCACAGAAGTGTTTCGGTGCGGCAGGTAGCCTAGTGGTTAAGAGCGTCGGGTCAGTAATTGAAAGGTTGCTGGTTCGAATCACAGAGCCAACTAGGTGGAAAAAATTTGCCCTTGAGCAAGGTACTTAAGCTTAATTGCTCCTGTATGTCACTCTGGATAGGAGTGTCTGCTAAAATGTAAAAATGTAGTGCTGTAATAGACTGCTCAAAAAAATAAAGGGAACACTTAAACAACACAATGTAACTCCAAGTCAATCACACTTCTGTGAAATCAAACTGTCCACTTAGGAAGCAACACTTATAGACAATAAATTTCACATGCTGTTGTGCAAATGGAATAGACAACATGTGGAAATTATAGGCAATTAGCAAGACACCCCCAATAAAGAAGTGATTCTGCAGGTGGGGACCACAGACCACTTCTCAGTTCCTATGCTTCCTGGCTGATGTTTTGGTCACTTTTGAATGCTGGTGGTGCTTTCACTCTAGTGGTAGCATGAGACGGAGTCTACAACCCACACAAGTGGCTCAGGTAGTGCAGCTCATCCAGGATGGCACATCAATGCGAGCTGTGGAAAGAAGGTTTGCTGTGTCTTCAGCGTAGTGTCCAGAGCATGGAGGCGCTACCAGGAGACAGGCCAGTACATCAGGAGACGTGGAGGAGGCCGTAGGAGGGCAACAACCTAGCAGCAGGACCGCTACCTCCGCCTTTGTGCAAGGAGGAGCAGGAGAAGCACTGCCAGAGCCCTGCAAAATGACCTCCAGCAGGCCACAAATGTGCATGTGTCTGCTCAAACGGTCAGAAACAGACTCCGTGAGGGTAGTATGAGGGCCCGACGTCCACAAGTGGGGGTTGTGCTTACAGCCCAACACCGTGCAGGACGTTTGGCATTTGCCAGAGAACACCAAGATTGGCAAATTCGCCACTGGCGCCCTGTGCTCTTCACAGATGAAAGCAGGTTCACACTGAGCACGTGACAGACGTGACAGAGTCTGGAGACGCCGTGGAGAATGTTCTGCTGCCTGCAACATCCTCCAGCATGACCGGTTTGGCGGTGGGTCAGTCATGGTGTGGGGTGGCATTTCTTTGGGGGGCCGCACAGCCCTCCATGTGCTCGCCAGAGGTAGCCTGACTGCCATTAGGTACCGAGATAAGATCCTCAGACCCCTTGTGAGACCATATGCTGGTGCGGTTGGCCCTGGGTTCCTCCTAATGCAAGACAATGCTAGACCTCATGTGGCTGGAGTGTGTCAGCAGTTCCTGCAAGAGGAAGGCATTGATGCTATGGACTGGCCCGCCCGTTCACCAGACCTGAATCCAATTGAGCACATCTGGGACATCATGTCTCGCTCCATCCACCAACGCCACGTTGCACCACAGACTGTCCAGGAGTTGGCGGATGCTTTAGTCCAGGTCTGGGAGGAGATCCCTCAGGAGACCATCCACCACCTCATCAGGAGCATGCCCAGGCGTTGTAGGGAGGTCATACAGGCACGTGGAGGCCACACACACTACTGAGCCTCATTTTGACTTGTTTTAAGGACATTACATCAAAGTTGGATCAGCCTGTAGTGTGGTTTTCCACTTTAATTTTGAGTGTGACTCCAAATCCAGACCTCCATGGGTTGATAAATTGGATTTCCATTGATTATTTTTGTTTGATTTTGTTGTCAGCACATTCAACTATGTAAAGAAAAAAGTATTTAATAAGATTATTTTTTTCATTCAGATCTAGGATGTGTTGTTTAAGTGTTCCCTTTATTTTTTTGAGCAGTATATTTAGCTCTTCTGTTTTTCTCTCTCCTCACTACTTGTCTCCCTCCTCCATAGATCCCAGAGCTGTCCAGTCCCTCAGTGTGTATGAGGGACCCTCCCAGGGTGGAGGAGATCATCAAGACCATGCAGAAGGCTGGCACCAGCACAATTCAGGTACCACCACAGAGATCCTATCCAATTAGGATTGTATATGTAATCCTATGGGTACCACACCCACGTGTCTCGACGTATTCTCCTAGTTCCATCCTGAGAGGTTTGCTTGATAATATGCTGACAATGTCTCTTGCTTTTTCAGGTGATTTCAGACTTTGACATGACCCTCACACGGTTTGCCTACAATGGGAAGCGGTGCCCTACCAGTCACAGTAAGTGCAAAAGCTGGAATAGATTGTACGGAGAAGATACTAATGTGTATGTAGAGTTAAGGGGTCCATATCTTGTCACTGATGTTTTTTCTACAAGGCCATGAGAATGATGATGATTGAATCAGTATTATTTTTATAGATATCCTGGACAACAGCAAGCTCATCAGTGAGGAGTGCAAAGCTCAGGTATATTTAAAATGTCATGAGAAAAACAACTAGAGCACAGAACTTCTTCTGATTTGGCAGATAAAGTTGTGTAGATTAGAACAACTATGACACAAGATTCACTGCTTACATGAGTGAAAAATACCTGTGTCTTTTCTAGATGCGTACTAGCCAGTTTTTCCCTTTCTGAGTGTTGTCCATTCTCCCTCCATTCAGCTGAAGGACCTGCTCAACACGTATTACCCCATAGAGATAGATTCCAAACGGACAGCGGAGGAGAAGCTGCCCCTCATGGTGGAGTGGTGAGTCACAGCTCTCTCTGAGCCAATCACTGCCCTTCTAGACCAGGAAGGCATCACTTTGCTGTCAAACTGACCAATACCCTCTGTTCTACATCAGACATGGGCATTTCCCTGCAGTCTCGTTTACCCAATGAGTCCCACTGTAATACTGCCGCGTTTTTGACTTCTAACCCCTTTTTAAACATTGTATGTTTAAGCTACAGATTTCTGGGTTGTACCAATCGGATTCATCTTATTCTTCTGCCTCCAACCATTAGTCTGTGTGAAAAGCTGAGACTCACGAACACACACGTTTTGCTCTATGATTACAAGCTACACAAAAGTCGTTAGAATGTAAGGGGTTCTTCTACACAGAAGGTCCTAGGAAATCCTAGGACATAGTGTCTATAATACTGTATTAACCTGTTGAGGACAGATGTTCCGCTAGCGGAACCCCTAGCCAACAGCCAATGGCATCGCACGGCGCGAAATACAAAACCAACTAAAATACCACAATTCAATTTTTCTCAAACAATAAACTATTTTACACCATTTTAAAGATAAGACTCTCGTTAATCTAACCACATTGTCCGATTTCAAAAAGGCTTTACAGCGAAAGCAAAACATTAGATTATGTTAGGAGAGTACATAGACACAAATAATCACACAGCCATTTTCCAAGCAAGCATATATGTCACATAAACCCAAACCACAGCTAAATGCAGCACTAACCTTTGATGATCTTCATTAGATGACACTCCTAGGACATTATGTTAAACAATACATGCATGTTTTGTTCAATCAAGTTCATATTTATATCAAAAACCAGCTTTTTACATTAGCATGTGATGTTCAGAACTAGCATACCCACCGAAAACTTCCGGTGAATTTACTAAATTACTCATGATAAACGTTGACAAAATACATAACAATTATTTTAAGAATTATAGATACAGAACTCCTTTATGCAATCGCTATGTCCGATTTTAAAATAGCTTTTCAGTGAAAGCACATTTTGCAATATTCTGAGTACATAGCTCGGCCATCACAGGCTAGCTAATTTGACACCCACCAAGTTTGGGGCTCACTAAACTCAGAATTACTATTAGAAAAATTGGATTACCTTTGCTGTTCTTCGTCAGAATGCACTCCCAGGACTTCTACTTCAACAACAAATGTTGTTTTGGTTCCAAATAATCCATAGTTATATCCAAATACCTCCATTTTGTTCGTGCGTTCAGGTCACTATCCGAAGGGTAACGCGCAAGCGCATTTCGTGACAGAAAAATTCAAAATATTCCATTACCGTACTTAGAACCATGTCAAACGCTGTTTAAAATCTTTTTTTATGCTATTTTTCTCGTAAAATGGCGATAATACTCCAACCGGGCGACGTTGTATTCATTCAAAGGCTGGAAGAAAAAAAATGGAGAAGTCTCGTGACCGCGCATCTGAGTCTCACTGTCCCCAGGCTGACCACTTACAAACTCTGCTGTTGTACTTTGCCCAGAGACAGCAGACACCCCATTCCACTTTCTGGCGGCTTTAGAGAGCCAATGGAAGCCTTAGAAAGTGTCACGTTACAGCACAGATGCTGTAATGTCGATAGAGATGCAACAGAAGGATAACAAATTGTCAGATAGGGCACTTCCTGTATGGAATCTTCTCAGGTTTTGGCCTGCCATATGAGTTCTGTTATACTCACAGACACAATTCAAACAGTTTTAGAAACTTTAGAGTGTTTTCTATCCAAATCTACTAATTATATGCATATTCTAGTTTCTGGGCAGGAGTAGTAACCAGATTAAATCGGGTAAGTTTTTTATCCGGCCGTGAAAATACTGCCCCCTATCCCAAAGAAGTTAAGCACACATAGCTCACAACTCCAAACAGTTGTCATTGACCGTTTGGATATTCATTCCCCACTGAGCAAACTATTTCTGTACAGCATTCATATAAATTCATTTTGATCAGGTTTTTGCTTCAGCAGGTCTTCTTTTCTTTTTGACATGTGTCAATAAACTCATGAATGCCACTGTTTATGTCAAGTTGTTCTGTGTTCTACTTGTAGCCCTGGTTGTCCTGAAAACAAAATGGTAAAGCACTTCATTGTGAAGCTAAATATAAGGGCTGGACATTCAGATAAATGAAAAGATAATTTTTGCTGGGGTCTCGGGACTGATTGGGTTAACGAATCCCCTTGTGCCGTGCATCCCATAGGTGGACTAAAGCCCATACTCTTCTGGTGCAGCAGCGCATCAGGAAAGACATGCTGCAGGATGTGGTGAAGGAGTCCGATGCTATGCTCAGGTGAGAAGACCCTGCTACTGTTGCCAAACCACAATTATGGCTGTTTAGTAGCGTAAAGTCATCGATAGCACACTATGGTACCAAATTATGAAGCCTTATCAAGTCAATAATGTTAATGACGACCGGTATGATGACTGTAATGGTAGTGATTACAGCGCTAACTATGCTGCTGTCTCCCCAGGGAGGGCTACCAGCTGTTCTTTGACCACCTGCAGGAGCACAGCATCCCTCTGCTCATCTTCTCTGCTGGGGTAGGAGACGTGCTGGAGGAGGTGATCCGCCAGGCCGGGGTCTTTCACCCCAACGTCAAGGTCTTCTCCAACTACATGGACTTTGATGAGACTGTGAGTAGGCTATCACTGACACACAAACCACAGTATATACAATACAGGTAGCCTCTATGGAATTGAGTAGGGACGGGGTTGTCATGAAAACACTTAAATGCGCTTTTCCTATGCTAGTGACGACGCAAAGACTGTGTAAAAGGTTAGTTGTTTGAATGAGGATTTAACCCATTGGTGTCCCTCATTCTCAGGGAGTGCTGAAGGCGTTCAAAGGGGAGCTGATCCACATCTATAACAAGAGGGAGGGAGCTCTGCTGAACACGGGCCACTTCCAGGAGCTCAAGTCACGCCACAACGTCCTGCTGGTGGGAGACTCTCTGGGGGACCTGACCATGGCTGATGGGGTGCACAGCATGGAGAACATCCTCAAGATCGGCTTCCTCAACGACAAGGTACCGGTAGTACTGGCTGCACGTACACCAAAGCTCTCTCTCCCACCCACCCTAATAAACCCTCAACCATGCAAAAAGTAATGTTTTTATTTTTACTCCGACGTTTTATTGTTTTAAGGCAATTGAGTGCTCGTTTTAATGCACAGTCAGCTTGTTCAAGCACTGTTTAAATGTCGTTGGACATTGACCGCTTGTTAACCGTTCCCTCTCTGCATGATCTTTCTCAGGTGGAGGAGAGGAAGACGTCCTACCTGAATGCTTATGACATCGTGCTGGTGAAGGATGAGACCATGGAAGTGCTGAACGCCTTGCTGCTCCACCTCACCAGCACCAAGTGAACTGACCATGAACTTCATCTCACTGGCCAATCACTAACGTGCGTTCCGACGCTACAGGAAGTATGTCGTTCTGGTTTAGCAAGCTCTTGCTCAGGAAGTGCCATGAGCCAAGTCAGAATGGTATTGTTTTTGGTTTGTCTTTTACTAATGCTCCAATGGCTGTTTGTGTGGGCCGCTGGGATGGATCTCAGACGGTGTTTTGGAGCCGTCCTTCCACGCTCCTCCAGTTGAGTCATTGTTGAACACTTACAACTTGAGAGCAACATCCTTTATAGTCCTAAAATTTGATTTGATTTACTCCACAACCCTACTGTCACATTCTCAATTGTTTACGAACCGTCAATAGTCCAACTGAAAAGGGACAGGAAAACGAGGTGACTTCCCCATCTGGTAAATGTGTATTGGGTTCGTGGGGAGAGAAACGTTACCGGTGATATGTATGCCCTGTCTACATATGAGGAATATACAGTACCAGTCAAAAGTTTGGACCTACACATTCAAGGGTTTTTCTTTATTTTTACTATTTTCTAGATTTTAGAATAATAGTGAAGACATCAAAACTATGAAATAACACATTTGGAATCATGTAGTAACAAAAAAAGTGTTAAACACATCAAAATATATTTTAGATTTGAGGTTCTTCAAAGTAGCCACCCTTTGCCTTGATGACAGCTTTGCACACTCTTGGCATTCTCTCAACCAGCTTCACCTGGAATGCTTTTCCAACAGTCTTGAAGGAGTTCTACATATGCTGAGCACTTGTTGGCTGCTTTTCCTTTATTCTCCCAAACCATCTCAATTGGGTTGAGGTCGGGTGATTGTGGAGGCCAGGTCATCTGATGCGGCACTCCATCACTCTTCTTCTTGGTCAAATAGTCCTTAGACAGCCTGGAGGTGTGTTGGGTCATTGTACTGTTGAAAAACAAATTATAGTCCCACTAAGCGCAAACCAGATGGGATGGCGTATCGCTGCAGAATGCTGTGGTAGCCATGCTGGTTAAGTGTGCCTTGAATTCTAAATAAATCACAGACAGTGTCACCAGCAAAACACCATCACACCACCTCCTCCATGTTTCATGGTGGGAACCATACATGCAGAGATCATCTGTTCACCTACTCTGTGTCTCACAAAGACACAGCGGTTGGAACCAAAAATCTCAACTTTGGACTCATCAGACCAAAGGACAGATTTCCACCTGTCTAATGTCCATTGCTCGTGTTTTTGGTCCAAAGCAAATCTCTTCTTGTTATTGGTGCTCTTTAGTAGTCTATCTTTGCAGCAATTCGACCATGAAAGCCTGATTCATGCAGTTGATGTTGAGATGTGTCTGTTACTTGAACTCTGGGAAGTATCTATTTGGGCTGCATTTTCTGAGGCTGGTAACTCTAAAGAACTTATCCTCTGCAGCAGAGGTAACTCTGGGTCTTCCTTTCCTGTGGCGGTCCTCATGAGAGCCAGTTTAATCATAGCGCTTGATGGTTTTTGCGACTGCACTTGAGAAAACTTTCAAAGTTCTTGAAATGTTCCGCATTGACTGACCTTCATGGCTTAAAGTAATGATGGAGTGGTCATTTCTCTTTGCTTATTTGAGCTGTTCTTGCCATAATATGGACTTGGTCTTTTACCAAATAGGGCTATCTTCTGTATACCACCCCTACCTTGTCACAAGACAACTGATTGGCTCAAACGCATTAAGAAGGAAAGAAATTCCACAAATTAACTTTTAACAAAGCACACCTGTTAATTGAAATGCATTCCAGGTGACTACCTCATGAAGCTGGTTGAGAGAATGCCAAGAGTGTGCAAAGCTGTCATCAAGGCAAAGGATGGCTACTTTGAAGAATCTCAAATATAAAATATATTTTGATTTGGTTAACACATGATTCCATATGTGTTATTTCATAGTTTTGATGTCTTCACTATTATTCTACAATGTAGAAAACAGTAAAAATAAAGAAAAACCCTGGAATGAGTAGGTGTGTCCAAACCTTTGACTGGTACTGTATGTATGCATGTGAGTGCTGTTGTATGGATCTAGATGTTGTATGGATCTAGATGTTGTATGGATCTAGATGTTGTATGGATCTAGATGTTGTATGGATCTAGATGATGTATGGATCTAGATGATGTATGGATCTAGATGTTGTATGGATCTAGATGATGTATGGATCTAGATGTTGTATGGCTCTAGATGATGTATGGATCTAGATGTTGTATGGATCTAGATGTTGTATGGATCTAGATGATGTATGGATCTAGATGTTGTATGGATCTAGATGTTGTATGGATATAGATGTTGTATGGATCTAGATGTTGTATGGATATAGATGATGTATGGATCTAGATGTTGTATGGATCTAGATGTTGTATGGATCTAGATGATGTATGGATCTAGATGTTGTATGGATCAAGATGATGTATGGATCTAGATGATGTATGGATCTAGATGTTGTATGGATCTAGATGATGTATGGATCTAGATGATGTATGGATCTAGATGTTGTATGGATCTAGATGATGTATGGATCTAGATGTTGTATGGATCTAGATGTTGTATGGATCTAGATGATGTATGGATCTAGATGTTGTATGGATCTAGATGTTGTATGGATCTAGATGATGTATGGATCTAGATGTTGTATGGATCTAGATGATGTATGGATCTAGATGATGTATGGATCTAGATGTTGTATGGATCTAGATGTTGTATGGATCTAGATGATGTATGGATCTAGATGATGTATGGATCTAGATGTTGTATGGATCTAGATGATGTATGGATCTAGATGATGTATGGATCTAGATGTTGTATGGATCTAGATGTTGTATGGAACTAGATGTTGTATGGATCTAGATGATGTATGGATCTGGATGATGTATGGATCTAGATGTTGTATGGATCTAGATGTTGTATGGATCTAGATGTTGTTGTCTTCTTTGTATAGATGAAAGTTGAAGGAGTTACGGTTTGTTTGTCATGTGGGACATATATTTGTGATATAAAGGGAAAGAAGACAGGATAAAGGGCAAGCTAACTTGACTTTTACCATGTCAGTTTGAAACGTCAGTGTTTTATCTTGGTGTTTTATACACTATATGCCATCTTTTTTGTTTCGTAAGACTTTGTTCTCCCCCTTTTCTTGAGAAGTGTCTATTCTATGAGAATGATTACAGTAAATTCTGTTCATGTTAGACACTTATTTACTTTCAGCTCTTAATAATAAACTACTGTTTTATGTGGATATTGTCAGTATGGAATCTGATGATACTGTGCCACGGTATTATGGCATAGGGTTGTGTGCTTGGCTACGTTTTACAATGGACTTTTTTGGCGCCACAGTGCCACCATGTGGTCAAAGTAATAGTAATTCGAGCCGTGTGTGTGTATATATATATTGACATTTACAGTATCACTCCATGCTGGTCTCAAAGAGTCCATCCACCTTCAGCCTTAATACATTGAAAGTACTTGAATATTTGGCGTGTTTGTATTTTCTCTGAAATGTCATCACTTTCTGTAAAACAGAGGAGTTTTGATTATCTTTTAAAGGCCAAATAGTTGCCTTTTTCGACTCCTGTAGAAATAATGGTTGACCTATTCGGTCTATGGTGAAGAACATCTGAATATTTAGTACTTTTCATTTTTTGTATGATGGCAAAACATTTCATTGCCACATAACAGAGAATTTTAGTTCTTGGTACAGCCATGGCATCTGATTCTATTGCTATTATTAGTATGTTTTGCCAAATTATAGTTTAACATTTTCACCCAGTTACATGTTTAAAGATTTGAAGTGGAAATCCATTCATATTAAATGGCGATGTCACTGGTACAGTATGCAAGAATCAGGTCATACATTTCTCTTGAGACGTGTGTTTCTGAGAGGACAGTGTGTTCGCTACATTCTCTACTGAGTCACTATATTGTATTTTTCACCTGTATGAGATATGTAGGCATAACAGGATAACCTCTCCACATCTGTAAATAAAATGTGGCCACTGAACCCTTGTTTCACTTCATCTAGGTCTGTTTATTTTTTGTAAAACATGCTAAAATCCAATTTTGTAATCACCAGTGTGATTCTATTCACAGGGAACTCTATACTAATGTTATTCCCAACCTACACAATCCATAGACAAAGAACATGGATCCCAAATACAGGAAACAATGCATTTTTTATCGTTTTTTATTAGAAAAACAGATGTTGTTTTTTTGTGATGTATGTTCTACAATGCAAGGCACTTAAAAAATCTTGTATTGCACAAAATATCCACTCTTAAAATATACAACCTACAGTTTTAACATCATTTTCATATCTGGGAAGAAGAGGAGGAGTGGGAGACAGCTATTTATTCCTATCAGCCATTTTGAAGCCAACTGCATTGCATCCTGGGAAGAAGGAACATCCCAAATGGCTGACAAGGTAGTTCAATGAAAGTGCTTTTAGCAAAATGTGTCTCAGAGTCAAACATTTTTTTTAAACATAATGAGGCTGCTGAATAAGTTATTTATAAAAAGTACAGATGAACCACATTTTCATAAGGCAATTTACAACACATGGAAGCAGTCTTTCGTTTAAATAAGTATGGACCATTTTGGGTTATATTCAACCAGTGGAGGCTTCCGAGGGGAGAACGGCTCATAATAATGGCTGGAACGGAGCAAATGGAATGGCATCAAACCATGCGTTTGATGTATTTGATACCATTAAACTTAGTCCGTTCCAGCCATAACCACAAGCACGTCCTCCCCAATTAAGATGCCACCGACCTTCTGTGTTTTCTACATAATAAATGTATCTAAGAGCTCCGCTAGTTGGTAACCCCCTAATTGCATAGATTCTGTCTGTCAGTCTGTTGTGTCTCTCTCCGTCCCCGCACCCTTCCGCCTGGCTCGACTACCCCCTCACAGCTCCTCATGTCTGGCCTTGTCAGAATCCTCCTCCACCTTCAGCTTGAGCTCCTCAGCCACTATCTTGCCATCCCTGTTGCGGTCCTGGTTGTTGAACATGTCCTTGATGATGCCGTCAGCATCCATCCCTGGCCTCAGGCGACCTGTGCCCTCCGCCACCTGGATGTTTATGAAGGCTGTGAACTAGAGAGAGGGAGAGCAGAGAGACATATGAGAGGTGTCCTTTCAAGAGCTACATCACATGAATAATAACTGCCGGTTTAGATGATCGCCTGACTTGTTGTCCTGACCTACACAAGGATGTTACCAGCGCCAGCGCCTTACCAAGCAAAGGGCAGAATGTATTGGGTGAATCCTGACTTTGATTGATGGATCATGCTAAATGTCTGGCGTTTGTTATCTTACCTCCTCCAGAGGGACAGATAGATCTTTGTTGAGGTCCATGGCAGGGAACAGGGGATCAGGGCTGTCCCCCAGCCACACAAACATGTAGCCGTCAGGCACTCCCTTCTGCAGGTCCAACAGCTCCAGCTCAAAGTGCAGCACGGCACTGCTGGGAACGCCCTTGGCTGCAGGGACATGGGAGGGGAGAGCATGATGAGAAGACATTGAGACAGTGTCAGAATAATGGCATGTCCAAATGCAAGACATCTCCACGCAGGACTTGGCTCTATGTTTCAAGATGAAAGTGATCATGACTAGTTCATTCACTCACCTCCATTTTCTCCGTGTCCCAGATGAGGTGGGACGATCACCACTCTCTTCTCTCCCACACACATGCCCCTCAGGCCCTCGTCCAGACCCTCAATCACTTTGTTGGCTCCCAGGGTGGTGATGGGGGCATTCTCATAGTGGTCCCTGGAAGAGGGAGATATCGATCAAGGCCCTGCCAATGCACCAACGTGCTATCAGTCAGTAGGAATTAAGTATGTAGCCTTATACTTTCCACATTGTAAGATGTATATAATATGGAAGATACAGTATATAGTTATAGATATGGCTGGTTTCTATATCTTGGTTATATTTTCATTTCTACACAACATACGTAGCTGATAAGTCTTCCTGTCTGTTGGCACGGAGGCCTAGTGATATCAGTCAGACAAGTAGCCCGGAGTGATTAGATTACATGACTGGGTCAGGCGGTGCAGTGTGGCGTTGCAGTATGGCGGTGCGATGGACAGGAGGCGCTCCTACTCACGAGGAGTAGAGCAGGGTGCCGTCCATCAGGGAGCAGTTGTAACGGTACTGGATCAGGTCGTCCACCTCACTGGTCAGGTTGCACTTCTTGGGCTTGCTGGTCACCTTGATCTCAATGAGGTCCTTAGGGTTGTGGAAGTCGATAACGTGGATGTCGAAGACCAGCACGGCCGAGCCAGGGATGATGTCTCCTAGAGTGGGGGGAGGAGAGGAAGAAAAAAAGAAGAAAGGAATTTGAAGAGGGACATGACTCACTGTGGGCACTGGACAGTAATGTGTAAATGCAACTCTGACTCCTCCCACCCCAAAACCTTTGGCCAATGCCACAGAGCCACACACTCACCGGTTCCCTTCTCCCCATAGGCCATGTGAGGAGGAAGGATGACACGCCTCTTCTCTCCAATACACAACCCCTGGAGGGCCTTGTCCATGCCCTGGATCACATAGCCCATGCCAATGTAGGTGTTGTATGTGCTGTTGCGCTGGTAGCTGCAGGAAGAGGAAACGTAGTAAATGCAAATTAGAGTCAGTCTTTACACTCACTGTTGACTCACACTAGTCTTGGTTTGACAGACAGTAGATGTACTAAACACGCTCCTACCTGGTGTCAAAGCCAGAGCCGTCCTGGAAGGTGCCGTTGTAGTGGTAACGGATGTAGTCTCCCACCACGCTTTTACGGGTGCAGGTCTTAGGCACCTCCTTGACCACCACGGCGATGTCATCCTTAGGGTTGAACAGGTCAATCATGAAGACCTCAAACACCAGAGTGGCCTGGGATGGAATCACGGTGCCTGGAAGAGGAGGATGGGTGTTTAGAGTCAATTATATTATCTATGCACAGCATAATGCAAATCTTACTTCCTCAGAGGGGGTGGTCCACAACATAGTTTTGAATCTGTAATATGTCTTGTCAACTGTTGTTGTGGAGTGACACTTGAATAAACATTTCTCGACTCTAAACTCTATGTAGCCTACTATACACTTCCTGTGTTTATCAGCTGTTAAGGGCCCAGGCTAGGGGTTATAAATAGTGTTTACCATATCCCTTCTTCTCATAGGCTAGGGATTATAAACAGTGGTTACTAGTAGTTTCCATATCCCTTCTTCTCATAGGCTAGGGATTATAAACAATGGTTACTAGTAGTTTCCATATCCCTTCTTCTCATAGGCTAGGGATTATAAACAGTGGTTACTAGTAGTTTCCATATCCCTTCTTCTCATAGGCTAGGGATTATAAACAGTGGTTACTAGTAGTTACCATATCCCTTCTTATAGGCTAGGTTAAAAAAGACAATGTAATAATTCCATGCGGAAGCTTTCGAAAATAAACGAATTCATGGGACCAGCCATTGATAACTACTAGAGCCGTTGCTAACTAGCAATGCTGGTCCCATTAATTGCAAAGAGTTATGGGAAATTAGAACCCTGTTGTCTTAACCTTGTAATCTTCAACACAGCTTATAGGCTAGGGGTTATAAACAGTGGTTACTAGTAGTTACCATATCCCTTCTCCTCATAGGCCAGGAAGGGTGGGATGATGATGGTGCGTGTCTCTCCCACGCACATGCCGATGAGACCCTCGTCCATGCCCTTAATGAGGTAGCCCATGCCCACGTACGTGTCATAGGTGCCGTTCCTAGAGTGGCTGAAAGAGACATGGACGGAACGTTTAAAACACGCACGCACACAAATACAGCATGACTGCTTTCCCAGAGTAGATATGGACCTCACCTGGAGTCGAAGGGCACGCCGTTCAGCAGTGTGCCGTTGTAGTGATAACGGATGAAGTCAGTAGCCTCCACGAGGCGCTTGCAGCTCTCAGGTTTGCTGAGGGTGCGTGTCTGGACCTTGTCTTCTGTGTTCCAGATGTCGAGCAGAACCACATCAAACACCAACACAGTGTCAGCAGGGATCACATCACCTAGGAGCGGGAGACCGGTTGGGAATTCATTGTGTGCCACTGGAAGATACGATTGGTGCCAACATCAGAGGATAACTATTTGTGGAATTGAGTTTGTACAGGGCACACTACCTGGCGCCGGGCCCTATGTAAACTGTACAGGTCATATACGTGAATGAAATGAGTTGTTACCTGCTCCTATGCTTCCATAGGCAAGGTGTGGGGGGACGGTAACTTTTCTGCGCTCATTGACACACATGCCCTGAACTCCCCTGTCCAGACCAGTGATGAGACGCCCCAGTCCCACCTGGCCACTGAAGGGTGCACCACGTTCATGACTGAAGAGGGGGGATGGGTAGAAGAGAGGGGGAGAGAGAAAAGAAATGACATTCCTCAAGAGTACACATATTATACTTTTTTCAATGGTAGGTTGGGTCTAGTAAAGTTATTCTATTCCTATTATTATATTAATGTTAACTGGTTGTAAACCATGTATCTAACCATATCTGAATGGGTTATGTGTAAAGAATGAAATAAGTAATGATCAAAATACAAAAGTAGGCCATCGTAAAATAACTAAATAGGCCTAAATAATGAATTTTAAGATGTCGCCTAGGCCTAGCCTGTCAACCAACTGAATTCAGCTGTTCGTCTGCATTGAGTGTGCGTGGCATGTCGCAATAGTAAACACCATTGAACGATATTGTGGAGAGCGCCACATAGGCCTCGTTCGGGGATGCATTAACGCACACGGCAGTTGCAAAGTATCTGTGCAGAAATGCACAGCGCAGGGGACAAAGTTACAATGTATCTGTGAATCGCAGGGTCTTCGATACAAAGTTTCAAAATGGTTGCTTAGAGGGGCTGCAAATTTCGAGCCCGGACACGTCTGCAACAGGCAAACTGCGTGAGACCATATAGTCAAACGAACAAAACTAAAATGTCCTCCAGCTGAATACAGAATTTATTTGCACAGGAATCAGATAGTCCATCAAAGCTGAGATAGGCTATGTCAATAGACCGATACAAGCGAGTCGTGCGTCGTAACTTACCTTGAATCGAACTTCTTGCCGTCGGTGAAGGTACCGTTGTAATGATAACGGACGAAATCTCCCGTTTGCACTTCTCTGGGACAAACTCTCGGAATGTCATACCTATCAATAACTACGTCTTCTAACGGGCCCGGGCTACAGCTTACATGGGTTCCCGTTACACAGAGAAAAATTAACGCAAATATTGACTCCATTATAAAAGTGTTCTTTGGTGTTTTGTTAAAGTATGAGAAACGGACAGATGACTTCTCCGTTGGTTACCGTCTATGGATGGAGAGAGAGAGAAGTGCGGACGTAGCTTCAGCTCATTCAGAAGGGGGAGGTGTGAATCCAATTCACCCCCTCCTTTTTAGAGGAATTCTGTAAACGTGTAAAGTAGCTCTCCGCCATATATAACAGGCCTAGGTATATGACGGAGGAAAATGATTTAATTAAAGCATAGTCTACGCCTATAATAAAGCGTTATTTAGCGTAGGCCTACTATGTAATAACGTTTATGCTATTCTGTTTACAAAGCCTTATTATTTGTGTGCCTATCGAGTGAGTGAAAGTTATTGGCACTGTGTGGGAATACCCCACCCGTTTCTATAGAGAAGCTCATTTAACCGGGACGCGCCCATCTGGGTGAGTCGGAAAAAGAAAGGCCCAGAATGACGTTCTCGCAGGTCCTAAATTCCAACTCTTGGACAGCTTTTCTATTTAAATATGAACTGTTATCTATCTAACATTTACAAATAGGCCTACGTTAATTTACAGCTCAGATTTTCACTGTTAAAAATAACAAATAAAAATCACGCCCCTCTCAATGACCATCTCATCTGGCATTCCATGTTCCAACATGCTTGCTGGAATGTTCGTAGATCTAACAAACCTACCCATGCAAAAACAACATTGAAGAGTTGTCGAATCTGTGAAAAAGTATTTGCTTTAGATGTTTAAATATGGCAATAATAGCATATTCCTTATTAGACCACCACACAGGCATACATTGGCTTTATTTACATATTTTATGCACTTTTTTCCAGTGTGTTCTTTTCTCCATATATATATGTATATATATATATAATGTAGGGCCTATCATCGGCCAAACAATAAACGTTTTTTGTTGTATTCTACTGTAACTTGGTCAATGTTAATTCCAAAAATATTGAGGGCATTATGACCCAGGGACTAACCTAACCCCGAAATCACTGCCTCCGACTGACTCCCTGTGAAACTCCTGCAGGGGAATCCTTACTTTTCTGTCCCCTCCTCTCCCTCTCTCCAAGCCGGGCCAAGGCTCTGTACGTGCAAACAGACATGACCATTCACTGGTGAAGAAAACCCTGGAGAAATTATCCCGAAATCGTATTTGGTTGGAGAAACGGAGGACATAATAAAGAATAAACACAATGGCCCCTACAAACGTTAAAGAAACCTGGCTTTCATTTTGTTTCTGTGTAGTTTTGGTCGCTCCGGTTCTGGTCGAAGCCCAGTATGAGAAATATAGCTTTAAGAGTTTCCCACAGAACGACCTAATGCCACTGGAATCTGCGTATGGACATGCTCTGGACCAGTATGCAGCGCAGAACTGGAGGGACAGCATCAAGTACCTGGAATTGAGTTTGCGTCTTCACCGGCTCCTGAAAGACAGCGAAGCATTTTGCAGCCAGAACTGTAGCACTGTCAGTAGGGACAATGATACCCTCTTCGCGGACAGCAGTCTCCGCATCATGCGGCATTTCTTACTCCGGGCTTCATGCCTTAAAAAGTGCAAAACAACATTTCCAGTGTTTACAGTAGCCTACCCAAAGAGAGATGTTCTGGAAGCCTTTGAGAAGAGGGTACCCTACCGGTACATACAATATGCTTACTACCAGGTGAGATCAAATAGCTATTCTGCTGGATGGGTGGATATTAAATACATTTAGGGTGAGATATCCAAATAACGGTTTACAAATGTCTACATGTCTATAATACTGATGGTCACCGTGGGTTTTCCCTTTAGTAGATAATAGGCCTAATTGTAAGAATCTTAGGATATGTGGAAGAAATTCTTCATTCTAATATTATCATCTAATTGTAACAACCTGTCCTGGCACACCTATTACATCGTTATGCGTAAAACGAATACGTAATAGGCCGATATTTACATAGGCTAATGTTATAGCCTGATACTTAGAATGAAATATCACATAGTAGCATGTTTTCCATGAGCAAGACTGTGACACAAGCGTGAAGCAATAAAGTTTTTCCTAGACTTTCCTCAGCCCACCTGTTGAGAATGCTGAAAACTCAGGAGTTGAACGCACATGCCACGTCTCTCTAACAGCGCCCCGTTAAACAGTCCCCCAGTAAGAACAATCGCCTTATTATTTTCTCCCAAAGCAAACACCACATGAGGTAGAATATCAAGCAGGCAAATCAACAGCGTCCCCCCTGGCAAAATAAAGAGGATTTACTTTTAAAGTGAAAGTAAGCCAAACGCGTGCCACTGGAATGTGCGTAAAATATACGTGTACAACCATTTCTACGGCCTGTGCGCACACGTGAGTGTTATAATTGGAATGTTTCCTCAGGCAGGCCCACTCCTCCATAGGAGAGCATCTTCTCAGATCAGCATCTGCCTCTATTCACATCCAGACGTTCTCATAGGTGTTCCAGGTGCGTGTGTCAGCCAAACCGGTGATCTCATGGCTCTGTTAAGAGCGATCTCCATTTCTTCACTTGTTCAGATATATGGCAGTATTCCAAAAACCCTCCTCCATAAGACAGACCAAGGTCACTGTTTGAATCTACACAGCATGGGTTCTTGACAATTGCCAGGCTTAGCTACCACATAGTAATATTTGAATATAGGCATGCAGTATTCTTCTTACTGCCAAAAGTGTTGATTGACAGTTGATCATTTCAGCACATGCCTTAAAGCCACATTGAGTCAGTGGCTGAAGCACACCTCTTAGTAGTTGGTGAGGTGATTTGAGGTTAAAAGTCATGCTATTCTGAGGACTAACTAGTGTTAGCAAGACCTGCTGCATGTAGAGAACCACTTGCTTCAGCTAGGCATTCGTTAGAATGAGAGATAGTGTCTATAGAAGTCATCCAACGATGACACTAAGTACTTGAGAGCCAAGACCGACCAATCAGACTACTGGACCCTATATGACCCATAACAATAATGATGATACATTCTGTATCTGCTCTCTCCCGCAGCTAAACAACATAGAGAGGGCCGTGTCAGCGGCCCACACGTTCCTCCAGAAGAACCCGGAAGACCCCTTCATCTCCAAGAACATGAACTACTACAAGACCCTGTTTGAGCTGGACGAGTACCTCATCGACCACGAGGAGCGGCCCTACGAGGTCAGTGTGAGGTCAGCTCACAACCAGCCCCCATACACATCACAACTAGCTCTGATACCCATCACCTGGCACAGTACTAGAACTAATGGCTGTCCAAGAAAAACTTCCAAAAGGACTAATTCGAGATAAAAAGGAGTTGGAGCACTTTGCAAAAAAAACTGTACAATGGATTAAAGTGAGCAAAAAGAAATCAATCTCTGCCTTTTTTCCCGAGTGCTTCAACTCCTTTTTTTTTTTTACCTTGAATTAGTCCTTTTGGAAGTTTTTCTTGGTAAGCCATTTTCATGATTTTTGTCATTGTTGTTGAGCACCCCGCCTTTCCTTTCTTTGCTGAAGCGCGAAGGTCCACCTGAACACAGTACTCAAACTATTCATTGAAACTATGTGTTGGTTAGTATGTTATTGATGGCTTTCTCAATCTAAACATGAATGGCTGAGAAACATACTATAGTATTTTTTTCACAACTCTGTTAGCAAAAAGTCTCAGAATAGAATGTAGGTTCAAATTGAATTCAAATGTTGGTTCTTGTTCTGCAACTGCGTGCTGTGTTTCCCCCAGTCCTCCTACTTTGCATCCCTCCTGTCCTGTCCTTTCAGCACATATCTACTGTCTCTAATTGGGCTATCCTTTCTGACCCCTGGCTGTTGTCATTTCAGCCCGTGTCTAGTGTCTCTAACACTTTGATTTGTACTTTCTGTACTCCAGCCTGTGTTCCTGAAGGCTGTGAAACTGTATAACTCTGGAGATTTCAGCGCCAGTGCTCGGGACATGGAGCAGGCCACTACGGAGTACCTCAAAATGTACGACCTCTGCCTGGCAGGCTGCGAAGGGTCATATGAGGTCACAGAGTACAAAGACTTCTACCCTACACTGGCAGGTGAGTGTCCGACAAACCCCCATCTACTCATGGTCCCAATTGAGAGGGCAGAGACTCTAGTCATAGCAGTATAATCTCTCTCTTTCTCTCTTTCTCTCTCTCTCTCTCTCTTTCTCTCCCCTCTCTCTCTCTCTCTCTCTCTCTCTCTCTCTCTCTCTCTCTCTCTTTCTCTCAGATCTCTACACGGAAGTTCTGAAGTGTAAAGTGAAGTGTGAGGAGAACCTGATGCCCAACGTCGGCGGTTTCTTCGTGGAAAAGTTTGTGGCTACCATGTACCACTACCTCCAGTTTGCCTACTATAAACGTAAGGACGTGAAGGTGTCACACCTCAATAGAGCTCCAAACTCTACTGCACTTGCATTTCATGACCAAAATAGTACAGCAACTATTCAATGTAATAACACTGTGTAGTTACATTAGTTGAGTAGAAGGTTGTTATGCAGTTGTCAGATGACCCACCCTCCCTCTGTGCAGTGAACGACGTGCGTAACGCGGCTCCGTGTGCAGCCAGCTACATGCTGTTTGACGCTAACGACCAGGTGATGCAGCAGAACATGGTGTACTACCGCTTCTACCGAGAACAGTGGGGCCTGGAGGAGACGCACTTCCTGCCTCGCCCGGTGAGTAACCAGTTTGCTTTATATAACCTTCACACCTAACTCAGCATCCCGTTGTGCCCTGTCAAGACTTCACATGTCATTTCTGATTAATATGAACCATCATCTAGAACAGTGGTATTCAAAGTCAGGGTCACGACCCTGAGAACCGCAGTGGGATGGCCAATTTTTGTTGTTGTTATATGGGACAATACACAAATGTTTTGGAGAAAGATAATCTGAAGGGACCAAAAAAAATATTGAGTAAATGTATTTATTGGTTTCTTTTCATTTTGATAAGAGATGAAAATGCAATGAATTAAAGGTTATTTGTTAATGTAAAAATCAAAATTCATAGATTTTGGGGTGGGATCCCCATAAATTCTGGCGGAAAAAAATGGGTCTCTGGCTGAAAGAGTTTGAATACCACTGATTTAGAATTATGGTAATAAACTTTACCCAGATTAACTTCATTCCTGAACCTGATTCCAAACAAGATGTGCAATAGTTTCAGATTTGGGGTATGGTCTAGCTGTTGTTTCCTTACTAAAATATGCTATGGAGCACCACAGCTCCACGAAAACCAAGAAAAGGAAAGCTGTAACATATAGCTATGGTGTGAACACCAACTCCCTACAAAGGTGGCAATAAAAATATTTTATGTACAAATTTAAAAGGATTAGGTCCTATGATTTCTTGGTTATGCCCTACCAGTACAGCACTTACAGCAGCTGCAACACCATTAATTAAATAAAACCAACAAAGCTCCTTGAAACAGATTGGCCTTTTTGAAAGTGTGATCATTCAAATGGAGTTAGTGGTGCTGCAGATACTTCATGATATGCTAACTGGAGGGAAAAAGAGCATTCAAATAAAGGGAAACAACTAGCGCTTTTTGGGGGGGGGACTGTAGCTTTGTGTTCTCCTTGCTTCTTGTGTCAACCAATGATATTGACGCGCCACGTTTGTTTCGCAGGAGGCACTGAGGTACTTTAACCAAACGACCAAGCAGAGGGAAATGCTGGAGTTTTCACTGAACTACCTACAGACAGATGATGAGGTAAGGCTTGCCTGCAAAGGGGTGGAGATGGAAGTAACAGAGGAAACCAGTTTTTATGTGCAGGACAAATTCTGGGCAGAAGCACTAAACTCTGAAGTAATAAACTGTAATAAATTGGCTGGTGATTTTGATTTTGGGTTGCCGAGAATATTTCCAAAGTGCAGAACAATTTTGGGGTATAATAGCTAGTATGCTACTTTGTTTTGTGCGAGGTGACTGAAAAATGGCCGGCAAAGGGTTTGAATCAACTTCATGGAAAGAAGTGGGGGGGAAGGGTCCAGTCAATCACAGTGTTTACTTTGATTCTGACTACAGGGGATCTATGAGGGAGACTACTGTAGTGAGAGTGGGATGGATAGAGGTTGAAAGAGGGTCAGTAGCTGGAAGAGAGAGAAATGGAGAGAGAGATTGATAGGGAGAGGGAGGGGCGTTGTGTTTTCCGACAGTGGAGTGTGGTATGTAGCTGGGAGGTGTCGAACACTGAGGCCCTGCCACATGTGTTTTTCTCTGGTCCGCCCCTCCCAGCTAACCACACAGCCTCAGCTTAGACCTCAGAGGGGAGAGGAGGACCGAGGAGGACCGAGGAGGACCGAGAGGAGAAAGGGAGGGAGAGACAGCATGCATTAGTAGTGAGAGATTCATAGGGAAAGAAAATAAGAGCCAAGAGAAAGGCAAAGAAAGTGTGAGAACGATGACAACATGTGTTAGAATTATATCCCTCAGATGTCTGCCAAGTGAAATCAAGCCTCATCTTAAAGTGTAGATGTGTTGTTGTATGTCGGTAACTCTGTGTTGTGTTCCTTGGCAGGATGTGGTGAGTTCAGAGGAGGTGGCTTCTCCCTCGGCCCCCCCTGACGCTGAGTTTGAGGGGATAGGAGATTACGAGGAGTCCTTCGTAGCAGACTGGTGGCAGGAACCCAAAACCAAGGGGGACGCTGGGGAACCTGCAGCCTGACCCCAAACACCAACTCCACCATGAACACAACCCCTCCCCCAAACAGAACACTTCTCAAATCCCCTCTCAAAGCATATGGACAGCCCTGCAGAGCCAGACCCATCCAGAAATGCCAGGATACTATATTTAGTACACGCCACACATTAAATTGTTCCATGGTATAAATACAAACACACACAGACACATAATTTCCCAGCTTAAGGAACACAAAAGGGAGAATTTACATTGCCAGTTGCACACAGTTCCACCATTAGCAAGATCACACAAACACCCACACAGGACTTATTGAAGGTCAGAGCTGTCCATGTCTGAACTGAAAGCTAAATTGTGCATCTGTTTTGGCATAAGGAAAGGGAAAAGAAAGGGAAAGAGGGATACCTAGTCAGTTGTGCAACTGAATGCCTTCAACTGAAATCTGTCTTCCGCATTAAGCCCAACCCCTCGAAAGGTGTATTATAATTGTTAATACTGTATGACTGTTATTGTTGTTGTTACCTTTCTTATTTCATGAAATGATTTGCCTTTGTGCCTTAGCCCTGGTAGTATGGCACTGATTTATGCCTTCTGTCAATATCTAGGATGTTTGATGTTGAATTCTGACCTATTGGAGGTGTATTTTGTGGGTCCAGCGGTAAGATAAAAATCCACACAAAATGCTAAGCGAACAACAGCAGAAAGTGTGGAATAAAGTGACGTATTATTTTAGTACATCTCTGTTATTGTCTCTTTCAGCAAATCCATTGCAGTACAGACGTACAGTATAATGGAAACTTACTTATGACGTCCTTAGGATGTGTTTACACAGGCAGCCCAATGCTGATCTTATGCCCAATTATTAGTGGGATTATTCGAGATACTCGAAGGAGGTAGGGTTTGAGACGTTGTTTTCAGACCTCAACTCGGTTTGGGGTGTAGGGTTTGAGCATAGCCTGAAGGTAGGGAGGGGCAGTTCCTCTTGCTGCTCCGTAGGCAAGTACCATGGTCGTGTAGTGGATGCGACCATTGACTGGAAGCCAGTGGAGTGTGCAGAGGAGCGGGAGACATGGGAGAATTTGGGAAGGTTGAACACCAGGCTGGGTGCAGCGTTCTGGATAAGTTGCGGGGGTTTGATGGCACAAGCTGGGAGCTGTGAACCGTGACGGGGAGGTCTTGGGAGAGTGCATGCCTTCCCCGGGAGGGGAAGCTTGCAGAGAGGAGCGTGGAGCACTGCCATTCCACGTCTTCATTTAAGAGAACATTTAATGAGGTGCAATGAAGTCTGAAACTAGAAATACATCTACGGAAAAGAAAAAGGTGTGAGTCAAAAATGTAAATGTACAGTATTATCGTTGGCCAGGTTCAAGAACATAGAATACAAGGGAATGTACACTTTTTCCTAGTCTTTTTGGATGATTTCCTTTAAGAATCTTATATAGTGAATCACATTTAGGCAGTAGTTACTGAATGATAACTAAACAATAATTAAACACATTGAGCAAAGTACATACATCTTGGCCTCAAGTAATGACACCCTTGTCATAGCGTCCCAGATATATTCACACAATGGAACCAGAGGAAAGAAATACTTTTGACTTTAATATTTTATTTCCCCTTCATTTCAATTCATCTACATTGTTTATTTCAATTGTCTACTTAAAAAGATAGTGTTTAAAAATATGGGACATGATGCGTTTCTTTTTCTCTGCTTCCTAAATTCAAAACGCAAGAAAACTGGCCACCATCTAAAGATTGTACATATTCTGTACATATGGTGAAGAACTATAGTGCAGCTGCCATAGTGCAGAACTCAGCTGAATCAAACAGACCTCTCCCTACACCTAGTGTACCAGACCCCAGGTTGTGTCCCAAATGGTACCCAATTACCTATGTAGTGCACTACTTTTCACCAGCAGAGCACTATGGGCCCTGGTCAATAGTAATGCACCTCATCTCATCACATTTCCACTGAGGAAGTGTCCTGGGGTCATTTCAAACTCACTGTGTTGAAGCATCATCAGCATAAGGCTCAGAGCCTATCAACAAGTGTCCAATATTTAGATGGCATTTAGATTGACAGCTGCAATAATAGATAGATGGCCAGATTGCTAGCTTACTAGGCAGTGTGCCGGGCCGACAGATAGATGGACAGCTAGGAATGGCTTAAAGGAGATGTACAGTTATATGGCAGGAGACAGATAGATACTTAGTTGAAACAGATAAAACGAATAAATATTAACATTGCATTTTAAAACAATTTCATACAGTGTATTCAACATTCAGTATTATCTTCTTGTACATACTGTATATACAAATAGATGTGCATATGTGTTCCCACATTCTGTAGGCTAGTGCTCGTTTAAGTTGGTTGTTACATATTCAATACAAACCATTTGTTTGTTAGTGTGCTGCCATTGGCTCCCGAGCACAAAGCCAGGTAACAGAAAGATAACTTTTTCTAGAAGTAAAAATCTATAAACGATCTACCAGTGTTGTTGGCAGGAGTGTCACGGTGAACAAGGGCATAACTGTCCTAAACACAGCACGTACCTTTCTAATTCACCTGCTCTCTTCCTCGCTTAATCTCTCTCACACACGCACACACAAAATTCCAGTAACTTTCTCAGCATTCCCTGGTTTTCCAGCAACCCTGGTTGGAGGTTTCCATACTTCCCTGCTTATTCCTTCACAATTCCGGGAATCTTCCAACCAGGATTTCAGGAAAACGTGGAAATATTGTGATAGTAACCGGAATTTTGGTACCGCACGCACGCACGCACGCACGCACGCACGCACGCACGCACGCACGCACGCACGCACGCACGCACGCACGCACACACACACACACACACACACACACACACACACACACACACACACACACACACACACACACACACACACACACACACACACACACACACACACACACACACACACACACACACACACACACACACACACACACACACACACACACACACACTTTCAACCTCCTTTACCATACACACTTTGGGCCTATTAAGAAGGTGGCGAATAGAATACAAACACATACAGACAGGCTCTGTTAACTAACACTATGTGGAATGTTGTGTTGGTAGATCTACGGTTGAAAACACTGAGTTACGGTCTCTGCTGCATTTTAAATATGATCCCAAAACCATAGGGTCTAACTCCCCCTTCCTACATCTCAACACATCTCAACAGACAGGAACAAAGAATTAACAATCAACATAAACCCTACATCAGTCCATGATGTTTTGAACGGTCTACTGCTTTTGTTTCATAGTCATTCTCACAATAAGTTGCTGTTCTTTCTTTGGAAATGGCCTGTACACAACACGTCCAATACAGGACTCTTCTTGGATCACATCCGTGTTGTTGTGACTAGATAATGTCTGAATCTGGGTTGTCATCCAGTCATCTGACATGGCCTCTCTGAAAGGGGCAGTTCAACTGATCCAATGGCCACTTGAGTCTTTGATAAATGTTTGTTTTTCTGTGTTTCCTTGACAACCTCCTATGATTTAAATCGTTTTTCAGATGGCAGGTCTGGGCCAGTCCAGCATTCTCAAACAGCGGCCAGAAGTTTGTTTCCAGACAAGCATTGGAAAGACATGTCTCATACTGAATTTGTCCACTGTTGACATGTTCTTCATTGGACTGTCGTAAGCGGAAGGAAAGGGAACTACAGTACGCAGACACCGAAGTGCATAATACTTAGCCGCTGGAAAGGAGGAAGACCCCGACGCCCCTCTAGGGACCAACAACCTTCTCATTCTGTCCGTGGCAAAGACTTTATCCTGATTGGATAATATAATTGGCTGGTATGCAATGTGGGAGGTGCTACACTGGCCCGGAGGGGCCGGAGATAGACAGGTGGACAGACGGGAAGTGGACAGGAGATGTTAACAGAAGAGGTCTGGAGAGGTTCGGGACAGGAGTGGAAGACTTGTTCTTTTTCCCTCTTCTCCGACTTGGAAACATCACAGAGTGAGAGAAAGACAGGAGCAGACAGACAAAGACAGACAGACAGACAGACAGACAGACATCTTATCCTCCACCAGATCTGGAAAGAAAGGAAACAGTGTGAGAGACTAAAAGTTGTAAGGTTGTAAATAAGTTGAGCAGTTGACAGAAGGTCTTGGTGTGAGGAGCGTCAACAAGACATGAAATGGAACTGAAAGAAAACGGCATTCTGGGTGGAATAGGTCGAGGTGGAGAAGACAAAGGCTGAGACTGACGCTAGAGTTTTGCTGTGCTATGTGGGGTTAGGTCAGAGGATGAAATCAGCTGTGAAATTAGGTCAGTGGAGGAATGAGGTTTAAGGTCAGAGGTGGGATGATGTCAGAGGTCAACTGTGAGTGAGATGGGGTCTGAGGCCATGCTGTGAAGAGCTATGGGATGAGGGGGGGGGGGGGGGATGAAGGATGTCACCCTGCAGTGTCAGGGGCTAGGCCATACCTTCCTCTTCGGATATTCCTTCAACCGGGAAGAGGATGAGCAACACATTGGGAGAAGAGACACGAGGACAGGAGACACATCAGTGACAGTAGGAGACAAAGTAGGCTTAGCAACAGTAGATACTGTGTAGTGATGACAAAGGCATTTCAAAATCATGGTACAGTGCCTTCCAAAAGTATTCATAAACCCTTAAAATGGATTTAACTGTCATTTTTTTTGTCAACAATCTACACAAAATACTCTGTAATGTCAAAGTGGAAAAAATAGTTCACATTTTAAAAGGTTCATAGAAAATGTAATAACTAAAATATGGTCGATGAGTAAGTATTCAGCTCCCTGAGGCAATACATGTTAGAAACACCTTTGGCAGCGATTACAGCTGTGAGTCTTTACACACCTGGATTGTGGAAGATCAGCCCATTTATTATTTTCATGTTTCTTCAAGCTCTGTCAAGGTGTTGGGGATCATGGCTAGACAGCAATTGTCAAGATTCCTGGCCACTCAGGAAAATTCACTGTCTTCTTCGTAATCAACTCCAGTGTATATTTGGCCTTGTGTTGTAGGTTATTGTCCTGCTGAAAGGTGAATTCCTCTTCTGGCGTAAAGCAGACTGAATCAGGTTTTGTTCTAGGATTTTGCCTGTGCTTAGCTCCATCCCATGTATTTTTATCCTGAAAAACTCACCAGTATCCATACCATGATGCAGCCACCACCATGCTTGAAAAAAGTGCATTCCTTTGCCGTGTTTCTTTGTAGTATTACTTTAGTGCCTTGGTTCTGTATATTTGTATTCTTCTTTTCATTCTGTCAATTAATTCATTGTTGTGGAGTCACTACAATGTTGTTGAGCCATCTTCAGTTTTCTCCCATCACAGCCATTGAACTCTGTAACTGTTTTAAAATCACCATGGTAACATCCCCGAGCAGTTTCATTCCTGTCCTGCAGCTCAGTTCAGAAGGGATGACAGTATCTTTGACGTGTCTGGGTGGTTTAATACATAATCTACAGCATAATTATTAACTCGGCCATGCTTAAAGAGATATATTCAATGTCTGATTTGTTATTTTTACCCATCCACCAATCACTGCCCTTCTTTATGAGGCTTTCGAAAAAGCTCCCTGGTCTTTGTAGTTGAATCTGTGCTTGAAATTCAAAACTTGACTGAGGGACCATACATATGTGGTATGTATGGGGGACAGAGGAAAGGTTAATAACTCAAAAATCATGTCAACCCCTATTATTTCACACCGAGTGAGTCCATGTAACTTTTATGTGATTTGTTAAGCCACATTTTACTCCTGAACTCATTTCGGCTTGCCTAAACAAAGGGGCTGAATACTGAGGCAATAACTATATTTTATCACATTTCTAAAAATGATATTTTACATTTTTTTATTCTTCCACTTTGACATTAGAGTATTTTGAGTAGATTGATGACCAAAAAGTACAATCAAATCAATTTTAAAACCACTTTGTAACACAATAACATTTGAAGAAATTCAAGGGGTCTGAATAATTTTGCAAGGCACTGTATAAAGCCTATTCAAAGTGATGTGTAGTAGATTACAAGAAGTCCAGGTTTTTGAAAAATTTTTTCATACTCAAATTAATTATGTTGTAATTAGGGCTGTCACAATTACCGTATAATCGTGTAACTGACGATTATGGATGAAGGCCATCATGAAATTAAATAACGTCGTAACAATTTTTTTTTGTGTGTATGTGTGTGTGGGAACGAACAGCCGACTGAAGACGGGATGGCCGGGGAATCGTGCGGTAGAGTCCGTTTCCGCAGTATCGTGGACTCTTACAACGTGATGAAACTTTGTTGCGTCTTGATGAAACAAGCCAGGTGTTGTAGCAAACAAGTATTTGGTTGCCTAGGCAACTCCCCCTTCCCTGCAGCAGCACAGCACATGTAGTCAGGAGCGGACGAGAAAATGTGTGTCTTATTAAAAAAAAACGTTATTCAAATGATTATAACGGTGACCCCGGTCATTTGGCTGACAAATAACCGTCATCCAAAAATCCAAGACCGTCACAGCCGTAGTAGTAATTAACAATGTTCTTGTTTGTTCAAAGCTTACTACTACCACAAGAAGATATTGTAGAAGATATTTAACCGACCACATTAATATTGACACAGATCATGCACACATGCACACACAGTTACCCCTGCCCCCAAAAGGATTACTCATTATTCCCAGCAAAATATGAACTATTTGGAGATATTAAGTTTGATGAACCAGACAAAGAAATGTAACACACATTTGATCATTCTTGATGAAAGTGATGACAGGGAAGTGGCATAATCCTTTTGGTTCAGAGATTAAGGAGTGAACAGGCATTAGCAGGCCAGGCATGCACACAGCTAGGGCTCTACAGAGACAGCCACAGCAGCGAGGGCACTTTGGTTAGGGCACTTCTGAGTGGGCATTACTGAGTGGACACTACTTTAAAGATACTCCAAATGAAGAGCTGCACTAAGGAGAGGCATCATAGAATGAACTCTACACAAGGAGGCTTCAAA